>NC_082595.1:83659192-84000250 GCF_030936135.1 Gavia stellata
CCAGGGGCCTGCCCCAGCATGGGCTTCCCACGGTGTCACAGCCTCCTTTGGGCATACACCTGCTCTGGCGTGGGGTCCTCCATGGGCTGCAGGTGGATATCTGCTCCACCATGGACCTCCATGGGCTGCAGGGGCACAGCCTGCCTCACCATGGTCTTCACCACGGGCTGCAGGGGAATCTCTGCTCTGGTGGCTGGAGCACCTCCTTCCCCTCCCTTCACTGACCTTGGGGTCTGCAGAGTTGTTTCTCTGCAGAGTTGTTTCTCTCGCATACTCTCACTCCTCTTTTCTGGCTGCAGTTGCTGTTGTGCAGTTGTTTTTCCCCTTCTTAAATATGTTATCCCAGAGGCGCTACCACCGTTGCTGATGGGCTCGGCCTTGGCCAGCGGCGGGTCAGTCTTGGAGCCGGCTGGCATTGGCTCTGTTGGACATGGGGGAAGCTTCTAGCAGCTTCTCACAGAAGGCCACCCCTGTGGCCTCCCAGCTACCAAAACCTTGCCATGTAAACCCAATATACATGTGCAGTTCTGTTGACCACAGACATCTGAAGTTACCTTATTTTCTGACATAAACCCCACCCCGATGTGTCTGGAGCCTGTGTGTGGCATTTTTCACGTGCCCTATTACCTACTCCTTCCTTTACACTTGCCGCTCCTACTCTTAGCCCTTTTTCTCCTCCCTCTGCAGATTAGGTTCAGTGCCATGGTGGCTCTCCGATTCTGTGATATTCAGGTTTTCTGGTGAACAGGGTAATGGAGTGGGAGAGACTGCATGACAGTGTCAATTGTTTGTGTAAAATTTGTGTTTGAGATGTGACAGATCCACAACCATGTCTTAGAAGAGATGGTGACATACTGGTGAGAATGCAAAGCTGCAAAAAATTCTCAAAGACCGGAAGAAGTAAGTGAGACATGTTAAGGACTCTTCCCATTTAACTCAAAAAGTATATTCAGTGGTATCTCACAAGGAGAAAGTACAGGCTTCTAAATGTTTCTTAATTTGAAGAGTAAGGTGGAATGGACGAGAAAAGAATGAATCCTATCCCCCGTGGGCAACTTAAGGTAGATGGTTATATTAACTCCTCCATAGTTTATCACAGACTCACAGGGAGGTTGAGGTTAGAATGGATCTCTGGAGGTCATCTTGCTCAAGCAGGGCCACCTAGAGCCAGTTGCCCAGATCCATGTCCAGATGGCTTTTAAATATCTCCAAGGATGAAGACTCAACAACCTCTCTGGGCAACGTGCTCAGTCACCCTCACAGCAAAAGCGTGTTTCCTGGTGTTCAGACAGAACCTCCTGTGTTTTCAGTTTGTGCCCGTTGCCTCTGATCCTGTCACTGGGCACCACTGAAAAGAGCCTGACTCCATTTTCTTTATGCCCTCCCTTCAGGTATTTATATACATTGATGAGAGATGAGATCCCCCTGAGCCTTCTCTTCTCTGGGCTAAACAGTCCCAGCTCTCTCAGCCTGTCCTCATATGAGAGATGCTTCAATCCCAGAACTCTCATTCAGCTCCTTATCCATCCCCAGGCAGAGTTCCATGCACTCCAACTGTTCTCTCACGTAAAGGGCAATTCCCTCTCTCTGTCTTCCTAGCCTGTTCTTCCTAAAGAGCAGGTCTCCCTCCATTCCATATGCCTTCTTAGCATTCAAATGCCAAATTTTTTAAATTGGTGAAATTAGAGGATTGGCAAGAAATGTAAGACTATTCAATAGCACACAGCTTCTGATACTAAATTCTGGTATTTCCACATCTGTCTAATTATATTCCTATTAGCTTTGTGTTAGTATTTATTCATGCTAAAGTGTACACATTCAGTGAGTCAAACTGTGTAATATTTTAAATTAGGGGCCATAAATATTAAAAAGTTTTTTCCCTTTTCACTGTAATAGTAGATAATGTCTCAAGCAAAAATAAATCTAAAAGTAAAGGGAAAACTTTAAAAATTACATTGTAATACCCTGAATGCATCTAAAGCTTACTGTCCTATAGCATTTAATATAGTGATATGCAAAAATAACCATATTGAAGTGAAGCTGCTTCTTTGCATTGTAAGTCTCCCCAACAACTTGTGATAGGAAGAAAATAAAGCACCTTTGTGTCCTCTTGAAACTGTAGAATTTATGTGGGGTTGGGTGTCATGCCAAAAGTGATAGTCGAAGTCTTGCCAATCTAGAGTGACATGGTGTCCTGGTTTCGGCTGGGATAGAGCTAATTTTCTTCCTAGTAGCTGGTATAGTACTGTGTTTTGGATTTAGGATGAGAATAATGTTGATAACACACTGATGTTTTAGTTGTTGCTGAGCAGTGCTTACACTGAGTCAAGGACTTTCAGCTTCTCACACTGCCCAGCCAGGTGCACAAGAAGTTGGGAGGGGACACAGCTGGGACAGCTGACCCAAACTGGCCAAAGGGATATTCCATACCAGTGGCCACTGGTATGGGAACTGGCTGGGCATCGGTCAGTGGGTGGTGAGCAATTGCATGGTGCATCACTTGTTCTGTATATTCTTTTATCATTATTATTTTCTTCCTTTTCTGTCCCATTAAATTGTTTTTACCTCAACCCACGAGTTTTACCTGTTCTCTGATTCTCTCCCCCATCCCAGTGCGGGGGAGTGAGCAAGCGGCTGTGTGGTGCTCAGTTGCTGGCTAGGCTTAAACCATGACACATGGACTGTCCTTACCAATGGCTTTAGTGTATCACTCATCTGAAAAAATTACCTCATCAGTATCTAAAACCATGCTAAGTGTCTGGCTTTGTCCTGAGTCAGAGAAAAGCGTTATCTTTTGAGTCATCAGTATCTGTTCCCATACTCTGCCTGTTTTGACTTGTGCTATGTACTAAGTAGACCTTAATCCATTTAGCTTGTGAAAACGGATAGAATTGCAGCACAATCGAATGTGACTATAGATAAATACATTCAGTTAGTTGACACAATGCATCTGCTATTCCACAGGTGATTTTCTACCTTTCTTCTTCAAGATTTCCATTCCTTAACTCATCCTGAAGTTAAACAGTGATACTGTAGTTAGAGTATTGAGTTAAAATGACAGGTAGAGTACTTGCAAACCCCAAGAAGATATGTCCCTATTTCAAATTATGCAGTTAAATCTAAATTTCTTATATTTCAAATGAATTTGTAATCTTTAAGCCTGTGGGAGAAATTTTTGCTTTTGCTAAGATTAAAACCAGTCTGATCCCTTTTGAAGGACAGAAGATCAGAGGCAAATGGGGTTAGCTAAGAACCTCAGGAAGTCACAATCCATTTTCCTGTCCCAAAGAGTTATGGATCAGTGCATGTCACTCCTGACAGGTGCTTTTCTAATCTTTCCTGACTGTGCTCCTATATTTGGGATACTACAACCTCTTCGTCATCTCAAAGAGATTTCGTTATCCTTACCTTGAAAGGATTTAGGAACCGTAAGAAACAGAAACCGTCATAATTTCATTTCTACGGCATAAAAAGGTGCATTTGACCTGAAATGATCTATGCACTTTTAAGAAAAACAAAAAAAATGAAGGGCCTCACATGGTTTCCAAATACAACTATGTCGCGATACTGGCCTAATACTGTGGGGTCAGGGCACTTGTTGAGGACTACAAGACCTTAAATTTAATCCTCTCTTCCATCTTCTGGGATTTGAGCCTGTATCTCTCAGAATCCCTTAATCCTCAGACTGTACTGCATCTCTACTATACAGTGAGTGACTAGGGCCTCCTGATCTCTCCTGTTGCTCTTCCACTCTCTAAGAAAATGTAAAAACCTTTGCTGGAACACATGTCCCATACCTATTAGCTGAGTGTCTACCTTCTTCCTCTTTTGGTCTCTGACTCACTGATTATTTGTGGAACAGTATCATCGGTGGTCCAGGAATGTCCAGGATAGACCAGTGATTAAATGA
Organism: Gavia stellata; assembly: GCF_030936135.1. NCBI lineage: Eukaryota > Metazoa > Chordata > Aves > Gaviiformes > Gaviidae > Gavia > Gavia stellata. Next base: position 83,663,103 of record NC_082595.1, read on the forward strand.
ACAGGAACCTGGTTTTAAGTTAGGTCTGTTTGTTTCTGGATAATGATTTAAACAGAAGTCTCAAACATTCCAGGATAGTGCATTAACAGCTAGTAATTTATTTCTTATTGCTGGATTTAAAAGAGCAAGGAGTATAGTGTATTTCAAACATATTTTAAGCAATTCAGCATAAGACTGAACACTAAAAGGCTGGCAATGAGATTAATGTCAATTTAGAAGGGACAAATCCCTAGACTGTAGAGTTGATGAAGCTCTGTGCTGTGAATATACTTGACCTGAACTATGGACATAACTTTAGTTAGCGTGACACAAAAAGAGGAATTTGGATTCTGATTACTGCCTTTTGGTGGGGGCATTCAGCCAAATTGAATCCTTGTCTTCTGCTGTTTATCTAAAAGATGCAATAGGTCAGTCTTTAAACATTCATTTAAAAATACGGTTTCAACCATACATGGTTTGAAATAAAAGAGTTCAGGTATGATTTTGAACAAAGAGTTTACATTTGTCATGCCTTTTAACATGAAATACAGACCTTAGGAAGCACCATTTTCCACACATTTTGATGTCTGTAATAAATGATGTTTGTTGATTAGTAATGTCTGCGATCTCTCTCAATAATCCAAAATAAAGGATGGTCCAGTATTGGTCCAATAATCCAAAATAAAGTTTGCTTTATTTAAGTAAACAGTTTTTCTGCTCACTGGACAAAATATATGGTAACTTTTGATTTTTGTATTAAGGCCTTTCTAAATATGACATATAATTAAAAAAAATTAAATTAATAGTTAATTAATGTTTTTAATGACCCTTTGTCAAAGTTCTGCTGGATTAAACAGCGTTAAGGAAGACTTTGCTAGTGCCCTCCTTCCTGTTGGTAGTAGTTAGTTGTCCAGTTGAAAACAGAGGCTTGCTGCATAACTGCCTTGTTTTTCAATGAATATTCCCCTAACTTAAAAGGGTTAAACTTGACCTTTTTAACTATATTTCCAAGTATAGTTAAAATATTTTAAATATTAAATTAATGTTCAGTTTTTTCTTCCAGTTTACATTTCAGTTTAAACTTACTACATTTTTTTTTTGCCAAATCTGTTTTCATTTGCATTTACTGTTTCAAGGTCTGGGATATCTGCTTCAGCCCTGTGTTCTTCTGTGCATTTTGCGCTGACTTTACGTTTCTAATGATGGGGTTATTTATGGAAGTAAGCCAGACATGGTAAATAGGAGAAAAAAGAGGAAACCCAGTAGCAATAATTTCCTTGCAGTCTTAGATATGGATGACATGGCCCCCACAAAAGCAAATCTTTTTAGTTTGGGTTTTCTCACTTGGAGGGAGAACAATGGAAGGAAACTAATACTTCACAGCACTTCAGACACAGCTTTGGTCTTTTTATAGAGCAACTAGCAGACTGGCTGCCTAAATCATTGCTGGTGTTCTATAGGTTCAGCTTTCTTCTGAAATTAAGCAAACCTAGTTCCTTCAGTCTTTCGCTCCAAAGTACATATTTTGCCTCTTATCCTGCTCCAGTTGGTCCAACTTCTTTCTTGAAGTAAGATGGCCAAAACAAGATGCAGTATTCAATTCGAGCATCTATCCATGTCTGTGGGAGTACAAACGCTACTTCATATTGCATTGTCTGCAACAGTGTTATTTATGCATCCCAGTACGATTTGTTTTTTCACAAAAGTTAGACAGTGTTGATTCACCTTGGCTTATGAACGACAGTGACTCCCAGATTGTTTTTTGAAGAAATTCTGCCCAGTCATCTTGCAGTTATACTTTTGGTAAACCCTGAACAGAATAATACTTTGAACTTGTCTTCCTTTTTTATTGCATTGATCTTTTCTCCAATTTTTTCAAGCATTCAAATTCTAATTCTGTCATTAAATCTGCTTATACACTCTCCAAAACCTAACATGAAATACAACTGTAACAAGTTACTCTTTTATTTGATAATCTAATTTACTGATTACACATTACTGAATAGTAGCAGATGTAAGGAAAATTTATGTGGTTTTATACTCAATCATCTCTCCCTTTGGAAAATGAACTATTAATTTTAAATTTTCTTTACAAAAATAGTTAAAATAGTTTCTGAAGTGCTTTTGCATCCATCTTAATTTAGTTTCATCAAGATATTTTTCTTTGATTGTTTGAAATAAAGTCTCATGAAAGTGTAAAAAAACTTTTTACAAGTTAATACATATGATCTTTTCTGCTTCTCTCCTATCCATAAGGCCTATTCGTGATTTAGAAGGAGATTAAATTGGTTTAATGTAGGGGATTCCCTACAAATCTCTTAGGCTATGCCTTAGAGACCTTCAAATTGTTTGCTTGAATATTGCAGTATTTTTCTGAGAACTGCAGTTGGCTGACTACTTTGTAAGTTCCTAATTTGCTCTCTGCCTCCTTTTAAAATGTGTTATGAACCTTATTTCCCTCCTACAGATAGCGTGTCAGTTAGAAAATTCTCTAGAAAATAGAAAACATGGGTTCGAGATTAAAGACAAATTTTAAACCCAAGGCAGTCATTCCCTTAGCAGTGTGTTAACCTCAAGGTGGTTATGCAGAAACCATTCCATTGCAGTCTAGAAGGAAAGAAAGAAATCCAGGTCCAGCCTACTCTCAAGCAAGAATTCATGACAGGATCACGAGTGGAGAGGAATGCCTGTCTTTTGTCTGGCATTACATGCAACATTTCTGGAGAGGACGGATTTCAGACATATCACTATCCTTGGGATTTTTCGTTGTCTGGACAGCAGGGTCTCAAATTTTTATGTTGTCATTCTGAGTCACTTACATATTGCTATGTGCTATATGTGTCACATGGATGCCAAATCCCCAGTTTTGAAACCTACTCCTGGGACCAAGCGCTTAAATATTTTTGTTGGGTCTCTTTTCAGATTTTCTTTGAATAGAGGATGCAATGTGCAATGTGATTTTAGGCTAAGGGTTTCCAGCTGAAAGTACCAGGGGCAGGGAGGGCACAGGAACAAACTGTTGGAAAGACAGGTGCTGTTCATTCTTAGGAGCAGACCTGGTAGATGCTATGGTGAGCTTTCTGAGGGAAGAACTGGGACTATAGGCTTACTGGATTTTGCTGCCTTTTTGCAAGGTTAATAGCATCTTTCTAAAAAAACAGTCAAGGAGGAAAAGATATATATGTTTAGGGCAATTCCCTGGCAAGAGGAAAATTATCTCTGGAAAAGCTCCCAAAGATCCCAATATGCTGCTTGGCAGAAGTCCAACATTTTTTTATCGGGACTTTTAAGATCATTGCTTCCTATACAAATTGTTCTTTGTGCCACAGATCTTGGCCAGACAAAGTCTAATTTGATACCGTCTTTCCTCAGGCAGGCCAGATCACATGGGCTGTGGGCCAACAGCTGTAGCTGGTACGTCCTCTTCATACTACTGCTGCCATTGAGTCCATTGGGTACCTCACCTAATTGCCATAGTGATGTTATGTGCTCCTTTGCCCTTATCCCACCAAGCTTTCTCTTCCCATGTCAATGCCAGGCAGAAATGTTGGCTGAAGAAATGTGAAGGAGTGGTAGTGTAGAAAAAAAAAATAGGAAAATTATTTTTACTCTCAACTATTCTTTTGATCAACCTACCATTACTGGACTCCACTTTAATATTGTTTTATGAATCATTTCCACAAAATCCCGAAGAAGAAAAAAAGGCCCCAGTTCATTTCTAAAGCACACAGGGCACTCAAGTGCTTTGACTCTGGTCATGGCAGTGATAGAAACAATAATAAGACCCCAGCAAAAAGGTACGTTATTTACCGCTACTGGTTCCTTCCAACTTGTTTGCAACCTGTTTTTGCACAGAGCACCACAGCTATTTATAAACTGCAAGTGGGAGCTGAGAATAGGAAGAGCTTTGCGTTCGTATAATGACAGTGTCAGGAGAGCAGTACTTTATCTAAATTGGGATGGCCTGTACAAAGCCCTATTTTTAGGATTGTAATACTACTGGTATTTTAGGGACTGAAGTCTCCCAGACACAGGCCCATCTTCAAGTGATTTGTCTCATCTTACATATAAAAATAAACCAATTTATGTTAAAAAGCCATTTTTTTGAGTAAAGCAAAGCTGAGTACTGGTTTTAATTTTAGCTGTATGAAATTAGTCAATAGGACAGGCTGTTCACCAGAAAATACAAGCAGTTTACCAGAGAAGGCCAAATGGTGGTTGTTACACTACTGAGTTATTTTGAGGAGATCATAGGGATGTGGGTGAGACAGGTAGATGCATTAAGGAAAAAAACATATCTTCCAAAACCCTTGCAATGGTAGAAAATGCAGTACAGTTCTAGCTAGTCTGCATATGCCTGCAAATTAGGATCTTGGATATTATTTTTCTGTTTCTCCTTTCTTCTGTTCTAGGGAAAAAGAAGACTACACAAGGGAGTGGGGATCCTCACATTTCCAATCTTACTTACTCTTTGCAAGGGAGGTATCATTCCAAAACTTTCTAGAAGAAAATTCTTCTCTAGCTCATTGGCCACTAAGACAAGATACCTGTGGTGTTTGGTTTGGAGCAATTTGGCCTGGAATTATTACCTGGCAAATGCTGGTTTATAAGAATTAAAAAAAAAATGACATGAGCTTTTTTCACTCACTTTGGATACACTGGGATAAAATGCTGTAGAAATACTAGCTAGAAGCAAATTGACTTAGTGTCAATTTGAGCTCCTACCAAACTATTAGATTCTATTACTAGAACAGAAACCTACAACCGAGTGCACCACCTGCTTTTGCCAAGTAGATTTTACAGAACTATATATTAAAAGAGATACATTTTTAGATTTTCTAAAGAAAAAGTTTTTTAAATCAGTCAAAACTCTTCTTCAAATTTGGCAAGATACTTGCCTCTCATTTCAACATACCAACAAAATAACAGTAAGGCATGTTTGATTCCCTTCTTAAAATTATGGAGGAGCTTTCAGTTTTGATTTACAACCTTCTGGAACTGGAATTAAAAGCAAGGCATTACTGCTCAGTTCATGGGTAAAATACCTTTTAAACCTACTGTTCATATTCATTCATCACAAATGTCTTCAGAGGCAATGGGGAATGAGTCAGCATCAGAGCTGTTACTGCTTTTAACACTTCCATGAATATGACTAGGAAAATATAGTTAAGAAAAGGATAGCTTCTCAATTTCTGCAAAAGGACATTTAAGAATAATGGGACTCATATAGCACTTTTAAAATGTAAAACAAGTACAGACAACTCCTGGTTAATAATTGCCAATCGCCTTTTGCCACTGTTTAGTGATTTGGAGATCCGAGACAAGAAAGGCAAAGGGAAATATTAAATTCAGCTGTCCAGCTGGTTGAAAGAAATAATGGAATAGAAAAGTAGAACAATGATATGAAGTTAAAGAAAAAATAGGTAAACTTCCTTTTTGATTAGGATTTTGATGACGATTAGGTAAAATTGTACTCTCATCTAATTACAAAACAAAACCACTGACGTTGCTATCTGATAATTGCGAGTAAATTATACAAATTTACAAATATTGATGTTCACAGAGAAGGGGTTTTACTCTAATACATATTTAAAGAAACATTGTTAGTTGTTAATATTGCTAATGTTTCATGAATAAGGGAAAAGGTTAAATTAATTAGCTAACTTTCTTGACTGAGATTTTTTTAGTCACCTGTGGCTGTACTACAAAAACCAACTACCTATGTGGGTAAAAATGCCTTGTTGAAACTAACCTCCATCTTTCTCCTTGGGTAAGGGGAAATCTGGTATATTATTTAACATCTTGAAGCTACATATACAGAAAGTATTCTAGCAGCTCAGCAATTTTTTCATGTATTTATGATCTTTACATGCTTAATTGCTAATGTAGGTCAGCGATCTGTAGCAAAGACCTGCTGAACCTTTGTTAGCAGCTGGAAAAGCCTAGAATCCAAATATACCTGCACTTTGAACCTGGTGTCTGTAATCAAATGCAAGTCTTTCTACTGGCCTTTAGGGGCACTGTAGTGAAGTACTGACAGCTTATGAACTTGTTGCCCAAATTAGCTTAAAGTTAGCTTTCACGTACCAGTGCTTGTACAGGTGTTGTATTCCTCTTCCTTACTACTACGCAAGGTCTCCATGCCTCTGGATAAGTCTGAGGAAGAATAATTTGTACACTGAGGGAAAAGCAAATACTGATATCATTTAAGACCAGCATAATTTTAATGAATTGTTGTGTAACTGAAAGAGTAGACTGTGCATGCTAGGTCCCTGAATTAATTTTGAAGACTCAAAAGACACTTTGTGCAGATAATCCATTGAAGATTTTCTCTTGAGGTTAGAGCTTACCAAGAAAGGACCTTAGAATTTCAGTCTGTAAGATGTAAATAGACAATGAGTATGAAAAAAGAGAAGAATGGGGCAGGAATCTCTTAGCAAATCTGTTTCTGAAGTTTGTGCTTTAGAAGCACATCCTACAAGTATACATCACTCCATTAGCTGAGTTGGTCCAGTGCTCTTTACAATCATTCTCACTTATGTAGATTGCTGTCAGTTCTGTACTACATTTAAGTACTTTCGCATTAATCGAAGTCATAAGATATGTGTGTTGTTATTAAAACTCTTGCTTTTTTCTGTTGTTGCTGTCTTCTAATCTGATTGGCTAAGTCATTAATGCATGATAAAAAATAAATGCTGCTCTGCTCGGTGATCATACCTCGTATTGTCAAAGAGTTCAAAAGGAGTCTGTTCCGTCCATTTTTTCAGTTGTCTTTGAATATCCTTGCTTTTATGACTGAATCACTGATTTTAAGAAGTCAAGTCCTTAGCAGGTCTAAACCTTATAGTAATTTCATGTTCGTTATGGACTTGTTCCACATCTCTTGATAATGTATTAATTTTTATCACGTGATTTGAAAGTGGCAGGATTTGAGGATAATTTTGATAGGGAACAATAAATAATAAATGGATATGTATACAAACTCAAACGATCTTTTACATAAACAAAACCCCATAATGAAATATACAGTATTCTTAGTAAAGGATTAGTGAAGGCATGAGAACTCTTTCTTTTCCTTTTTTCAAGTTCAAGCCACTCTTTGTGAGAGGGAAATTGTGTCAGTGCTTCAAAAGTCTTAGTCTGAACCACCTGCTTTCATATATACAAACAGAATAAATAAATACTAATGCATATATACATGCATAGCTGGCACTAGTTCCTTTAGTCCCAACCAGTTTGAGTAATCTCAGTGAAACGCATCATCAATTTATAATCAATTTTGTGTTTTCATTGTGTAAATCAGAAGAAGTTAAGAAACCATGTGGCAAAGCTTACTCAAATTCCATTCTCACCATCTTTCGAAAACTGCAGAGACGACACAAAGGTTCTCTAAAACTTGGGTTTAGAGCTTGACCTTTCGGAATTCTTTATGGTCATCCTGTCTACTTAGCTTTTTTGGTATTTTGTAAAACTGATGGCAGCTGTTTGGAGTTGCAAACATTGCAATTACTTGAAGGATTCACAATCATTATCTGATTCAGATATTGAATAGAAAGATGTACAGGAGGAACAGGTTTTGGATAATACTGTGACAAAATGAAACAGTTTGGATCTCTGGAGGAAGGTTTGGAAAAGTACAGGCAGAATAGAAATGGCATCAAGCCAGGCCTGCAACAGCATGTCTAGCATTTACAGTGAATTTATAAACAATGCTGACTGTACGGTCCTTCTATCTTTCAGTATATTTTAAAAGCCCCTGTAATTTTTATCTTTTAGGAATTCTGATGAAGCATTTAGGAGGACACAAGATAGAACATTTTTGTTATAGTGCTTGGAATGTTAGATGCAAAGTCTCTTCTGACTGTAATGCAAATTGGTCTCTACGTATTTTGTAGGAAAGCTTAAAACATATTGCCATTATTGATATAGCATGGGAACCACAATGCAGTTCATAGTTAACTGAATTTTAACTTTTATTAAGTTTAGGCTGTAATGTTCAAAAGCTCTTCTTTTATGCGATGTGTATGGAACAGTGATGTTGTATTTGGTCCCTAGCAGCTTGCTATGTCTAATTAACGCCTACACATGTATTTGAACGCTACCCTAACATCCATAATTTGTAGAACCTTCATTATGGATAAACTTGCAGCAGTGCAACAAATATAATGAAAAAACCCCATTGTTTGTATCTCATGGAAGCTCCAGTGCATAAAACAAGTTCAGTCTGTATCTTGCTCATACTGCATTGCTTAGAAAGGTGATCATGATTTCATATGGTTTTTGTACATGGGATTCTTTTTCTGACTGGGGTTTTGGGATGCTTCTAACATACATATTATATTTGGTACACCCAATTATCCCGATCTCAGGATTCATCAAAGGTTTTATGTTCTCTTTACATTTGTGATCTTTAAACTTACTAAAATACGGATGGTATTCCAGACTTAACTTTAGTATATTACACCAAAGATTGTAGTTATTCTTTTGTATTATTTTCTCCTGCATGCTTTTAGTTTGTCTGTAGTTTATCACTGAGATAAAGGACTTTTACTGTGTAAAATTGATTTGCTATGGTGAATTTCTCCTGCTGCTTTTTTAATCTTTGTTGATCTGGATTTATAGTGACCTTGCTTACAGAAATTGTTTTGTATAACCTGTTTTTTTCTTAGGATTTAAATGATTGCTTCTGCTGGGTCCCTGAGTTTTTTTGGTCTAGTTTTCATCATCAGGATTATTTCTGTTTTACATCAGTTGGGTCGCTGTTTTCTTGGTGACCTACTTGGCTATCACAATGTCCAGTCTCAGTCTTTTTGGCTATGCTCTTTTTCAAAAGGCTCTTTCTAGAAATCTGCCTGCTTGAACAGCATACAAATAAAAAAACAGTTCAAGTCTTCTTTCTGATGATGTGCAAAATTTGTTACTCTTGGTGTTTTTCCATGTTTGCTTTAACCATGGTATTGGAGTGAATGTATAGGCATGTTGTCTTTTCTATCAACTCTAAGCTATTGAATGCTACAACTCCCACTTTATTCAAAATCTAGTTACAGTGTCAAGCTGTGACATTCCTTGGATAATATTTATGTAAATATGGCACTTTCTTACCACATAAACCTATTCCTTTATTAATTGAGAGCCACACCTGCAAAAGTAAGCCAGTGACCGAACAAAGTAGAAAATATATTCCTGCTAACCCCTTTCACATCTCTAGATTTAACATCAAGGACTTATTTATATGGCTGATTTTAGCTGGCTAAAACGAACTGGTCTGTAAAAATGTCCCTTAGAGGTGAAACAAGACAAGAAATGGTAAACTGTTACCTGTTCTGCTGTTCACGTATCTATTTTATAGCCCGTAGGCAAAAATCTAGGAGTGAATCCTTTCTCCATTACTGTATCAGTAATTTAGTTTTCATTATGGTCAGTAACTGAAAGGTTAAAATGTTTATAAACAGAGCTCTGTGCTAAGATAGCACAACCACATAGCAGTGAGCATGTTGCAAAGCAATGAGGGACAGTGTCTCTGAAGTGACTCTTCAGCTCTCACGAGAGTTACAAACATGCAAGGCAGGGCATACGGTGAGAAAACAGACTGTAAAAGCAAACTACAGTCAGTAGTAATTAATAACAATTATAAGGAGAAACAACCGTCGCAGTCATAAGTAAGTCCTTTTCTATTCAAAGAGTGTACAATTTGCCTTTAACTACAGACTTAAAGTGCTGCTGCAGCAAAATTCACTTTTTTAAAGACTACAGACATATGCACAAACATAAAAATGTAAGTAAGGTTGAGAAACCAAGCACTAAAAAGTTTGTAAGTGCCAGAATGAAAAATGCGTCTGTAATCTTAATTTGGCATCCAAATGCCTATGTATTATGACATAGAAGCACATATTTAAAATATGGCCTAATTCATTATAGCTGACAGTGCACACTATTCAAATTCTTCCCTGAATCATTACCTTTCTCACAGATTTTTCTATGAAATGTGTCGCTTGCATCTGAAATTACCACAAAAATTCATTAATTTATTTTCCCAGTGCCCATGTGAAATAATGGAGTATTTTATCCCTATTTGATTTGTGGGAAGCTGAAGTATGGAGAGGTTAAGGTCAAAGGGATCCATTAGTTTCATGTGTCTAACTGAGAAGGCTGAGGCCTCATTTTTCAAATAAGGTAGTATTTTTAGCAATTCGTATGTCTAGAGCAGAGGTCCCTCTGACAACTGTTACAGTCTGAGTGCTTAACACTTAAAACATCAGCCTATGTGGTTGCAGTTTTCACTTCTTGTACAAGAACCTCTGAGGCAGAGCAGCTGGGGACAGCTAGGAAAAGGAAAAATTTCCAGAACTCCGTGTATGAGCTCAGTCATTCACCTTATGGAGATTGTGCAGGGACAGCCTACTCATCACTGCAAGCCTTGTAAAGCTTTAATGTGTTCAGTGAGCATGGAATTTCTAAGGGTTTTGACTGTTGTCTCTCACAGGTCTCTACAGGTATGTGTGAGTGGCACTTTAAAGCTTTTTAATGTGGCCGTTTGAGATGGTATTTCACAGGGACAGCGACAGGTCCATCCTTGAAATATCCATATCTTGCTCAAGTTCAGAAGTATGGAAGAGGAGAAGACAGGGGGAGAGTGAGATGGAGCTAAAATATTGCCAAGAAATAAATTTTTTTAATATATAGAAAACAACCTGTTTTTCCTTATTCTCTTCTCACAAATAACCAAAATGATATTGCTAACATTTTCTAAAAGTTTCCAGGCTCAGACAGATTTCCAGTATGGAAAATGTCAGCTTAAACAACTATTGTTGGGCAAGTTTAAAATAACTGATCCAACTTCTTCTACTGAAAAGTATTGGCTATGGTTATCTCAGCCACCTGCCCTTCCAGTAGTTCTAAGGGCCTCATTCTACTCTAAGTTACACCAGTACAAGTCCGAAAGAATTTCATTTTTGTAAAAGAAATAACATCAGTGAAAAAGTGATAGCAAATAGTCAAAATAATGTCAAAGAAAAAATTATTTTAAATAATTTCTTTGGTTAAGAAACACATCGTGCCTAATATAAATGCAGTGAATACTGAACAGCTAAAAATGAGGTAATGAAGTATGGCTTTTTTGCCTCATTAACTATTTAGCAAGTGTTTCTAGGTCCACTTGCTTTTCCAGACACGCTCTGTCAGTTTTTCTAGGAGAAAGCCTAGTTTGTTTTCCAACTTGCCTTTAATTATGTGCATCCTGACAGTCAGAAATCCCAGATAAGCAATTCAATTTACATAATTTTTTTTTTAATTTTCCAAAGCCAGATCAATCCCTCAGCTAAAGCACATGGAGAAGTACCTATATATCTTTTAAAATGAAATCCACTGATGTTCATAAAAGGACAATTCCATGCCAAAGGACCAGAGATTTCTTGCACTTTTGTTGTGTAAATCAGGAGTTATTTCAGTGCCATAGAAGAAATACATGACTTTAAAACTGGGGCAAATGAGAGGAGTGAACTAATTTTAATGAAGTTACATGGAATTGACACTGTTAGGACAGTTTCTATTCTATTTTCAACTGTAAGTCAGATAAGATAACACTTAAGTGTGTGTCAATGAAGAGAAGGACATAACAGTCATGAGTTTGAACTCAGAAAAAAAGTACAAATTGTGATAAATTTAGCATATTTTTCCTCTTTTTTTCCTTTTGCACACTGAAGTAAGAAGTTAAATATCTATGAGTGTTTTGTCTCTCTAGGCAAATTCCATTGTTCAGAAAATCTATTTTGATGAAGAATTACAGTCAGGACTCCAACTTTTGCCTTACTTCTGCTGTAGCAAACACAACAGTGTCTTAGCAAGACTAGGATGACTTATCCTGTTTATGTTGCCTTTATTTTCTTACTAATCTGGAAATTAAAAGTATCAGACGGCATCTTAGACTTTGCATGTGTCTGGAGCTAAGTCAAATCTTTCATGCACATACATTGCAGTGGCTTTTCGTCATAGCAGCAGCTTTCTTACTTTCCCTATATCCTTTCTTTGAATTGTGACTTACTAGCTTCTCACAGAAAAATCCAGTCTCTTTTCCTTGCTAATAGCCTTATTAGTCCACTTCAAGTCTCATGCAAACATTATTTCATTTCAAAGTCATGTTACTTTAATAATAGGAAAAGTGCACAGAAAATATATTACATTCCTGTGAAATTAGTCATTTCAGGAACTGATAAAATATTAGGCATATTGTGAAATGCTTGCCACTATAGGCATTATAGGCATTGCTAGCTTCTGTCAAGGCTTCTATGAACTCTAAGGAGAGTTGTGTGGAGCTACCTTCTTTTTCTGAAGGAACATACAAGGATAAGAGGCTGTAGCTCCCCTTCTGTGTCACCCATATTCTTCTGAAAACAGTTAATTTTTTGAAATAACGGAGTCACTTCATGAAATAATATTGGTAGAATATTGAGAAGTGATACATATTACTGTATGGCTTTAAAAATAAATTTGTAAATCTGTACCATTTTATAAATCAGTTTTATAGAAAACAGATTAACCTTCTTTTGAAGGTATTGATCCCAAGTAATCAGGAATTATATACTACAGATAATGCTTACCTATTACTTACAATCATTTATTGTAGTTACTGAAAAATTCATTTGTTTTGCCAAATGTGAGTTTTACAGTATGACCATAACATGTGTTTAAATAGCTGAAATATTTCCTCACACTTGTACAAGTTATTCATATATGAATTACTGTGATATATTTTAAAGAAAATAATAACCTTAATTTCAAGGAAGCATTACCTGAATAGAAATCCAGAAAGATTTTAATAGAAAAACTGTCTTCCCTCCCACTGATTTCAAGAGGTTCTTGACAGACTCTAGTCAAAGACCTTTTAATTCCTTATTTTTTTAAACAATTATAATCTTAATAATGACCTTCTAAAATAATAATTAAAAATATGTTTGTAATATTAATTTTTCATCACACATCTAAATGGAAAAAACAAAACGCTTCAGAACTTTTCATTTTTTTTCTTCAAGAGAGAAACATGAATACTTAAGTGACATTTAGAACACATTTCAAGTAGATAATTTGTTTATAGCTACTGTAGAAAAATGTTTGCAAATATTAAAATTAATTTGAAATGTACTTTAGGTATTAGATCTAAATGATGTATATTCTCCCTGCTAGCCATTAATTCAATCTCTGGGAATGACCCAAGCATGTTGTCTTTTGGTAAATTCTTCACCCTTACCATCAGACCTTATATCCTTGTGTTTAAGGGTTAGAAATGTGTTGCAGAGGCTTAATACAAAGTGACCATATATCCTGAGTTGACCTCAAGTGTCCCAGAATGCAAGCACATCCTGACAAAAAGAAAAAAAAGCAAAATTTTCTTTAATTTTCTTTCTGAAGCTGGTGAACTGGATCAAGAAAATAACTGGGTTAAAGTAGTCATCTTTTTGTTCCTTGGTTTATTTTTAACTTGGATCAGCTTCTCAATCTGGTTCATCCATGACCACACAAATAAATGAACCAACAGAACAATGGGGGCAGCACACAAACGGAAGTGAACAGCTGGGATGGAGAGAAATGGGATGTTTAAATTCAAATTATCATGGGAAGAAATGGTTGTGAAACTATCTTTAAATGGGTGACACATGTCATCCAGGAGATGCTTATCTTTTCCTATTGAGTAGGGAATGAGACCTTGACTTGAGTGGTCAGCCTGGTTAGGCTTAGAAAGATTTCCTGATATACTTGTAGCAGTAAACTGGTAGAATAGCTCCGTCCATGCTAAGGTTTCTTTCAGTACAGATATCTGTTAAACAAATTCTGTTTGCCTAATATATAAGCAAAACCATTAGTGCTCTTTTATTTTCCGCTTCAGTGAGGATTTCTTTACTTACCTATATTTTGGGATTTTTTAATGTTATTTCTATAGAACAATATTGTCAACGTTCACCTTCCTACCTTGATCCAATAGTAAGGGAAAACACTGCCTATTTCTATTGACTTCAGTCAGTGTTGGCTTGCGTTCTTGGTTAATGGTCCTTAAAAGAGGAGAAACATTTACAGGTGCATCAGTTCATATGTTCTATTTCTACCATCTGTAACATTCTTTAACCTAGTGTCTTCTTTCTAGCAATGGAAGTAGCCACTTCTATCTTTGCAAAGAGAGTGATAAAAGAAATAAAAAGAAATTACATTCTAAATGAAGTTCTTATTTGCAAGCGTAAATATAAATAATTTTCGAAAAGATGCAAGCCAGAAGAGAGACCAGTATATCAGGGAATCCAACCCGCTTGACTGGCAGAAGTCAAATATTTCTCATGGGTAAGAAGTATAATTGCCCCAGATTATGAAACTTAATTAATACAAAATGACTAAATCACTTGGAACCACCTGTCAGTGGCTATTTTATGCAAATTTTAATCAACATCCTTTTATTTTTACTTCATTGAAGTAAATATGCATTTTGAATACAAGAGGTCTAAATTAACCTGTGAAGAACGCTGATCACAAAATACCTCTGTTTTCCATTGCATTTGTTTCCTATATCTATTTTAACCAATTTCCTTTAGAAGTGACAAAATAGGACTCATGTTACCAATAAGTTGGTTGCACTGTTTTAAGAGAAGAGTGGTAGCATTCATGTTAGTTTTCTACACAATTACAAGAACTACTTTCACTAAAATGAAAAGATGTTGAAATATGCAGGTTTTTGATGGCTGGAATATTTCTTGGATGTGTACATTTTAATGAAGTTTCAGCAGAATTTAATATTGTGATGGATCTCTGGCAGGGTTCTGTGATTACTTCTAGTGACCGAAATATACTCTGTCTATCATGGTGAGACACTGGAAACACTGGGACCGAATCCACAACTCTCCAGGAAAACTTCTGCTGAAAATACATGGAATTTACCCTCAGCAACTGCAAAACTGGTCCAAATTTATTAAAATATTGACATCTTCTTGATATTCATCACTATCTCCGTTTCAAAAAGAAAGAATGTACTGACATATGATCTGCACAGAAGAAAAAGCCTTAAAGGCATTCATTTATGGGTAGAAATTAATAACCACTCTATTTTATTTTAGTAAATGCAGAAATTAATAAAAACAGTTGCTTTTTTTGAAAGTAAAAGTTCAGTCATTTGGGGGCTTCATGTGTTTCTGTGACAGATTTCCAGTTTATATTTCTAGTCTTGTTTTTGAAATTATAATATATATCCACACACATGCATACACGTGCCCATCCTTCCACACATATATATGTATATGTATAGTGTACCTATAATTACATGTTTTGATACATATTCTGAAGTGCATAACATTGTTTTGTGAACTACATAAACTAAGATAGTGAAATACTGTATCGTTCTTTGTCATCCATTTCTAAAAGTGTATGACTGTGTTCAACTAAAAAAGTCCTTCCTTGTACCATCAGAGTGCTTTATTTCTTAAATATAAATAAACAATGAAGAAATAGTGTAAGTTAATTTGATCTTTTTCTTATAGAAGAAAAAAAAACAGAGCTAAGAGATAAGGTTGGTAAGACGTCATTGCGGAAAGAGGACAGGAAGAGGGAAGGAAGAGAAATGAGAAATTTTAATCTTATGTGGTGTCAAGTAAAAAAAAAAAAGATCTGGGCTGGGTTACAAGAAGAAAAAATGAGAGGAGGTTGAAGTCATCCGTCCTGAACTCATTCTGTCAGTCAGAGATAGGAAATACCGCCTTCAGAAGTCTGAATACAGTCGATCCATTGACTTGTCAATCACAGGAGGATTTCAGTACACTGATTCCAAAGCCTGATTTACACCACTGTAGGAGTTACTGAGTGAGGATTAGGGAAACAGGAGGCTTGCTTAGGAATACAATTTCTGAAGAAGGTTAAATGAGATAAAAAAATTGAATGAGCAAAATGGAAAAGATAAACTAAAGAGAGGGAAAGAAGAGGAAAAAGGAAGAGAAAGAGAATCTTGCTACAATGTCTTTTGATTATTTTCACACAGACCCTCATGTTTGCTAAATTCCTGGGTCAAATTTT
Source organism: Gavia stellata (assembly GCF_030936135.1). Taxonomy (NCBI): domain Eukaryota; kingdom Metazoa; phylum Chordata; class Aves; order Gaviiformes; family Gaviidae; genus Gavia; species Gavia stellata. The sequence continues at coordinate 83,679,123 of NC_082595.1, forward strand.
TGTCCAAAGTCATCAGTTGATGCCCATGTATAACAAGTGCTTGATGCTCTAATGCCTCCTTAGATAATGAAAAGTGATTGTGATACCTGGGAGTCTGGCTCTATGAGCAGCTACCATGTGTGAGTATTGCATGGTGTGACTTGCTTGACCTACCTTACTCCTGGTTTGAAGCATTATAGAGAGCAACAGACAAACATTTTCGAGCTTGAATGCTCACTTAAGTCCTAAAACTAGAATTAAACCTGAAATAAATAACCAGGGGCAGTCTGTGTTGGTGAAGCCAACACTTCTGAGCAGCTTCTTTCAGACAAGATGCTTCTTTCGCTGTGTGCATGACTTCTGAGGATTTATACTTGAAAATGTTGGCTTCGTTCCTCAGAATATTTCTGTGCCATCTGTAAATTTTCTACCCCACTATTTTGCATTGTGCATCTGTTTAGACTAAGCATTTTCTCATAGGTCCTGAACACAGTGTGTTATCCTAGAAAGCTACGTAAAAGACTATTTATGTGTTGATCTCAGAGCCATGCAATTTTTAAGGCATTTATTTCCCCACAATCCCTGCAAGGTGGGAAGATAACAGTTCTCTCTATTATCTGAGGCAGAGGTCTAATACCAAAAGATGCTTAATGCAAAAGTCTTTCACGTAATGCCAGCTTCCTCAACTTTGCAGACACATAATCCTGCCATTCGTGTACTGTGTGAATTTCTGCCACTGAGGTCCTTCTGCCACCTTACACCAGATGTCACTGCATTGCTTGGGGACCTACACTGAAAACTATCACCTGACAGGATTGCCAAACCAGACATCTTCCCAGCTATCTTCCCTTAGGGGACCAGTTTAGAGGATGCTCTCATACCATTTCCAATGAACGATAAAGACTTTTACAGTCTATGTGGTAGCGGATATACACACTCCCTCCAAAAAAAGCAATAGTTGGGGCACTCATGTGAGAAGAAAAAACATATATTCCAATTTTAATTTTAATATATCACGATCTGGAGCAGTCTTCCCCTGTCATGTGAGAACACCTTAATCAAGAGAATATGGGGGAGAGAAAAAAACACACTAAACCAGTTTCATTTTTATAATGTAATTACCCACTGGTACAGTGAGCAAAGACAATAGAGTAGTTTTAAACTGCGATATAGGAGAGTCAGCCTTAGATTTCTGTTTCAGTATATTTTATATTTTGCAACAACTTTGAAAAGTAAGATTTTCAGCTGTAATATTGGGCAAAATGGAACAAGCTACTGAAATCGAATTATATAAGCTGAGGATAAAATCTACAAATTTTTAAAAAATCACATATTTTAAAAATCATGGTAGGCAGATATTAAACATTAACAGTTACTGTTGTATCAAAACAAAGAAAGAAGCACTTCAGCCTTTAGGCTAATGACAACCTATCCTGAGGATAATTTACGTAGTGACTTTCGGCAATTTTGGCAGAATTAAATGGCAACAGGATATCCCCAATCTGTTACCGCAAGCATGAAAGAAAAGAGTTTCATGGTCTGCCACTCACCTTACATTTTCCATAGATGTTTTTTACATCATACCTCTCCTGACAGACATGAAAAATTAATGATGGGACTTTAAAATTTGTCTGTGCACTACACCACGGCCAGGATATATGTGGGCTAGTGGAAGGCTATCCATATCACCGCTAGAGCTCATTTCCCTTTAGACATATGCCTTTTGGATGTAAACCAAAAGAAATAAAACATTACAAAAAACGCACAGAAGTATCCAAGACTATAGTGCTATTATCAGCAAAGAAGGCATAGAATCATAGAATAGTTTGGGTTGGAAGGGACCTTTAAAGGTCATCTAGTCCAAACCCCCTGCAATCAGCAGGGACATCTTCAACTAGATAAGTTGCTCAGAGCCCTGTTCATGTTTAGTTCTGTCAAAGGTGTGCGGGTGGAAGGATGCTAAGCACTCTGTAAAACTCCACAGGTTCCAGCTCCAGTTAAGGGGATGGAGAAGTGGTGCCCATTTGGGAGGAGGTATTCCCATGGGACTGCTCCTCCTGTACTGCCTGTGCAACATTCTCTCCTTGGCTTCGCACCATAACCACGGGGAGGGAGCAAAGCAGGTGATTATTCCTGGAGCTCTGTAAAGTGACCCAAGTCAGGGCAAACATAAACACAATCAAAATGAAGTTTTGAAGGGTGTTTGTGTGTAACAGCAGGAAGAATGATCAGGACTTCATTCAAAAATCAACACCTTCATGATGTTTAAGGTGAGTAAAATAGATTTAAAAAGCAACATTGTGACATCTACAACACTTACCAGAATTTGTTTTCAAGCTGATTTATATGAGATTCTGGACTATACCATGAACACCATACACAAAGAAAAACTGAAATGAAAATTAAGGGACTGCACAGGTCTGAACAGTCAGCAAAGAACTGCTAATAAAACCCCAAAGTCTTGATTTCCACTTGTACGCTAACAACTGTACAGTCATAATGAGCTTACAAGCAAGAATAACATGAAAAAAGGGCAGATTTAATCTCATTCTTTGGAAACTGGGAGTATTTTATTCAGAACTGAAACTATTGGCAGCCAAATGCAGGGGAAATTTATTTTATCATTAGATACAAATGTTGCTATGTGACTAAACGAGATTTCAGATATCATTGTTGTCAGGACTTCCAAGAACAAGCATTTACTCTCACTATAAAAAGAAAAATGCAAATCTGATCTGTTACAATAGAAATATCTGAACATTTTTCCATGGCATGTTATCTGTAAATAATGGAAAATTTAAGGGACCTAAACAGTAAATAATTGGTCCAGATATACTTAATTTCATGTCACGTAGTCTGTCCATTGTTGAATTTTCAGGAAACGTTAACCCAGAGTATGGTACCCTGTTACGCTAAGCATAGATAGCACCAAACAACTGGAGTAGTTATGAACATGCCTATTTTAAACTGTGGGAAACAGTTTTACTACACAGAATGAAACTTTAATTTAAGAATTATATGATTTAAGTGTTAATTAGCAATATACAATGCTGTTATTTGAACAGAGTGAGAAAAATTACAAATTTGTCACAGAAAAAGTGTCAGTCATGAAAAATAGAGGGACATTCATAAACAAACTGTTGCAGAATTGTGATTTAGGGGCACATACAAAGAAAGACCAGTGGCACCTAGAGCAAGACATATACATGACAGTGATACTTGGCTAGACATTAAGACCCTTAAATTTAGATTTTTATATTTAGATGCATGCAGACATGCCTATGGCCCCATTATAGTTGATGGAAATCTGATCAACACAGTTAGTGGAGTCTAAAGAGCAGTTCAGTTCACCTTAAAGCAGACATTAAGACTTACTAGCAAATAAAACAGTTCCAGAGCTTAGATGCATGTAACACTTAAATTTAGGTATCTTAATCTCACACTCAATGCAGTCAGCATCAAAAACCTTCACGTGGCAGCTCTAAGTGCTTCATTTCAGCAAGTCGTCCTGACTGTTTCCTTGGTGCTCAGAGTTTTTGTTTCTGCACTGTCTTAGTTTAAGCAGCTCAGTGCTTGGCTTCTACCTTGGCTGTACTAGGATCCCAAAACTACCCAAAACAGCTGTTAAGACTTCAGAGGGATCAGGTCTGAAAACCATGCTTCAGATATGCCTAACTCCATGTAAAGATTTGAGAACCTTCAAATTCAATCAGAGCTCTAGCTCTACTTTCTAAAACATAGCTAATAGAAGAGATAATAATGATGATTCTCTTATCAAGAAATAATTTAGTCAGCACTACGACTATTGCATCATGGTCAAGGCACTCACGGAGGCAACAAATTTCTTAAAGAAGTTCTTTGTTCAAGTGATTATACATTTTATTTTAACTGGTCTCTCTTTGGGGGCCGTTTACAACCAATTCAATATGAACATCCCTTTTGTCTTCAGCTTTGTGGGAAGTTTATGTAAAAAAACTTGATGTGAGAACTTACAGAAAATTATTTTAAACAAAACAAATTTCAGTCAGCCTTAGGTTTTAACTGACTCATACCCACATACTCACAAGCCAAGAGATGTGTATGTCCAAGTGATTGGGCAAGGATAGTTTGTGTGTTATGTGGATGAAAAAGGATATTGGTTGTTGATTCCTCACTATGTCTCTTGGCTTCTTCTTTACTGGTGATAACAAACAGGTTTTTTGACTGCTCTTCAATACCATTTAGAAATTGAAAATTATTTTAGGGTGATTCTTCTGTTTCAGCATTTAATTTCACTTTCCATGAATATTAGACAATGTGTTGTCCATTGTATTTGTTTCCTCATTTGAGGTATCTTTAAGGTTACAATCTGCTTTCCTGTTACAATAAGAGGAACAAGAATGATACAGATAATAACGGTGTATCTTTACTGCCATCCTCCTGTTATCAGATCACAGACCCTCTGATCTTGACAAAATCACATTCCGCAGTCTTTGTCGGTTTGATTGCTGTCAGTTTTGTCCTTGGCCATCAACACAGGCCCTTCTTTTAGCTCTTGCTTTATTGTTTCTTGTGGTGTTTTTGCACAGAAACTTTTCTCTGTGTAATTCAGCCATACCAATCTTAGTATTTCTGTTACAACTCTTTACTTTTTAGGAAATCATGAGGATAAAGAAAATTGTTTTCTTTCACTTCACATATATAGCCAAGCAATTGTAATTGCAGAATAGTTGAACTCACTAACTTGCTTGTCTCTTGCCACCAGGTTAGCCTCACTCAGCTGGAAGGGACTTTGGGATAGCATTTACAGTTAGTAGAAAGAATCTAGTAAATAGAAATATGAAAAATCTGAAAAATTATAGTAAATGCACTTCTTATTAGGTAAATGAGAGTCTTTCTGACTTCTTCTTTCTACTGCCATTTAGTTTAGTGGAATTCTATGTCACAGTAATCAATGCACCCAAGTCCTTTTTTTGTTCAGTGCTATTGGTTTTGATAAGTAATGTTGTTCAGTGTCTCAAATCCTCAAATCAGGCAAAAAGCAATGTACTGAACCTTGTTATAACAAAGCATAAACAAAAGGGAAAAAAAGGACTGTACTCTGTCTTGAAGATTTTTAAATTTAATGTTTTCATTAGAACCTTAGTACTGAAACTTTTTTTTTTTTTTAATGGGGACTAAGGCATATCCATCACTGTAAGCTTTTAAGGACGGAATAGACAAACTTTATCAAGTGTGACAAAGCTGATCCTTCACTGCATCAGAGAGAAAGCCTAATGACCTTCTGAGATCCTTTCCAGGCCTGTTTCCTATTGTTTTGTTAGTATCATGTATAACTCACTATTATAGGATGCTAAACTTCCCATAACGTCAGGAGGTTACCATATATGTATCTAGTAGTATGTGTGTATATATGTGTATATATGTACACACAGTTTGTTAATCAGTAAAAAAGCTCTCAAGTTGGTGTTTTAAAAGAGGTATAAAAGCAAAAGCTCTTTCTCATGTTATGTTTTTCAATAACTGTAAGTCTCAACAAAAATGAATCCAGAATGTTCTATTAAAACAAGACAAAGTCTTTATTTTGTATCTGGTGGAATTTTAATATGAATTTATAAAATTTGCAGGTTTGAGAACGTAAGGTTTATTTTATTTTAGACACAGTTATGAAGTCTAATTATAAAATCAGTTATGCTATATCTGTGCAGAGCCAGATTATCTGGTAGAGCAGATTAGGGCCAATTCAACATGTACTTATATGAATGGTCACTGCCTGCACTGGAAAGATCATCTATTATGCTTTTGTGCCAGTTTTTCTTGTGTATTTTCTGTGATCTTTTGGGTTGTCTTGTGCCTAACCTTCCCTTTGTTTTCCACAAATCTGCCATATCCAGCACTTTTCTCTCTGCTTTTTGCTTCAAAGCTCAGCTGCTGCCCCAGGAGGCAGCTGCACTGGAAGCTGACTCTGCCAGATGTGGCCACTGCTTCTAACTTCCCACCTGGGCTGGAGTGAGAGCATAAACACTGCGCTGGAAGGACTTTTGCAGGTGATGATATTTCTGTTTCAAGCATGTGAGTGCTGATGTATGCCCAGGCACTGAATCACCGTGAGCTCAGTGGGACACTTACAGTGCGGAAATCATGCAGTCCAGACTGACTGGCTGGCTGGGACCTGCTAACTTCATCAGCACCTCTGTTGGTCCCATCCTCATTCCACTCAATTTCTGAGTTTCTAAAGAGAAAAATGAGAGTTGATAGCAGATAGTTGTGCTATAAGGATTGTGAACGGATGCAGAAGTTTCAAATGGGGACAATGACATTCATGTGTATCACATGCTAACGCAGAATGAGTGGCTGTTAGCAATTCTTTACTTGAGCTTGTGCTAGGTCTTGGAGAATTGGTTTCATTTCCTGCCATGCTCTGGTGTCATCTGCAAACTTGCGGAGGGTGCACTCGATCCCCTCATCCAGATCATCGATAAATACATTAAACAAGACCGGTCCCAAAACTGAGCCCTGGGGGACTCCGCTTGTGACCGGCCACCAACTGGATTTCACCCCATTCACTACAACTCTCTGGGCTCGGCCATCCAGCCAGTTTTTAACCCAGCGAAGAGTGCACCTGTCTAAGCCACGAGTCGCCAGCTTCTCCAGGAGAATACTGTGGGAGGCAGTGTCGAAGGCTTTGCTGAAGTCCAGGTAGACAACATCCACAGCCTTTCCCTCTCCCACTAGGCGGGTCACCTGGTCATAGAAGGAGATCAGGTTGGTCAAGCAGAAAAGGAGTGAGGCAAAAAAGTGAGTGAGGCAGAAAAGGAGTGAAGCAAACAGCTAAAGTCAGTATCAACTTCAAACATTCATTTAATCTTTCTCTGCACTCAGGGCATCAAACTTGAGAGCACTGGATGACTATTCTGTGCTATCCAGAATAGTCATTCTGGATGACTATTCTGAATATGGCTTTAATATCTCACAGGGGACACAGATAAAAGGCATCAGCAGAAGTATGTACTTTCATTGGACCAGCTTTATATCTCAGAGTCTTTGCTATTCGGTGTATGATACTATCAAGGAACTGTTGTGGTTTGGCTGATCCAGTTGTGCCTAGGCAAAGAACTTGTTTAGAAGTAAGCTGTTCTGGATGAGGTATCAGCATCTGAAAGAAATCAACATGCAGCTCTATCTTACTGTATTTATCAGCTACTCAGGATGTATGGTTACATTTATCAAAATGCATTTATTAGCATTTTATCAAAATGTATAGTGGAGACCTGCCTTGGCAGTGAGGTATTTCATGTCTCGTAAGTTCTAACAAGATGTGTTGCCAACAGATTGCGATTGGAAACACCTCAGTGCCAATAACCTAACAGGAAAGAAACGGGAGGAATGATGGTTGCATTACCCTGTCTGCTTAGGGGTTGGGAAAGAAACATGGTTGCAAAGAGTTTGAATAAGCAAGTATCACATGGCAAAGACAACAAAGTGTAGCAAAAGACCAAGCAGAAGCACTTCCATGGCATTTAAAGGATTAAATGGGTTTTTTGTGTGCCTCTGAAGATATGGAAGACACAGCGGGATTCAAATGCTAGACTGACAAACAAGCTCGTTTCAGAACAAAGGGGAAGGTTCAAGGCAGGAGCATGAGAAAAAGTGATGTGAGCATGATAAAAAGTGATGTGTTCATACACTTAGACAGAGAATGAGAAATAAGATATAAACAAATCATTTCCAATTTCATAGCTGTATCAGCCTCCCAAAAATTTGTGGAACAGAATTGAACCCTTCCTTTTGCAGACGCACTGTAGTTCTAAGTCACAAGTAAAAACAAACCCAGAAAAGTAAGTGAATTTAGCAAATATGATCAAAATGTTTGTGGGCATGCTGGTTTCGCCACTGAGTGCTAAGTTAGCAGGTATCTCGTGAGAGGGCAGAAATGAACAGCTGGAGTGAAAACCTCTTACAAGGTTCCAGCTAAATCAGTCCTTTTCAGTTTGGGTGCGGTATTGTTAGGTGGCATTTGAGTGAATCTACACCTCAGCAATCCATCAGTGTGTAAACACTACAAATGATGAACTTAGCTTTGAAATAACAAATTAAAACATTATTTTCTCTCATTTATTTGTTTGCTTTTGTAGTGAGAAAGCTGTAATTTAAAAAGAATTTGTTTATGTTCTGTCTGATTGTGTAGCAGGCATATTGAATTTAAATATCATTAGGTTAGAATTTGCCCTGCTGAACTGGTAAATACAGTAATTTACAGACAATTAGCTGCTTGCTGATGTCTTTCAGATGCTGATCACCATGAAAGATATCCCCAGTGCCAGGTCTGCGCAAGCAGTTCCTGCCATCCTCCCACTGCTGCCTATTCATCTGGACCTCAGATTTCATAGGCTCATTTCAGCAGTAAGTAAAGATTTGACATTGTTGGCAAATTTACAGCTATCTGGTGCCTGAATTACAATGATGCTGTGCAGTAATCTGACTAAAGCAAACTGGCAGAAAGCATGTAGTCACATCTCAGACCATCTAGAATTTTGCAGCTGTCAAGAGATTGCCTACTCCCAATACATTTATAAACTAAAACATGTGAAACTATTAGAAAACAGGCTTGTTTGTTCTGTTCTCATTGAACCTCATGGTTGTGTATTTGTCAGTGTTGTAACCATCTGAACTTGATCTACGTCTTTCCTTGGTAGGGATCTAAAACCCATTGCTTGTCAGTATCTGGTTTATCATCTGCGCTATCTGAACCACTAGTGATTGTTTCTACAGAGCATGATATGCCTCAAAGTCCACACGTCCAGTAATCTGCCTGGCTTCCAAGCAACATTATTTAATAACACTGATGAAAACCAGGGATATTCCACAAAATAATGACTACAGTGTTTAAATTCCTCTTAACAGTCAAGGAGGAAGTACACTCATATACAAAACTTGCAGAGAAATTAAGAAGAGCTACACAGCTTAAAAAAAAGGGAAATAGTTTATTATCAGCATGAAACCTCAGTAGTATTGTCTTTTCTGAACTAACTACTAGTTTTCGATGGTTTCTAAATCCTCCACTACATTCAGGGGGCATAATATAAACTAAAGCATTAGTAATAAAGATGTGAAAGCATCTCTGCGTCTATTTTTTTCCTTTTCCTGCCTACCCCATCACATTCCCTTGGCTATTTAACAGTACAGCACCTCCTTATCCATTAAGAAAACACATACTAAATGAATAGGCAAAACTCCAGTTCAGCCTCATCTCTGGAAGTAATGAAGTCCACTAACATGGGCTCCATGTGCCTTGCTAATCATCGAATCATAGAATCATTTAGGTTGGAAAAGACCTTTAAGATCATTGAGTCCAACCATAAACCTAACACTGCCAAGTCCACCACTAAACCCTGTAACCCTGTCCCTAGATGCCACATCTACACTTTTAAATACCTCCAGGGATGGTGACTCAACCACTTCTCTGGGCAGCCTTTTTCAATGCCTGGCAACCCTTTCAGTGAAGAAGAGGACTGCAATATATTGAATCAAGGTCCTTTTCATCTGGAGTTTTAATCGTGAATATGGCTTTAGGATGCAATCATCTCATCTCTGGAAATCAGACTGACCCCATCACAGGGAGGTGATGGTGCCCCTGTACTTGGTGCTGGTGAGGCCTCACCTCGAATATACTCTGTTCAGTTTTGGGCCCCTCACTACAAGAAGGACATTGAGGTGCTGGAGCATGTCCAGAGAAGGGTGATGAAGCTGGTGAGGGGTCTGGAGCACAAGTCTTATGAGGAGTGGCTGAGGGAACTGGGGTTGTTCAGTCTGGAGAAGAGGAGGCTGAGGGGAGACCTCATCGCCCTCTACAATTACCTGAAAGGGGGTTGTAGAGAGGTGGGTGTTGGCCTTTTCTCCCATGTAACTAGTGACAAGACAAGAGGAAATGGCCTCAAGTTGCGCCAGGGGAGGTTTGGACTGGATATTAGGAAAAATTTCTTTACTAAGAGAGCGATGAGACACTGGAATAAACTGCCCAGGGAAGTGGTGGAGTCACCATCCCTGGAGGTGTTCAAGGAACATGTGGACGAGGCATTGTGGGACATGGTTTAATGGGCATGGTGGTGTTAGTTGATGGTTGGACTTGATGATCTTACAGGTCTTTTCCAACCTTAATGATTCTGTGAATTCTATCATATAAGAGTAAAATAGTCGTCAGATGACAAGAGTTTCTACACATTGTCAGAGTTGGGACAGCATCAAACAAGTACTTTCATCACTAGCTTGCAACCACTATCCAACCACTGATAAAAAGTCCAGCCATATCTTTTGTTTTAAAATATGCTTACTTTAGAATAGGAGTGAAGTGCATAATTCCAATGAAAAAACAGTTGAGTTCTTGTGTCAAAGAACAACTTTGTTAGATCAGAACAAACGTGTCTAGCTCACTGATCTGTCTCTGACAATGGCTACTAGTAGATACTTTGGGAAAGACAATAAAACAGGGCAAGCACAGAATGATTTTTCATGTGGTTATACCTTTATAACTTCCAGCAATCTGAGACTCGGGGACTTTCAGAATGGAAGTCTTCCATGAATTCTTCCATTAATTTTGCCTAATTGCTTTTTGAGCCCATTTATACTTTTGGCATCCACAGCATCCTATGGCAGTAAGTGCTACAATTTAATTATGTGTCACATGAAAAACGCTTTGTTCTAAATCAGTTGCCTGGTAATTTCATTTTATTTCACCTTGTCTTTGCGTTATGGGAAACAGTGAATAGTTATTCCCTATTCACCCTCTCTATGCCTTTCACAGTTTCTGCATACTTCTCTCCAATTTCTCTATGTTTATTTATTTTCCATACTTAAGAATCTTAGTTTATATGATCTATCCCCAGGTGGAAACATTCCAAATCCCCAATTATCCTTATTTTCCCATTTTACCGTGTTCCTTTGGAGTAGAATCAGAGTGCCTTATTTCCATTTGATTCTCTACTGTTTTCATAATAGTTCTTGCTATTCTATTTTCTGTTTTGATCACTTCTGAACATTGAAAAGTTGTTTTCAGAGAACTTTCCATAGGATCTACTTCCAGCATCACCTTCCTCCTGGTCATTTGAAATCTATTATTATGTTTGTCAACTTATGGTTTGTTTCCCTTCACGATGATAGGTATGAATTTGCATTCATGAAGGACGCATTTTATTTGCCACCCTATCATGCAGCTATTCTGTATCATAAGACCATTCTGCAACTTTTTCTTGTCAGTTCCAATGCTGACTCTTGTATTTCATTTTGTATCTCTTGGAGTTTTTTTGCCTCACTACTTACCCCTTAATTAGATCATACAAGTATATGTTTAATATCATATGTCTAAACACAGATACCTGAGGGACTTTGCTGGTACCTTCCTTCTTTGCGAAAAATCTACTGTTTATTCCTAACCCTTATTGATTGTTCTTTGATCAGTTACTAATCCATAAGAGGACTTTCCTTCTTCCTCCCTTGACATTGAACTCTTTTAAAAGAGCCTTTGTCAAAGAATCTTTTGAAAAACTTCTTGAAAATCTAAATTCATTGAGGAGTTTCAATACTAATTCCTTGAGGTAATTATTGCTCATGATAATAGAAATAATTTATAGTTCTCGATCAGGAGCTAGGATTCAGCCATGTTTATGCTGCCAATAAGTCCAGACTTGACACCTGTCAGTGTCTAATCTGTCATGTAGAAAAGCTCAGGGAAGTAGCAGGAAGATGGTTTTTGAGTCTCTCCAGGTAATGTTTTCAGTTGCCCACCGTTCTGTCATTCCAGTGGAGGACAGTGGGCTAAACAATACTCCAAACTCCATGTTGGTGATTGACATGGGAGGATGAAAGCTGGAAACTATATATTTTAAAATCACAATTCAGGTAGCCAGTGTCTAGAGATCCACAGTAACTACCAATTTAGAGGACATGGATATCACTGTAACCAGAGATAAAAGTCAGTATGCATTTCACTGCAAATCTTCACTAATATGTCTTGATTGTGAAGACAGAAGTAGTTTTCTAAGAATGAATAACTTCATGGAAAGGTACCCTATAAAAGGGCTCGGCAAACTGATGAGAAGCTAGGCTGGAATAAGGTTTTGATGAATCTCTTCCCATTCTCTTGGACACCAAGACTACATTTTGTATTTTTTATAGTCTTGGCTCCACAAGGTATTGTGTTTCCCCAACAGAGATATTTTTTTCTCCTGTAGCCCTTTTGGCCTCTTCTCTACTCCTTAACCTTATAGGCTGGACATACTAGTGTACATTGATAACAGTGATCCATTTGGGATCATGGGATAACAGAGAAGCAGAGATGTCACAAAATGTGAATGTATATAGTCTCAACTGCAGGAAATAGGAACCAAGTGTATCTCGGTTTCAATGTGTGAAACTTGACAAGTCAAAGAATACCTAAATTTAATCAAAGAGGCAGATGCAATCTTGCCAAACCTTCTAGTGTTTTCCTTTGAAATTTTACTGGCTGATAGCCATTCTTGATTGGAAACAAGACAGAATTTAATCTCTGAGCAATAGACAAAATTTACTATGACCCATCTTTAGAGTTATTGTGGAGACTGAATTTCTTTGTCTGGGAAAAGATGTCAGAATATTATGTGTGGTGTCTGTCAAATATCAGCTGGTTATGAGTAGAAATATTTATGCTTGGATGAAAAATACCAAACTGAGGAAAGGTTTAGATGGGGAATGGGAACTGGAGATTGCTTCATGAGAGATGACATCTTAGAAGAACAAAGCAGTTTTAAATATCTGTAACTGGCCTGTTCTTAAAGGTGTAATCTGCTAAAACATGCATAAATAATAAATGAGGGTTTTAAGGGGCTGAAATTCTTTACAATTTATAGAAGAAAATACATCTGAATAGAAATATGTAATAAAGCTGCACTGCTTCTTAATCTACCATCCAACATAAAAGAAACATAAACAGGTCTAGGTATTTAGGCTTCCTTAACTCTATTGAACCTCTAGAGCCTCATTATGGTTGTGTTTTGCCTCTTGGACTTCAGTTACGCACCTAAACTTGGACATACTTGTTATACACATATGATTCAAAGTCTTGTTATGCAAGATAGAGTTCATTACAGAATAGAGCAGAATTGTTGACTTCAAGTCAACACTGAATTTTGAGATTAGGATAATAGAATAAAAATTCATGAGGCACATTCATTAGCTTTTCCACAGATAAGGTCTTGCTGACAGAGTAGCATCCTGTTAAATAAGCTCTCTGACAAATGTAGTCTGTTTCTGTTACCAGAGTAATCCTAATTTATCCAAACATATTTAATGTTCAGATATTTCACAAATAATGGCAACAAATAACTTGTAAGCTAAAGTGTTTTCTTTGTTGCTGCATCCAGTATTTTTCTAGTCACTATATTTGGCAACCAGAAAATTACAGTTGATTTCCTACCAGTTTGCTATTCAAGCAATATTTGGGGCAATTCCCAATTCTGCCCATTTCTTGTTCCCTAAACAGTCCTGGCCAATATGCACAGAATCTTCTTCATGTCAGTATAGATGAAGGTGTGTAGAGGTTACAGTCACAAGGTATTGTTTCAGCTGCCTGGTTGGAAGACACACTTACTTATGAAGACTATAGTGAAAAAGGAAGAGTAAATTTTATGCTTTCAGTAAAACTTTAATTGAATCAGAATTCACACTAAAATTTATTAGACTGTCAGAATTCAGAGCCTTCTTATTTATCAATCTGTAGTCCTTTGCATATGTGTGAAGAGCATTACAGACTCATGAAAAACTAAAGAATCCATGTTATTAAACACTGCATGTACATATGGCTCTTCTTGAAATGAAGGTAAAGAAAGGAGGAAAAAAAGGAAGTGAGAGGATAAAGGAACACTAGAAAACAACATAATCTGCTGAAAGCTTCGTGGTATCTCAGATACAGATTCCTGAGCTCACATGTAAAATCCTACATTTAGAAAACCAGCTGAGCCTCCTATTAGAAGCAATTATTGTATCTTGCAGCTACGCCTAGTATTATTATTTGCACAAGGATTGTAAAGAAGGATTATTTCTTTGTGAAAATCTAGACCAAGGTATAATAACTTAGTTTCATTTCTTTACTTTCAGTGCAATTTCTGAAAGTCTTAGCTGATATGAAAGAACTCAGCCATGATACGTTCTTCCCTTGAGACAACCCATGTTCATTTAAGAAAGGCTTAAGTCCCCAGCTGGGTACCATTGAGTCTTGTTTGCCTCTCATTTAGCACAGGCTGCCAGGCTGCCTTGCACAGCCTTTGGAGAGGGAGAAAATAGGTGTGTGTACTGCATTCAGAAGCAAAACAGAAAAAAAAATGCTTGATTCATACCAGGGAACAATTTTGGAGATGTGTAAGTATTCACATATATTTTTCCCTCAGAAAAGCATACAGAATTCCCAAAGTTTATACAGATAAATGTTTTCTAACCCTATTACATGCCCAAGCAGCTCAGCAGTTCACTGTCTGCAGTAATTTGAATCTGAAACTGAGTAACTTTTGCCCTTGTTCTGGTTATTAGTATTTTTGGAGGATACAAGCTGACTTTAGGGATTCCTAGTTTCTTTAATGTCATCTGACATCCATTGATTGTGCTGGCCTGGACTCTACAGCTACTCGTTTGACCTGCTTATATTTATTTGTGGGACTGATGTCCAGTCCAGAGATTTAAACTGTACTTGATCCTCCTCCTGCCAAAAGTAACTATAATAGAACCCAAGGTATTAAGGGTCGAAAAGCCTGGATATTGACTGGGATTTTCCTCCTGCTGTGAGGAGCAGTGCAGTAAGCTCCCTGCCCTTCAGTCAGGTTCAGCTGCTATGGATAGATCAGACCCACTTAGCATGTGGATGATGTGTGGGAATAAGGCTGACACATATAGGAACACAAGACCATAAAGTAAGTAGATCTCCCAACAAAAATAGTCAAAATTACTTTATTTCAGATTTCAGGGCATTTATTATTCTTAATATTATCTTATAAGTTGTTACAGGGCTGATGCTGTTTAGACTATGTCTAAAAGATGTGCAAATCCCAAAAAAGGATAATTCCTATCTATTCTGCTGCAGCCTGCTTTCAGACAAGTGTAGACAGTGGTATGAGTGACAAGTCATTCTGCTCATGACCTTTGTGGAAATAAAGCATGTGGAGAAGGAAAGCACACCATTCCACTGGGCTGTGAAGACAGAGCACAAGAGAGATCTTGACCCTGTAGACTATTAATTAGGGCGTGCACTGGGAGGACAATGACCTGGATTTTGAAATGTTTCTGTGATGAATGTTGGTGTTAGAGCATCATAGGTAAAATATGTAAAACACCTCTGGATAAGGATCAGTGCTTAGAGCTCTGTTTAATCTCTTATTCACCCAAAGGAGTGTTTTTCCCTACTTTGTCGGGTCCCCTCTTGCATTTGTGCTGTGTGGCCAAATAACTTTTATGTTCTTCTGTGTACAATGACAGTGCCAGCAAAACCAATGGTGAGTACCATTTTTATCCATTTAGTCCCTTGTCCCGTGCTTAAGGTACAATCCAAAGTTATTTGGGCTTAAATTTCCTCAAGTAGTGGAGAGTGCTGAGGTTGCACATCCACCTCACTAAAGGAGACGTGACATCAAACTAATGTTCATGTTTAAAATTTAAAGGGCAACTCTGTGTCCTCAGCCTTCATTTGTGTTTTAAATATAGTCCTCATTGCCAAATTCTTCAAAATGTGGCTTTAAAAACAAACCCTCCACAGATAAGTCTGAGCTTTCGATCTCTGGGGATAAGTGAACTTAACTGCAGGTTTGAAAAGGCACCGAATCTCCAAAAGAGAGACCAGCCCCCCCTTTTTTTTAAGTGATTCCTTTTGGCTGGCTTTAGAAAACTTCCTTTTAACACGTATGTTGGGGGGGAGGGTGATTCCATTATCTATATTCCTACCTCTTTCTATAGGCTATTTACAAAAACAGAGTATCTAACAGAAGGTTATGTGGTGACCAGGTACTTAAGCTAGACATTGTAGTGTTTATTTTTAATAAATAATTTCTGTACATTTTAAAGCTTTGTGACTAACACATATTTCATCTCCAAAATTCACAAATCTGTAGAATTTAAGAGAGAGTATCTCAGAGATATCTGTGTTCCCAGCTCATCTCAGAAGAGCAGGATAACTGCTCTACATCTCACATTCCTTGGCTGCTTCTCTTCAGAAACAGCAGATCTGTATACATTTTCCATTATACAAGGCACTGTCTTAGCCAGTGAGCAGAGGGGATGTTGGGTAACGCTAGGTCAGATCCTAGGGCAATTAAGAAAAACACTTTTTGTTTTAAATTCAGTGCCAGGAATTCTTATTACTAGAAAATGTTTGATGGCAAAGAAATAAAACAACAATTATGTGGGTTGAATTTTACACTGAGCTGAAACAGTATTCCAGAAATATTACTGGAGATAAACAGCCAAAGGGGATTTCTGATAATCAGGTGTGATTTCCAACTGAAGAATTAAACCAAAATGATACAGATGCATTTTGCTGCCTTTTGTTAACACACACTTCCTTTGTCTTTCCTTTTCCATTTTTTTCTACTGCTTATTACATTTATTGTAGTGCCTTGAGCTAAGCTTACTGTGGGCAGAAACTAACTTCTGCTGGGGTAGAAACTGGCTTTCTATTTTATACTTGTACAGCACCAGCAACACAGAGCTTAACTGAAACACCTGTAAGGGTTAAATAATAATAGTTTAATACATGGCAAGATAAGAAATTATGTCCAGTGTTGGAATATATGTAGTACTAAGACATATAATAGTCTTTTAGAAGGTTTTCAAGGTAGATAAAAGAAATGTAACATCAAATAAAACTTTCTACTGTCAGACTTGTACAAAATGTTTTTGATGCCAGTGATACTGGTATAACTGCTGGACTGATTTTTTTTTTTTTTCTTGTAGGAAAGCTGCAGAAAAGAAGGACTTGTAATATGTATTACAGCTGCTTCATGGTGAGAGCGTCAGGGCCCTGAGAGCACCAATTGGCCTTAATGGCCTTGACCAGTCTCACCTGTACCCCCACCCTCTGCCCCAGGGCTCCCTGTCCTTCATTTCTGTCCTGAAGCCTGACCGGTGGTGTAGATGTGTCTGTCTCCTGGATGGACCTCAGACTGATGCTGTAGGTGGCTGGTCTCCTGCATGGACCCCTCAGATGTATGTCTGAGTCTGCCTCTAGCCCTGCCTCCTTTGCTCCTGACCAAGTTCAATGGATGGACACTGGACCTGGTTCATCTCTTGCTTTGTCTGTGGCTGTTGAGGGACCTTGCTACTAGCCCCTGTGGGACTGTGCCCTGATGATGAGGCGCTACCTATGCTGCGGTCACCCTTGGCTCCCAGCTTGCCTTCCTGTGGTGGCTGCCTCTCACTGTGCCTGAGCATGTGTTTCATCTCTGTTTGTAGCTAGAACTGGTAATTTCAAGGGGAAATTTTTGCCAAAATTGCAAAATGAAAAACCAGCTTTGCAGAGAGATAATAGTCTTCTGCTGGTTTAAAAAAAAAAAAGGAAAAAAAGGCAGTCTTTTTACCCACAGAATGCTTAAGCGCAGCTTTTTAGTGACTAATTGTTTGCTTTGCATAACTTAATACTGTCATGTTGAAACATTCGATTGAAAAAAACCATGTTTCCAGCTGAAAGGGAATAGTAATAGAAATGAGCTAAGGGTAGTGTTTGCTGCAGTGTTCGGTATATGCTCTCCAAGGATGTGGCTATGGCAGAAGAGTTTATGAACAATTCAATATTCTAAAGTAATTTCTTTGACCTCCAGGATGCGTGGTGTTTCTTTAGCATTTTGTTTTGCTTTTTGCTAATCAGTTTCTGCATCAATAATGCTGGCTGCTTTGTTCTACTATAAACCCTGGAGTTTCTGGAGTGCTCTGTGTCTTTGTGCCTGAATGTGGGCATGTGTGTGCAGGTGACTTAGAAAATGATACCCCAGCTTTGCACCACTGCTTAATTCCTGGAAGGGAAGCTCCTTGTGCCACATCCTGTCACAGCCTACGAATATGACCACGTGTGTTCCTCTTTGCCTTAATAAAGCAAGAAAAAAATCTTTAGAAAGCTTACAGCAAAGGGAGATGATTGTTTAGCAAAAAAAATATTTTCTTTACTGACCTCAGAAAGGTACTCAAAACACATTCTAATATAAATCTTTTGCCTGCAAAAACCTCAGACTCTTTGGGTGAGGAATGCAAATGAAATAAAAGGCATCAATCAGGCTATGAGCAAACATCCCTTCTGAATCTACCTGTCTCAGCTGAAGCCATTAATGGCCACAATGGCCACACCTAGTTGTTTATGACTTGGCTGCCAAAAGGCTTGTGCATTCATTTCGTATTCTACTTTCAGGCAAGATCGACAAGACAGCCAGTGACAGTGGTGATAAAAGACTGAGTACCAGCCCAGACACCTTTGCCTGAAGTAAATTGGGGATTGCTCACAGGATTCCTCCCACAGCAGGGTTGTGGGGTCAGCAATCTCCAACAGACAGATGGGAACAACCAGCCTGGGACTGCCAATGTTTTCAACTGCCTAAACAAAAGTTCACTGTGGCCTAATTTGTTAGCTTTGTAGTGACACCTTTTAGCTTTCGTGTACTTTGTGACCTGAGCTACATTATGTTTGTTTCGGATGTGGTGCAAATATAGCAGAATACAAATGTACTTGATGGTGGGCATTAGCAAATTAGGTGGTGATGAGTAATCTGTGCTTTCAGATTCTTACTGAGAACAGTTCTGAAACACTTACAGCTTAACAGATGTGTCAAACAGAAAATAAGCTATATCAAAGTTGAATATTAAACAATAATTATCTTGCAATTTGATTAAAATAAATTTCAACTGCCAGTTGCTCGTCCTCCACATTTCTCAATATCATCTCTGAGGTGAAATCTGTGAGCCTGTCTTCTAATTTAAGATGGCTAGATTGGGATAACTGGCATTTTTTTACCTCCTTTTTTCTTACGTGTATCTGAATATTTGATATGTATAAATACATATTAGATACACACTTTTATATACAAAAGTGGACTATTTACTTGTGTTTGTTGTGTGCTACTCATGTTTATGAAGAATACAATATCAGGATAGATATCAAATCTTCATACATTTCACTGAAATACCAATGAAAATTTAATCTGATTTATCATCTCTTAAGAATTCTTCCTTCAGTTAAGTTGCGTTAACACTTTCTGTTCATGGAAGATATTATACAACAATCTAGTGTGTGATCCTACGGATGTCAAAGACGGTACGTGCTGCCATGGGTAGATAGTATTTGTGATGATGCAGTTGTATTATTTTTAGTGACTTTAGAAGCTCCAACAGAATGATACAGAGAAAAATAATTGCAGAAAGTTAGCTAAATGCAGTGAATTAGCAAAAAAATCAAGCGTAAGGGTCTACCTTTGACTCAGTTATTGGTTTTTGTTTGGCATTTCACATAGATCTGATGTGATCTTTCCTTTCTAAGTCAGATGTCACTCTTACAAGATGCCATACGCATTCCTGCCAAGGTCAGCAACCTACACAAGCCCCAAAAAACAAGCTACAAAACTCTAATCAATGTCAAATGAGCCTAACAAAGCAGACAAATTTTTGTAAGTTTTTTTCTGTAGTCTAATTGAGGATTGATTTGTGTTACAGAATATTTTCCAACGGACAGAAAAAACAACTCTATTGATTTGTTACCACATCTTACTGTTTCTAAATATCTTAGAAGGGCAGTTGTTACTTTACAGCTATAGCAGGTCTCTCCCTGAGGAGCCAATCTCTGGCAGTTTTCCATTGTGTTATGCGAGCCAGAGTTGCTTTTGACCTCTGAAGAAAAGGTGGAGGTTTCCAAGATTTACAAAAATATTTTCAGCAAGATAGAAACTGGGCATAGCCTGGTCACCAACTCTACACTTTGTTCAATGGCTGAAACTCTGGCATGGAGAGACGCACAGCAGGCAAGTACATCCCCTTGGGGTTTCCCAGTGCTGAGTTCCCTTTGAAGGAATACCTACCTTTGCTCAGCAGCCTGAGAATTAGAGCACTTGCCCAGGAAATGCAAGACCTTGGCCATCCCCCTTGTTCTGGGAGATGCTGAATCCACACCTTCCTTGTCTCAGAGTCTGAGGAGCACCTGGTTGCTGGATAACCTACAGTGCGGATGAAGCTGGACCACTGTGCAGAAAAGACTGCAAAAAATTAATGGAGTCAGGAAGAGAAAAGACTCATGGGGAAATGTCTATTCCAAATACTGTTTATGCTTTTTACCCCATGTCTCTTAAATGGGTATTGCACAGGCAGAGCTCAGATCAGGAACCAGAATGAGAAACACTGTCTCAAAAAGACTGTAGGCATACATGCCCTCTTGTTTGCCCTCTCAGGCTACTGCACAGTATAAGACACCAAATGTGGACAAACTGGGTATAGACAAGGACCTGAGGGTCCTGTTCCAGCCCAGCAGCTGTAACAGTGGTTGCAGGTGAGGGAATCTCAGCAGCGTTAAGAGGTCATTTCTGGTTCAGGCACATTCAGTCCCAAAATCCAGACTGTAGGTAGGTGGGATTGATTTTGGCCTCTGTGACACTAGTCCACTTGAATTTGTCCATGAACTGTTGTGTTTCACAAACTATGTGTAATATTGTTGGACTTCATTGAAGCCCATGGGGAAAATGTTGTGAAAACAGATGTTAAAAATGGAGTTTATTACAGATACAGGCCTATTAAATTGAAGGACATTAAGTGGGGAAATAAGTTATTGAGAAAAATCAAAAATAACAGAATTCTCTTGGGGAGAAATCTATTTTCTGCTCAGCCACAAGCTCAGTAATGGTGAGATATGATCCATTTGATGCAGTTTGAAATGTAAAAGCACTCGTATTAGATCATGTTGTACGAACTCTACACTCTAACACTGCATTTAAAAATAAATATTGCAGTGTTGTACAAGAACCACATACACAAACTTTTCTTCTCTGGGAAAGTTCAGCACCTCTTTGTATAAAGAACTGATTTTATCACCTCAGAAAGTTTTTCTAAAGCTAGTCACAGTTGTCAGGATTTTGCAAAAATACTTATGTTGTGTTTGTCCTCATTAGCAAGCTAAAAGGTGCTCCTCCTTAGCATTCAGAACCAACTACAACACTTCAGTGAACAGATTAATAATGAAGAGAAAATGGGAGAAAGAAGCTTTCCATCCTTTAGAGATTGTTTAGATATGAAGAGATTAATAGCAGTCACTGGGGGATCTGAACCAAGAATTTATCTTCAAAAACTTCCCAGGTGATAATAGCACAAAGAAGTCAAAGCCAGATTTAAATAAAAATTTTGTGGAGTCCTATGGGCAGTTCCAGGTCCTAAGATCCAAGAACCCTCATATTTTAAATCCAGATGTGAATCTTTTACAGTGCAGACCCAGGCTAATTTAGCAACCTTCAGTTTAATGCAGTCAAACCAATCTGGGCATCCACATTTAAAAAAATTTTTTTTTAAGTTTTTTTTATTGTTTTTTTTTTTTTTTTGTCAAACAGAAATGAGGTTTATCCAATTGTATGTGCTGAGGTTACTCCACATATATGGTGATTTTCTGAATCCTCCCTAATAACTGGAAAGTCTTGTCTGATTTCTATTACATTCGTCAAAATGGTAGAGATCTCAAAAATAATTAAACTCCAAGTTTTATGCAAATAATTGAATAGTTAGAGGAGGGCAAGTCTGTTAATTAAAGCCTGCAGTAGAGATTTGTACTCTATTAGAATGTGCATGAAAAACCAGTCTGGAGCCTGGAATGAAAAACTTCATTTGGACAGCACAGTTTGTGAAAAGCAGTGCTTCAAGTGCTCATATCTGGCCAAAGTCAATCAAGTACAAGGCACAAATTTATAGGAAATGAAGCTTTATTAGCTTCAATGTTCAGGGAGAGATTTGTTTTACTTAGTAAACAATTTATTCCTTCATTTTTTGCAGTCTGCTATGCCTTTTGGCTGGATTTGGGAGCAGAAATGTAGTAACACTGTGAGAAAGGCCAAGGCATTTCTGAGCCAGTCTAAAGCAGAAAGTCTGGGCAGTCATGTGAAAAGAAATTTGTTATGAGATTTGCAGCCCAGCTTCTAAATCAAATAGGTTTTGATAATAAGCATCCATTATAGTGTGTCTTGTTCCAGTCTTTCTTTGGGTTGTTTCTAGATGGTTGTGACCTTAGTATAAGATATATTCATTCTAATTATCTAGTCTAAGACTTTTCTCTTTCCTTGATACATCATTTACAAAGAAATCCCCATTGCTAGGACTTAAACCACTTTGTTCCTTCTTCACAACTCTGATTGAGAAAAAGCTTTTTCCTAATTGCTATATCAGAATCTCTGCTAACTATGTAACCATGTATGAGAGTGTCTACAAGGAAACTGTATAGATGTGCATATACATTTAGGCTTCATGAAGCCAAATCTATGAAATCTTGGAGCTCTTTCCAAATGCTTATGTCCAAGAAAGCCAACATCACTGAAACCCAACCACAAGATTTATCAAAGTGTAGTTTATGGCTGTGTCAGTGTTGCAAATGTACGATTGAGTCAGACAAATTTTTTTTCTCCTTTCTCCGTTGTTTTTCTGCAATGCCCAATAAATCAAATTTAATGTTTCTAGCATGCAAATGGTAGCCTCAGTAGCTACCATTTCAGCTTAAGAATATTTGCAGTGGGATTTCCTAAAAGGCTTCATAGATAAAAAGGCTCATTGTTTGAAGCCCAATTCATCTTTTGGTTAAGACTGATCAAAATAGTTTATACAGATTTTCATAAGCTTTTTGCTCACACTGTGTATTATTTGGCTTAGTGATCACAGCTGAAAAGCATGATTTTAATAAAGAAGTTGAATAAGTAGATTAAAGTAAGTTGCAGAGGCTGCCTCATTCCAATGGTAAACAAAGTAAACTAGTTTAATCAAGGTAAGATAGGTTATCTATAGCATGTGTGTTATTATTACTTCATTTGCTTATTGCTTTACATTCACATTTAAAGTAGCCAACATATCAGAGATGATAAGAAAGATTACTTTTTAATTACCAGCTGAACTCTTGATATGTTTTTACAATTTCTTCTGAGAAAGGAGTAAGGAGAGTAAGGAGAGCTGCTGCTGTAAACTGTAATTCTAATTAGCATCCCCCAAACACCCGGGAATCAATAATTTGCTTACAAGTGCCTATAAGGAATGACTGAGCTAATCCCTTTGAGTATACTGCTCATGCAAGGACAAATCCATGCTCCTGTGAATGCCTATGCTAACTACAGATTGATTTTTTTGACTCAACTATTTAGCATTAGATGAAAGAAGTGGTAGGAAGGAGACTGGTAATACTAGTATCTCAGGTGATGTGTGCAACGAGACACATAAGTGCAGGGTTGAACAGGTTCCCAGACTTGGAAATGGGAGGGAATTTTGCTCAGGGGTGTAGTGGTCACGGACTGCTGAGGATTTTGGAGGTTTTCTGGCTTTGTTAAAATCATGCGGGTATATTCCACACAATCGCATTCCTGCAAATGCTGGAGAGAAGGTGCTGGTGACCCCAGCTGCTCTTTGTCCCTGCTGCTGTGGCTTGATTCAGGCCTCCAGGATGCTGCTGTCTCTGAGCCGCCTTTGCTTCTTGGAAATCTCCAGCAGATATAAGATGACAAGTGTCAGAACATTAGTGTGGTCCCATGATTACTGGCAACTTTGATATTAATCAACAAAGATACGTACCAACTGAACACCAATGCCATCTTCCTGGGGAAGGAACAGTCAATCTCACTGGGCATTTTATATGTAAACGAACTCTGCTGCTTTTCTGTAGCATTTAAAGCTTCTCCAGGGTATTTCCCTAATGAAGAGTTTAAAAACATTCGACCCCTGGCCAAAGGTCTGGTTGTGTCACTAATACTGCAGCCCCAAATGTTTGAAAGCAAGTGACCTAGGGCTCTCTGAGTCTGAGGCTGAGCAAACAGGTCCCAAGAAAGTAAGATCTATTTAATCGCATCTCGTCATTGCAACAATATTTATGCAGAGACAGTGTTGTATTGTGATATTTTTATTTTTTTTAAAAAGTGTTTTTCCAGGTGAATGACTAATCTTGAAACCCGCGGGTCGCTTGGGATGCAGGTAACCATGGTTACTGTGTTGCCTAGCGACACCTGCCTTACGCTGCTGAGCGTGCTCCTGCTCATGCCACCTCTGCGCAGCACAGCCCCCGTCCGCTGCCGCCACAGACCAGCTCCCTTGACACAGAACAAGTTGTTTTGGGCTTATCTTGCAGTGCAGGAGATTAGAACTGGAGTTGGTGTATTTGTCTGAAAAAAAGAAAGAGAGAGGGGGCCAAACCCTGGTCTCTCTTACAGCAACACAAACCCAGTTGCAGCTTAAGGCAGGATCTGACTCAGTCTGTTGATGTAAGTCTTCAGTTGTGCTGTAAGACACAACTTTGCACAGAAGTTCTTTTGGGGCACAATTTAAAGTTATGAATTGGTTTCTCAGCTCAGACACATAACAAGTACTAACAAACTAGGGTCTGTCTCCTTTACTGGGTGAAACGCAGCATTACTCCACTTAGAAAAAAGTAATGCTCATTTATGCCATTTCAGAAACAGAAAATGCATTTATTTTATAAATAAGATTTAAAAATACACTTATGAAAAGTCTACGAGTCAGATTCTCCCAATTATGTCAATTTAATCTTAATTGCAAATTAAGAACAATAAATTTTACTGGACTTAGTTATGAAGGGCTTCTCAAATGCTGCTGTTTTACGCATGCCATGACTCACCAGCATCCAGTCTTGGTATGCAGAGGTCTGCGGTTGATGTCACAGCCTTGGGCTCTGCCTTTCAGAGCATTTTCTCAGAACAATGGCTTGCAACCGCTTTTCACCTGAGCATTCCGGACTGTATTTGTGGTCTAGCTGGACTGCTTACACAAACAAGAGGACAAATTGCTTATGTAAGTCAGCCACTTTTGGTGCAATCTTGTCTATCTGTAGATAGGGATGCCCTCGTCTTCCTCCTCAGCCTTCCCCTCTGCAGCACTCAACAAACTCATTGCCTTGCAGTAGGAACAGACGAAAAAAAATAGTTTCTGTGCTTACAGTCCTGAGGTTACCCTTCCAAGCAGTGTTCTGCTGAACAAGAGCTCCTAAAGGAGCTTTGTTTCTGGAGTATTGATATATTTTCTGCCTCTGATATGTACAGACGTGCCGCCCAGTTAATGTGCTTTTGCAGTAAGTTCTTGAAAGCACCATCGCTCTCCTTCAGTTAATTCTTGCTCGTGACTTCCTTGAGGTTAGTGCCACAGGTGGTGTCTCTTACGCTAAATCTCCTGGAGTAATAAGCTCAAGTCATCTGTAGTGCTAGATTATTAACCTGGTCCCTGGTTTGGGCTGGATCAGCTCAGACTCCTCCCAGCAGTTCTTGGGCACTACTTGAGAGTTAGTACAGAATAGAGGTTATTCCCTCTAGGCAGTTTGGAAGCAGCTACTGTGCTTTGGAGAGAAATAGTGGTCAGTAGTACAGACATAGGACATTCTGTTCTAGCCGGTTTCAGTATCAGAGAGAAGTTCTGGGCATGTTTAATCTTCTGTAAAGTAGTGTAGTGATTTATTTGGTTTATTCCAGTAAGTTGCTTACTCGCCACCTCTTGAGCAGGTTCAGCCTGATCACTTTTTGCAGAGATACAGACAGGTATAGGACTCTCATTCTGCTACATTTCCTGAGATTCATTTAGAAAATCAGAAACCTGCAAAAACTGTTGGCAGTTAGGGTGCAGATGTCAGCGGTTAGGGTGCAGATACTCTTTAAGCAATGTCTGTCATGGTGAACAATAAAGTTTCAGGGTGTTTTCCCATTTCTATGGGGATGCTAGACTGGAAAGGGTGACCTAAATTTACTGTGTGATGTTCATCTGTGTATATCTGTTAATTCTTGTGTTGTAATTAGATTGTTAGCAGTAGGGGGCTTGTAAACTGCATAGCAAATAGGGTTATGATTCAAGACTGCAAATAAGCTCTGCAGTTCAGAAAGTAAGGAAATAGCAATGGCCTTAGCCAAGCAAGGGGCCCGTGTTGCTCAGTGTGGTGCTAGTGTCTTTGTATAGTGAGAAAAGAAGGGACTTCTTGCTCACTTGGCATGTTGTCCAGAATCTTTGTAAGAAGTGCATTTCTCCTTTATTTCTGTGCCTTTTTCAGAGCCTATTGAAACTTTCATTGTTTTTCTTATTCTCTTTATTTTCCATTGTAATTGCATGTCAGGACCACTCTCAAATTACACCCTTCCTCTCTTTCTGTCTGAGTATCCTACATCCTATGCTTAGCATTAGAGTTGTATTTTTCTCTTTCTACATGCTGTTCCTTGTAAAAGGCTTCCTGGTTGAATATAATTTGTTTTTCTGTGTTAATTTAGGAAAACAGTTCCCCTTGCCCTGTTTGCAGTCCACATACTGATGCAACTTCCCCTTGTTTTGTTCCCAGATAAGTATTGCCACAGTACTTTAATAAAATGATGTAGGACTCTGTTTACAAAAGAGTGCTTCTGTGGTATTTTACTGCTTTCACAGGAAGCTTAACAGCTTTCAGAACAGTAAGTGGCAAATGTTTAGTGCAACATTATGCCAACTTGAGGACAAACTGTTCCTCTCAGGAATGTTTTCAGGCTTAAATGAGAGGAAAATCCCCCTTGCAGAATGTGAATTCTTGGAGGGGGCGGGGAGTCATTGCCACTTCTTTGCTTTGCCAGCAGCTCCAGTTCTCAAGCACCTTCCAAGGCTTTTTTAGATCAGCTGTAGTGTACGCTCAACAGCGAGGAGTGATAAAGCTGTGACTAGTTTTTCCAGAGGAGTGAGGATTCCTCTTTTGTGGATGAGGCAGTAAATCTTCCAGCCTGCCTCAGACTGCAAACGTTGGCTTGTGCCCACAGATGCTGGGAGGGTACTGGGGAGGGAGACAGGAGGCCATGGCAAAGATGTTAACGTGAGTAAGCAAAGACTAGCGGCGGAGCTGGAAACAATTTGAGACAGAACAATTCAGAACTTAAACAGTGATGAGTCAGACTGAAATATGTGGCACTTCAGCCACGAATGCGAGTCACACATCAAGAAGATAAATGGATATTAATGAATTAATGATTAGTTTGACTAAACAGTGAAAGGAGTTGAATTTAATACCATTCTCTCTGTAAATCCTCCTAAGCAGTAAAAAATCATTGGCAAGTGGGCTCTGCCCATCAGCGGTATTTTTCATCTCTGGACCTCAACCTCAGGTTAAAATACTCTGCTGGCTTTCTGTGGCTCTTGGGTCCTGGATTCATTAAAGGGGAACTGCGTGGCCGTTATCTGTAAGTGGATCCAGGACTTCCAGATAGGTGGCTGAGCCATACAGTGTGCTGGAGCCTGAAGGCACAAGAAAATGGGTTGTGTGCTTTCTATTTGATATGCAGTCTTTGGGTCAAGGCAGCACTTGGGTGCTCTAAAGCTGACAGGGTGCTCAGCTGATGCTGTGAATTTACCATAGGGAAAATACAGCGAGCTGCAACTCATGGCTCTCAAAGTCCCAATGGTGCCTGAAGACTTTGTAAAGTCTGAATGCATTTCAGCCCTGGATGCCCTAGTCCTCCACCTCAGAGATATGGTCTAATAAGGGGGTAAAACAGGAATAGAATGAAAAACTCGTCAGATGAAACCTGTGATCTGATAAAGAAATGCTGTTCTTCACTCTAGTAAGGGATGTCTCCAGTAAATCATGGGAAATATAGTCTGGCCAGGAAGCTTTATAGAAGACAAAGGCGGGTAACAACTTCTAGGTCACAAAGCTCCTGAAGCAGTAGTTAGAGGTCAGTATGTAGCAAGGAACACTTTTATATTCATGATAAAGTGAATTGTCGTGTTTCAGTGTTTTTCATTTCATTAAAAAATAATTTTTCTGTGGAACATCCATTTTTGCAGAAACTGTTTGCCATGAAAAGCTGTTTTAACAAAATTCCTCCTTCATATGTATGCATAGGCTTCAGCTATAGCTGATCAAGGGGGCAGGAGCGCTCCCTGGGAGGACCAACAGCCCAGGCTGGTGTGCTGCTGGTGTGCAGAGGGACCTTGTTCTGGCCCGGGTGCCCAGGTTGCCTTCAGGTGGAAGCTGGAGGGAGCTGAGGCATTCCCAGGTTTCAGCTGTGTAAGGTTTTAGATAGGGTCAGCATGTGCTTTCAGACCTGCTAGCTGGAAAGTGTCCCACAGCTTAAACAGCCAGAAAGCACCACTTGGTGACTTGGCCATGAATTGCAAACTTGGTAGGCAAATTACCTTTGCAAACCAGCAAAGCAGAAGACTTTCTAGATAAGGTACACTGGCCAGAGATAGGCCAAGAAGATTAATTTACATGACAATAAAAAGTTCAGAAGCAGACATTTCTGTGCTCCAAAATTTTCACCTTAATGTAGAACTAAATATGAGGGTTTTTTCCTATGAAAAAGAACCATTTTTCTGCGGAACTCATTAGTAATTTTATCTTCTGTGCTTCAAAACTGACAGGCAAAATTGTTAGACAGGTGAATTTCAGTGGGCCAGTACATGAAGAAGTAGTAGGTTTATACAGAAAGTATTGTAGTTTTCAAGCACATAGAAGCATTTTGGAGAAGGAAGAACTAGCTTCTAAGGCGATCCTTCTTGATACCTCTGGAACTAGACTGTGGACATGGAGTTCGGCAAGCTTTTGAGGGATTATTTGGAAAGTCCAAAAGATCCTTTAAATCATGTGGAAACCCTTCTTCAAATGGAAATTCTGCCTTAGTAATTAAAATGAAAGTGCATGGATGATGAAACTTTTGCTTTATATGTAAGAGGACGTACTGAGAAATGGAAAGAAAACATTACATTATGATGTATGATCCATTTTTCCTGTGGATTTCCAGCACCAGTAACTGTTTAAAGCTGTTCCCCCCCTCCCCCCCCAGGTGATCAAATTATGCCTGTGTTGAGTGATAGGAAACATGATAATGAGGACATATGTTATGGCCTCTACTTCTCCCTTACATCCTTGGCAGCAGTTAGTCTGTATTCATAAAAAGAATAGACTGGACTTGAAAATTAAAAACTGGGTTCAAGACCTTCATTATGAAAAAGTGAAGATTAAAAGGGCAGTAGCTTTGATTACAGTATTATGCCTCTGTAAATTAATGTTAAGTGTCTGAAGCTTCATTAGGCACAAAAATGTCAAAGATGGAGACATTTTCATAATGTTATTTTGCTCACTGAAAACTAACAATATGTTTTATTTGCATAGAAAATTAATTTCTAACAATGCTTCTTTCTTTGAGGCAGTTTTGCAATGGCTGCACCAACTTGTGTAACAAAATGAGAACAAGTATGCTAGTAAAATAAAAGTTATTGATTTGCTTTTTTTTTCTTTTGTATCTTCTACAAGCAGTATCCATATTCCTGCACATGACATTAAGACTCCAAAGCAGGACTGCAGGAAGCAACAGTAGTCTGAAAGCAGCAAAGGTCAGTAAGTTTTTGTGCTGTGCTGTTTTTAATTCATTTTTATTAAAAACAGTTGTGTGAAAGTTCTACTCCTGGCACTCATTTGTCTCCCATGTAAAATTATCATAAACATGTGTGTGAAAGTAGTATTTTTCATGACAGTCTACTGCAATGTCACATATACCTTTATGATGTTCATGGAAAAAGAATTCATTTATGCTGTAGTATTATGGTAGATAGTAACCATTTAGTAGTAACTAACAGATGTTTTATTGCTCTTCAAAGATGAAAATTGTTAAATGAATGTAAAAAAGTGGTGACGTTATGAATAATTATCAAAGAATAAAAATCCTGTTTTAATGCAAATGTTTATATTCATAATAATAAAAATGAGAACCATAATTAAAAAAAACGCCTTGTAACTAGACCATAAAAAGAGAATGCTTTTCTCAAGAAATGTTTCCACAAAGCAACAGAGGTTCTCTGAAAGAGACATATTCAGTGCTTAGTAGTGGATTTGATTCAGATAAGTAAACCCAATTACTAATTGCATTTCTTGAGCAGATTAGTTAGAGCCTCTTGTGTGCAGTGGGTTCCCTGTCCCATAAACTAATACAGCAATGAGATAGTATAGGCCATCTGCATCAAGGCACTTCTGATAAAACTCCTGATTTTAGTGGGGTAAAGGCATTTCAGTAGCATGAAGGGTTTTTGGAAAGGTGGAGTCCCATAAGAATCTTTTAAATAAACTCCCTTTTAAATTTTGATATTGCAGCTATTTATTAGCTCCAGGCACAGGATGTCTGGTGCAAGCCATAACAAAGTCTCAGGGCTGTACAGTGAAAAATCTGTTTTCCTAAATATTCATGAAAGAATTTAATACAAAAGCCCATCAGCCAAAATTTTGTATCATAATAAAACTTTATAAGTCTCAAATATTTCCCCTGTTCCATGGTAGGGTCGAATCTCCTTGACTGATTAAAAAGGTTCACAGGTTAATGACCGCCAAGAAAGCTTTGTTTTTCATCATGTTCCTGGAGTATTTTGTTTCTTTTATGTTCTCACTTTAGGCTTAGTTATGAGACTGAAAAGAGGAGCTGAAATGAAGAACATCTGCCTGAAGGCAGCCAAGCACAAACTGCAGGCAAACCCAGAAAAACAGGCTGAAGATATGGACAGACCAGAATAGAAGTAGCCATGATAGGTGAGTCGCCTAGTTCAATAAAGAGCAAACCTGAGATCAAGACCATATTAACTATCCATAGATCAAAACAGAATGAATAAACCCCTTCAGAACAATGCAAAAGGCTTTCAGGTCTGGTTAGTGGTGTGCTGGAAAAGATGCTTTTAAACAGGCATTAAACATAAACAGCAAATATCAAAGCTTCTTAAATTGCCAAAAAGAAAACAATGTTGTTTTCAATCTTTGGAGCAATTGATTGGCAGGGACAGAAACAGAGTGTTCTTCGAGGGGGTTCATCCTGCCCCTAGAACTTCATTATAACTATAAACAAAAGAGCTGAAACAGGCTAAGTAAACAAAACTAGAAACAGTTTCTTCTCTTAAAATCCAAATGCAAGTTAAAATACATTGAGAAAAGAATTTTGTTTCATTCGTTCTCTGCTGTCCTGCCATTGCCTAGTAACATTTTCAAACAGTGCTGGCTGCCACTTGGAAGCAGAATTAGTAGGAGGACTGACTTTCTTTCCTCCAAGAAAATTTGGCGTTTTAGTGAAAAATTGGATGCTGAAGGTCTGAGCCTGACCTCATCAATTTTCAACCTCAAACTTTTATGTTTAAAACGATGGTTTTTTATGTGGAATGCTACTTTCATGCCTTGTGGGAAGTGCAGCTCAATTGCTCGTATCCCATTTTCTTTCATGATTTTCAGTGAAAATGCAACATCTCACATGAAAAATGATCACAGTTTAGTGTTTAGTAGAAGCAATTTTCTTCTGGAAACAAACCAACCAAACACTGGAACTTTTCACAAGGCAATGCCTGTTGGAGTTCAAGCTTGTGATGCGTGAAAAGCAAAGACTGCCTCTGCTAGCCACTTGCAAAGCTGTGGTAAAGGACACAGAATTCACCTGACTTGGATGTTATCAGTTCATATAAACTCACATATAAAAAAACCTATGCCAAAAATATAAAATCATAGAATCAATTAGGTTGGAAAAAACCTTTAAGATCATCAAGTCCAACCATAAACCTAACACCGATAAGTCCAGCACAAAACCATGTCCCTAAGCACTTCATCCACACGTCTTTTAAATACCTCCAGGGATGGTGACTCAACCACCTCCCTGGGCAGCCTGTTCCAATGTCTGACAACCCTTTCAGTCAAGAAGTTTTTCCTAATATCCAGTCCAAACCTCCTCTGGAGCAACTTGAGGCCATTTCCTCTTGTCCTATCACTTGTCACTTGGGAGAAGAGACCAGCACCCACCTCTCTGCAACCTCCTTTCAGGTGGTTGTAGAGAGCGATAAGGTCTCCCCTCAGCCTCCTCTTCTCCAGACTGAACAACCCCAGTTCCCTCAGCTGCTCCTCATAAGACTTGTGCTCCAGACCCCTCACCAGCTTTGTCGCCCTTCTCTGGACACGCTCCAGCACCTCAATGTCCTTCTTGTAGTGAGGGGCCCAAAACGGAACACAGGATTCGAGGTGCGGTCTCCCCAGTGCCGAGTACAGGGGGACAATCACTTCCCTAGTCCTGCTGGCCACACTATTTCTGATGCAGGCCAGGATGCCATTGGTCTTCTTGGCCACCTGGGCACACTGCTGGCTCATATTCAGCGGGCTGTTAACAAACATCCCCAGGTCCTTTTCCGCCAGGCAGCTTTCCAGCTACTCTTCCCCAAGCCTGTAGCGTTGCATGGGGTTGTTGTGACCCAAGTGTAGGACTCCGCACTCGGCCTTGTTGAACCTCATACAATTGGCCTGGGCCCATAGATCCAGCCTGTCCAGATCCCTCTGCAGAGCCTTCCTACCCTCGAGCAGATCAACACTCCCGCCCTACTTGGTGTCATCTGCAAACTTGCTGAGGGTGCACTTGATTCCCTCATCCAGATCATTGAAAAAGATATTAAAGAGAACTGGCCCCAAAACTGAGCCCTGGAGAACACCGCTTGTGACCGGCTGCCAACTGGATTTAACTCCATTCACCACAACCCTTTGGGCCCGGCCATCCAGCCAGTTTTTTACCCAGTGAAAAGTGCATCCATCCAAGCCATGAACAGTAAATTTCTCCAGGAGAATGCTTTGGGAAATGCTGTCAAAGGCTTTACTGAATTCTAGGTAGATTATATCCACGGCCTTTCCTTCATCCACTAAGTGGGTCACCTTGTCATAAAAGAAAATCAGGTTGGTCAGGCAGGACCTGCCTTTCATGAACCCGTGCTGGCTGGGCCTGATCACCTGGTTGTCCTGTACGTGCTGCGTGATGGCATTCATGATGATCTGCTTCATAACCTTCCCTGGTACTGAGGTCAGGCTGACAAGCCTGTAGTTCTCCAGATCCTCCTTCTGGCCCTTCCTGTAGACAGTCATCACATTATTAACTTCTAGTCAACTGGGACCTCCCCAGTTAGCCAGGACTGCAGGTAGATGATGGAAAGTGGCTTAATGAGCACTTCTGCCAGCTCCCTCAGTACCCTTGGGTGCATCCCATCTGGTCCCACAGACTTATGGGTGTCTAAGTGGGGTAGCAGGTCGCTCAGCATTTCCCCTTTGATTGTGGGGGGCTTCATTCAGCTCCCTGTCCCTATCTTCCAGTTCAGGGGGCTGGATTCCTGGAGAACAATTGGTCTTACCATTAAAGACTGAGGCAAAGAAGGCATTAAGTACCTCAGCTTTTTCCTCATCCTTTGTCACCATGTTTCCCGCACATCCAGTAAGGAATGAAGATTCTAAATATGATTTAGGATGAAAGGTCAGGCTGCACAGAAGCTGGGGGTTTCTACACCCACAGTTGCCTCTGAAACCTTAATTTAGCTACTATGGGAATCCATTTTCTGCATTAATCGTAAAAGGCAAAAAAGGGGGAAGAATAGGATGTGATTACATAATTAAAGGCTGTATTGAAATGTAATTGCATGAGGGGACAGAATAAAATTTACCAGGAAGTAATTTATCTGATGTTTCCTAACTTCCAGTGTCAGACCTCAGTTCCTCAGCCTGCATTCCCTGCTGGATGGTCACTCATCAGCTGTGGTCCCACAGTTGTATGGCTGTGTTAAGGTAGTGTGATGCCAAGCTAACACATTCAAGCACTCATCTGTGCTTTTTAAGTCGAGCAGACTAAAGCAACTGAAGCGGCTGCTGGAGTGACTGCTGAAGTGACTCTCCAGCATCTGGACTGAAGTTGGCCAATATCTATTTTCTAAGAGCACAAGCAGAGCTTGCTTAGGAGCAGCAGCACCTAAAAAAGTAAATGACAGGAAAAGAACTTGCAACCTAAGTAATATTCTTTTTGCATATTAGTTTTGAAGTTAATTCCTTAGCTGTTTGTTTGAAAAGATTACTTCTGTTATGTGACAGTGTAAGAATCTCCATCAACGGATTTGAACCCTCAGTTGTTTTTCACATCACTGATGTCAAAACTTGACAGATCTGACTTTTGGACAATAGGAGTCTGTTATTAGTTGTGGGAATATGAGTCCATCTGCTAGTGCTTCAATGCTCTCTTGAAGGAGAAAGAGAAACACAGTGATTCTTCTGGGGAGTGAATTTGTGTTCTACATGGGACTTCTTGATTGAGGATGGGTAGCTGTGGCCTCCTTTCAAAGCACGGGTGAAGCGATCTTGCTTGTTTTAGCATATGTTTTCAATTCCTACTCCTCACTCAGAATTGGAGGTCATCAGGCTCGCTGTGTGGTTGTGCTAGGAAGCGTGGGGTTGGTTGGGTGCCGAAGGCAGGCTGTTTACTAGGTGAAGTGTGATCTGCTTCTCATTCTTAGGCATGAAAAATGCCCAAGCCTGTAAGATGTGGCTCAGTTCCTTTTCACCAGAATTCAGTGATGACTCCTACCTTACAATATTTGTGTATTTAGTTATTTTAGTATTGCTAAATATCAAAGATTTGGTGGAAAAGATGGTGTGATAAGAACTTCTCAGAGAAGGAGATGCAATACTCTTTTGTAAGAGCTGTGAAGCCACAACCAGCCCTGTGCAGCAGTATCTCACTGTTGAAACAATCACAGGAAGGTTACTGCAATAACTAAAAAAGTTATAAAAAAAAGGAGACCTTGAAAACTACAGTTATTTCTCCTAAATTCTTTTAGAGATGCCCTGGTGCAGCTGTGCAAAGGACTGCTCGACTCTCCATATGGATGCTGAGTCATTCTGATGTCAGATGCCCGAAGCCTGCAGGAAATTGCAGGTTTGTTGTTGCTGAGTCACAGCAGCATGTACATCTTGTTAACTTCAGCTGGCATACAGGAAGGGCTGATACGCACCTCTCACTCCTCGCACCTCTCCTTGTCTCTCAGGGGTTGGGAGGACTGCGGTCTGCTTTGGAGATGTCCTGGCAAATAATGCGAGGAACACCCTCAGATGATGTTTATTTCCTGGTTGAGCTCCTAATTAAAATGGAATGCTAGGTGGAGAATAAATGAATATTATCTAAAATGGGTCATTAATGACCTTTTAAACTATTCTGGAGTTTCTATTAAAAGATCCTTTTCTCTGCTGCAATAATGGAAAGAGAAGAAGCAGGGTCAGAACTCTTGTGTGTCTGTTACGCATGGTGCCAGCAGCATCACTTATTATGCACCACTGAAGGCGCTGGTGAAGACAGCCTCCATTCCCATACAATACTGGTTTTAGTTGTTTATACCTTTTTGAAGCACTGAGTTTAAGCCAGAACTTTTCATACCCTGCCTGTGCCCCTGGCTGAATTCCGTAATATTTCAGCCAAATAATTCAGCTCCCTCCGTGAATGAGCCTAGGAACAAAGTGCCACTTTGCTCATGTTAATTCTTCAGGGTCTTGTCTTTGAAATGCTCCAGCACCACCCTGCTTTGAAGCAGGGATTTTAAGTTCTGCAAAGGAATAGCTTTCATGTAAAAAAGAAGTCTTCCATCACATCTGTGAAAATCCTCCCAAATATTTTTGAAGTCTTAATAATTATGTCAATTGCAATTCATACAGGTTCAGGAAAGTTGTGAGAAAACTGTTACTTCAGATAGCTCCTACAGAAACTAAGCATCATTGCAAACTTCATTGCTACTTTAAGCTGTTACTTTACCTTTTGCTGACCAGATGTGCTTTATGTGTACTTTCTCCACGGAGTAAATATGCTTCAGTCAATGTCTTTGGGGTAACTCAGAAAAACTCTTCATGCCCTGGGCCACTTTTAACCCTATACTGGCTTTCTGTACATAGAAGGGGAAGCAACATAGAATAGTGCGCGGCTGAGAAAGGGAAGAATTGCAGAAAAGGAGATGGGTGAGACGGGGTCTGTGGGGAAGAAAGAGAAGAGTAAGGCACAGTTGCATAATGGAGCCTAAAGATTTCCTGGAGACCAACTGCGGAAGGGTGGGACCCTATGTGTTAGGGTCGGAAATGAGCCTGAGAGAAGAAAACAGGGATGACTGGGTAAAGAGACTAGAACAAACATGCTGGGAATATAGGTTGGGACTAGGAGAACAAGGAAAGGAGTGTAATACCTTGAATTATGGAGGGAGAGAGGTGATGGAGACGGAAAGAGACATTGCAAGAGGAAAAGCAGAGGAATTCTTAAAGAAGAAATAGCAGAAAAGTTGTCAGACAATATTTGTCTCTGGAGGTTGGACCTCAAGATGCTGGAGATTCTCCTTTCTCATGGTACAAAAAATTGCCTGTGGAAACCTAAAGGGAAAAGTTAGGATGTTTATCTGTAAGTATAAAGAATGTTATATACTACATACATACCAGGACATTGAATTAAGTCTACATAGAAAACTTTCATTCTAGTGTTATTTAACATCTGATTTCTTAACTTTGAAACTTTTTAAATAGTCATTCTGTATCTTTATAGTGTTTTTGTCTTCTGTGTAGATTAATAAAGATTTTTTCTATTACCCCAACACTGCAATAAGGATCACAAGGTCAAGCAATTCAGTCAATGTGCTTACATCCTTTGCAAGTAGTTCATTTTTTTTTTACCTTCTTGTCAAGGAGGGAGTTGTATATTTTGAATGGTGTTTTGTTTTGGTACACCTTCCTTCCTTTCTTGTGTGTTTACACTGGAGAAGGCAAGGCAGTGGACACCCATCTTGCATAGTGAAGTTTGCAATGATCCTTAGTTTCTGTAGGATATACCTAATAAAATTGGTTTTTTCATGAACAAAGATTGATGTACACTGCATGAAGTTTAATTTTGCTTGAATTGTGTTTATTCTGGGTCTTTACCTCATATGTTTGCATCATTCCATATACAATATCCAACTATTACTTTAATGTGAAAAGCATCAGGAAAATATATTTTTACTAACCAGTATTATTTGTATATTGGTATGTCTTGGGAGAGAGTAGAAGTGGAAGATTTGGTTAGTATGGAGGATAAATAGTGAGATGATGAGTTTTTTACCTAAAATTCATAGTTATAAATTCAGCCCAGGTAGTGACCAATGATTTTGATGACTAGTAACAATGTTTTTACCTAGCTTCTAAGAAACAATTTATAAAAACTTATCTAATTTATAAAAGCAACTGCTGCCCTGATATAAAGTATCATTGGCACTCATTTTACACTATTCTTTCGCTCCTAGAACCAGTAAGGAGGGAACATTCATTCTCCATAGCTCTCCCAACAAGTATCCCTTGAACCTGCAGATTCTGGGGCAGTGTGTGGCAAGGAGTATTAGGCTCTGGTGCTCCTCTGCGAGCAGTTGTCCCTCTTGAGCAGAAGTTTCTTCTCTCTCTCTTCCACATCTCAGAGAACAAGAATGGTCATACTGCAAACGATCCTCACACTAATGAGGTGCTTAAGCACCTGTTCCACTCTTTGTGTTAATCCTTTTTCCAGGCAGGTGTAGCCTGACAGCAGCAAAGTCACTGTCTCATTATTACAAGGTCGGGTTCTTCTTTGCTGTTTTTGTAATGACTTTTACCTTGGGCTCTTACACCTAGAGTCCTTATGCTTGACTAGATCAGTCTGCTATACAGACAGCTGGGAAAAAACTGTCTTCTAAATTGCACTGAATCAGTAGCAAAGAAGTGGGGATTTGGCACCTCCTTTTGTTCTTGTAAGCACATAGGGAGTCTTTCCTCATACCTTCTCTTGATGCCTTTTGAAGGGCAGTCAGGTACTTGCTGAAGATGAAGGCAGGTGTCTTCAAAGAGTATTCATTCATTATTAAAAGTAACTACAGGGTAGAGGGAGCTATTTGTGAATGGGAGTTTGAACCTCTGGACTGCATATGGGAAAGAAGAGCTTGCCTATGATATGGTACCTAACCAGCTTGGAGAAGGCAGAAGCATGGTAGGTGTGAACAGCCCTGATAAGGCAGTGAGGAAGATTGGCCAAAATTACGTCTACACAATGCTTTTATTTACCAATCTATGCCAATGTTGTTCAACTTATTAAAAAAATTTACAGAGGCTCAGGATTTGCTAAATAATGACCTCTGGACTATGGCACAGGGAGGCGAGTCCCTCAGCATTGCCAGAGTTGCAGGAAACAATCTGGCAACTGAATTCTTTCAAAGGCTCATGGCACAGATCATAGGCATTTCATAGCCCAGAGGCTGAAGAGCCATAGGAGGCTAGAACATTTTATAGCCTCCTATGTGCTATATCATCTCTACCTCCTTTTCTCCCATTGGACTGTCAGCCTAAATGTAAACCGGTATATGAATATGGCCAAGAACAGCTCTTGGATCCTGAGGTTAACTGGAACTGCATGACTCATGCCCTTATGTCTAATCTCTTGTGCCTTCCAAAATGGATTTGGCACATCTAAGCCACTTATTAGGAATGGTCCCTGGCCTGTGCTAAGCCCTGAACTGTGCCAAGGCATTGCTCAGTGGCATGCCACCTGGCAGGTGGGCATGTACCAAACCCATGTCAGGCTCATGGGTGGTGGGAAGTGTTGTAATAGTCTGCTGTCGGCCAGGAAGAGTGATGGGTCATGAGTGCACTATTAGAGGGCCTCCCAAACTGATTTCATTATATGCCTTCAGACCATTCATCTGCTGTGCAGATGGATATTTCCATACCATTGTCTGGAGGTCTATCAGGGTATGAATTATCCTCACAGGCTTGATTAAAAGAACAGTAATGACAATATATAAATCTATTTGTGGAGCCTTGACCCAGTGGTATTTCAATGGACAGGGTAGAAACACTAGGTATGTGTATTATAAGGCATCAGAGGCAGCACAGTTAACTTCACTCTGTCCAGTTCCTTTCCTATTATAGATAACGAGTATTTAATTCAGTGGTTCAACCTCGGGGATGTTTGCTTCAAGTATGACAAATGATAAATGGCATTTGTGGAATCCACTAATATTACCTGACTCAAATTAATGTGCAAAATTGCAGCATGATGATGACAAACATTCATTATGTTCTCTGCTGCAGTATATGCTGCTGTACATATTAACTACTTTTAACTCATATGGTTGTTTTTTATACCCAAGTCTCTTTTCTACAGTTGCAGATACAGTCCCAGTAACAGTATACTACAGAAAAAAGCCTCTGATTCTTTCCTCCTTCTTCTAGGTATGGACAGTATTATTAGCTTGGTAAGTGTGTAAGATACGTACAGGTGTGTGGGAGTAAATCTGCTTTCCAGGCCTACTGTGGTTTGCTCTATTGAAAATATATCCAGATTACTTGTAACTTTCATGAGTGCCATAAATTAGGCAGCTACATGTTTCC
The DNA here is from genome assembly GCF_030936135.1 of Gavia stellata. Lineage (NCBI taxonomy): Eukaryota > Metazoa > Chordata > Aves > Gaviiformes > Gaviidae > Gavia > Gavia stellata. The sequence goes on from NC_082595.1 coordinate 83,718,484, forward strand.
ATTCTGCAATTGACTTACCGGTGCTGAAAATCTCATTACATGTGTTCTGTAAAGACCCTTACAAACAGTAGGAAGAAACTCAGAAAGGCACTTTAAAGTGACCTGGTTGGTAATCCTTGCTGCCTGAAAGTATTTTCAGCAAGATTTTCTGCAGGTCTTTGAAAACCCTTTAACATTGATACCAATGCAGTTTCCTTGAGAGCAATAGAAAGAGTATACTCTGTTCTTTTGCAATATTTTCTAACTTTTGTTGCTTTTATTTGAGGCAAGTTTTTTTTAGTAAATAGATCCGTTATTCAAAGCTTAATTCAGCACTGAAGTAGCAACATGAACAAGAAAACAGAGTGACTGTGTCTTGTAATCAGTCCAGTCTTACCTGGGACTGAAATACTATGATGCATTTAATAATAATTGCATTGCCATTGCATGATGTCATCCCAAGACACAGTTAAGGCTAGGCATTTAGGGCCTTCCATACCTTAAAATGCTTTTTACCTAAGTCACCTACCCTGAATCATAACTTCAAATTATCATAGCTTTTTTATCTGGACATAAACAGAGTGGAAGAATATTTAACATTACTGGGTCAAATCTTAAAGCTTATGCAAAGCCCTCCCACTAGCACCAGTTGTATTAGGATTCAGAGGCTGTTTTTGCCGGGTATCTAAAATTGCATATTGGGTCCTCAGCAAATTTAAAAAAAAAAATTTGTTATCCAACTTCCATTTAAGTCACAGGCTGTTTGGGTCACCTGTCTCTGTGAGCATTGATAAATGGCATAAGCTTTCACTGAGGGGAAATTTGGTATTAGAGGATCATAAGCAATAAGAGCAATAAGATGTGTGGACGAAAATTTCCAATAGCATCTATTTGCCTTTAGAAATTTGACCACAACTCCTTAGACCATGAGGGAGAGGTTACTTAAACTGATTGCATGAGCTGCTAGGGTGTTAAACTAGAGATGGAGCAATGACATAGAAAGTAACACCCCTTATGAGTTCCTGAAATATTTAGACAGTTCCCATCCATCCATTCCTATCTGTTTGACTGTATTTATTTTTCCAAGTTTGGCAAAACTAAATCCCGAGCTTTCAAGTACAGCTCTTCCAAGAGTTCTCCTCAGGACCAGGAACACTAGTGTCATGAGTCTTGTAAGAATTTCTTTCTAATGAGATTTTCAACTGTGATGGAAGACTAACGGCGTGGGAATAGTTAGGACTACAGCCAGCTGGAACACTGTTATCAATGTATTGAAGTACATCACAGTGAAAACATTTTGCAGAAATGTGTTTAAGAATATATAAAGTTTTTGTTTCTTCAGAGTCGGGGAACCTTCTTACATATTACCATTGGTTTTGGGGTACCACCTAGAGGCACTGGATATCCATGCCGAAGTCCATGCCTTGCCTGACATGTAGGTTGCTGTCGCCACTTACCCCCTCCTTCATTCCTTTTTTAAAAGTGTTTTAAAAGTTCTGACTTCATTTTAACATGGGGAGAACCACACTGTGAAATAGTGACAAATGTTACAAAATGGAATTGGCAACCTCAGTCAACTTTTTTGAGAAATTCCTCCATTAATAACTGAAGAATGTAAGGGTCCTGGCAAATTATCATAACCCAGCTAAATAAGTTGAATCATAAGTGGGTTTTAGCTATTATTTTTCTGGGAACAGTACCTGTTTAGAGATGGAGAGTGCATTGCAGATTTAATGATAAACTTATTACCAAGCAAGGTTTACTAGTAAATCCCTTGGCATTTCTACTTTCTTGCTACCTATTCTTTGCAGCTTTTCTTCAGTAATGGAGATTTCTTTTATGCTGAAATGAAGTACTTTTTCTTGTCTAAATAATGTAAGATGTTCCTATTGCTTGCAAATCAAGTGCCTACTGTACCAAGGTATTTCATACTCAAGTTCAGAATAAATGTTTTACAGCTTTTTGACATAAACCATAAATCTGTGAGGATGGTGCCACCTAATGCAAATAGAGAACATGACAACTATTTTCTGTTTATTTGACATTGTTAAATTACAAGTTGGGATTGAAAGGTTAGGAATTTAGTATTCTATTATCCCTTCTGCCTAATTATCTGGAAGGCTATTCTGCCAGAGATTTCCATGACTGAAAAGGTCTCATTCCTACAAGACTCACTTCTATTCTGGCCTTTTTTCATCAACGTGCTTTGAACTATTTTAAGTTTTTAAAACATAAAATACAGAAAATGTTTGACTAAAAATCTCTTAGGTATAGCTGCATGCAGCTCTCCTGGCTTCAGTCGGATTCATCTATCACCTGACAACATTTTCAAACACCGCTGGAGGAGGAGACAGCAGAATTTAGTAGATACTCTGCCCGCCAAGAAGAAACAAGGGAAAATGACTCAGAGAAAGCCTAATAAAATGGCAGCTCTTGTGTCCTCCTTAACTATGCTCTTTCTACCTGCATTGCTGCAGACTTAGCCATGATCATGCTCAGTCACTGCTGTATACCTTTGTGTGCTCTTAGTGCCGCTGTCATTTGCACCAATGGAGTTGATTCAGATTTTTAGAATGTGTATTGTGGTTTGCAGCAATTTACGTCTTCTGCATTGCTGTAACTTCAGGTATTGAGTCTCAGCTTGGCTGAACATGGTCAAAAATGTATTTTAAAGAATCTTTTCCATAAGAGGAAAAGGGATTTTAAAGTTGTATAAAGGCAAGAAGAGATTAGGTACCTACCTTGAAGAAAGACGTTAAGGAGACCTACTTTCAGATGCTCTATTTCTTAGGCCATTTTTGGATAATCAGTATGAAAACTATGGATCTGATATAAGCTGAGCTCTTTGATACAGTGCTTTACAAGACATAGTGCCCTTGTCTTTTATCTTGTGTAAATAGGTATATAATTCTTCACCTTCTTCCATGTAATCAAGCAAGCTCATTCAATCATAGTGGTTTGGGTGAGGCTGAGTGTCTGTATCACTTAGGGTGATTTTGGAACTTGTTTCTAAAATTACGGTAAGGATTCCTGATTAAAAAACATTCCAAGCATAGTTATGAATAAATAAAGGAAAAACATTGTGACTGTGGGTGCACAATTTAATTAACTAGAAAGTCACATCTTCTTTTCACGGATCCTCTTGCTCTTTCTCTCCCCAGGCTCATGTGTGGTGATTGTAGAGAGCTGAATAATGTTTTAGTCACACAACTTTCATTAAAGGTATCAAAAACATGCAGTTAATTCCTGGACCTCAACCTTGAAAACATAAAGGTTACTGTTTATCCCTGTATCTAAAAGCATGAGCACTTTTAACTGGCTTAGGAACAATCATTGCTTCATGTGGTAAAAAATCCCTTTATATGAGTAGAAATATATTAAATGTTCAACATTACTGTGATATTCTTTGGGTCTTTTGAGTGCCTCTTTATAAAAACATGAAGGTGGGGGAAAAAGCACAATATTCAGATGACTGGGAAGAGGATTTACAAGAATAAAAAATTCAGTCGTTACACCGCTAGCAGATAAAAGGGGTGCAGTATCATCTATACATACAAGTCATTAGGTGAAAGGGGTTTTGAGACAGCTATGACCTTTTTATGTTATTCATTGATGCCCCTAATATGCATTGCAAGTAGCTTTTTCCTTCATACAGAAAGAATTAGCATTTTTATTGTTAAACCAGCCAATTTGACTGGGATTTATGTTTTGCTTAACATACTCATATAATTCCATAGTTCAGCTGACCCTGGTACAGCAGAGATGGCTGTTGTGCCAGACTATAAAATCTAACAGAAGGATTTCTTTCCACATACAACACAGAGCACGTCGTCTTCTCGATCTCTGTCACATTGATTGGTTTGGGACAGAAAACTTCACTTGCAGTTGAAGGGTATAATGCCCAACAGATTCCCAATTCAGTATAGTTTTGTTTTGCCGCTCTCCTGCCTAAGTCATCTTTTCAGATGGATTGATACTCCATCCTCCTTATATAACCTTGAAGAGGCTAAAAATGCTCCTTTTTTGGTATATATAACTGTGGGACAAGAATGCCCTGCAGACTGCTCATAGTCTTCGTTGCTGGGTGTGCTCCTGGCTGTGTCCTGACTCCGTGTCAGGACAAGAGGAGGGTGTATGTCACCCTCCATTTGACCTTGCTTCTCCTGAAAGGAAACTCAGGTGTGTGGGTAGCAAAGGAGCTAAAGCAATGGTGCAGTAAGTAGTCAGGTCTGCACTGTCTAGGCCAGATCAGTGCAGATCAGGTTGGAGTGGACTAAATAGTGTCAACTGAGCCACTGAAATCAGTGAGGCAGACCCATTAATATTAGTGGAAGCTGTGCATGACTGAATCTGGATACCATAAAATAGAAGCCATAGCTAAGGCTAGTTTAGCACAAGGTTTGACAAGAAAAACAGGAAAACCAAGACCAAAAAACCTCCCCCTAAACCACCAAACTCTCAAAGAAACTGTTTCCTCCAGCACTGGCTTGTTTTCAAGGCTTTCTTGAAAACGTGAGATAGAAATATATTTTTTAAATGAAAGCGGAAATTCTGAAATTCTCTTGCCATGGGGCACTGGGGCTCCAAGAAAATACAAAAGCTATTGTGACACTTGTCATAGTACCATTGAGTGCTGTTAATAATATGTCTTTACACTGTTCCCTATGGGAATTCAGGAAAACATGACAATTGCTTAATACCGTTGATTCTCTATAAGCAAATCAGAACCATATTCTGATTTCAGTGATCCCCAGAAAAAACTAGATTTTGGAGGTTAATTTTGGTTAAACTCATATAACTAGGCCTACATTTTTAGAGCTGTGATCAGTTTGCACCTGTATTCTTATGATTGGTTTAGTTTTCTTGTCCTAATTAGGAAAGCGTTTGAAGACTATATATGTCCAAGTGTGACTAAACCTGGAATGACTTTTTGATTTTCCCTTCCTTCTTTCAGACGAGAGCTTATGTGGACTGGAAGAGAAAGGCCATTGATGCATATTTTTCATATAATCATTTAAAATACTGAAGTATTTGGTTTGGAGTGTAGTTACTAATGTCATCCCAATCATGTAAGAGAAATCCTGTAGATATCAGTGGGTTCCCATTGGTGCGACTGAGATCACAGTGTAATCCCCTTGAATTGAAAGGATACCACCCAGAGGGAAGGACCCCACACCATCTATTCCATGCTAATAGAATTCAAAACCTGCCTGGCAGAAAAGCTAGATAGAAAATAACTTCAACATAAAATATATAATTTTTACCAAGGCAGAGATTAAACCTGGTGCTTCCGCTGTGTATAAGAGTCTCTCACTAATGATATATAGAATTAAGCTTGTATTTCTTCTCTTTATCTGACCCAATGATTTTGTAGTTTGCATCAAGTGGAACAATTTTAACAAGGAAGTTTAAGTACCTTTGTCACCTATTCCTTTAGCAACAGCAGCTGTTGGCCTGATTTAGAATAGAATAGAATAGAATAGAGCACAACAGAACAGAACAGAACAGACTATTTCAGTTGAAAGGAATCTACAATGAACATCTAGTCCAACTGCCTGACCACCTCAGTGCTGACCAAAAGTTAAAGGATATTAATAAGGGCATTGTCCAAATGCATCTTAAACACTGACAGGCTGGGGGCATTGACCACCTTTCTGGGAAGGCTGTTCCAGTGTTTGACCACCCTCTCAGTAAAGAAATGCTTCCTAATGTCCAGTCTGAACCTCCCCTGATGCATCTTTGAAGCATTTGAACATGATTGCTAAGGGAATCAATATAGATTGTAGAATTGCATATTTAAATCCATTCAGGCAGAGTTGAATTGAAACCATATCTACCATCCCCTAGATAAGTACACTTTATTGAACAAATGAAAAGTAGGTGCTGCCTTCTGTCTGAACAACACAAATGATCTACTAAAAAAAAGTAAGTACATATGAAGACAACAAGTAAACCAGAGTGTTCTGTGTATGCAAATAGTGTAAAGGAGAATTTATTTTCATAGGGGGCAGATTTACTGAGGAGATAAAAATAAAGAATACTGCAGTTATGGTGCAATAACACAAACACATCAAAAGATCTAGGTAATTAGGCTAACAAAGCTGGGGTCAAGTTTTAATCAGCAGAACTACAAAAGTTCTAAGTAAGCATAATCACCCAGTACAGAATTCCTTTCCATCTATGAAATGCTAAAAATTGTTGCAGGGATAATCTTAAAGATAATTTCCCTTAGGTTTGCTTTAAGATTCCAGATGTTACCTGAGAAAGACCCTAAAGTCAGCAGATACAAAGATTTTTTTTAAAAGCAAGTGCATAATGTGGGCAAATATGTAGGGGTTTTTTTGTTTGCCAATTTATAAGTACAAATGAAAGTAGCAGACAATTAATTTCTCCTTATTTACCATATACATATTTATATGTATTTTTTGGACAGGCAATTAGAAAATTCAGAACTGGAGAATGACTTACATGAATATTGTTAATAGTCTCAGATTACATACTGAATTTCCTAATTTTCCTATGGTATACGTCATTACTTTAAGTGATTCGCATAATTGTGTACTATGAAACCACTGCTAGTTCCTCAGCAAAAAGACTTGACAAGTCATCTACCAGGCTGGCTGAAATATTTGCACACTTCAAGGAGGTTGGATCCAGCTGTTCCTGGTGTACTTGAAGGATGTTTCTCCTTTCACAGCTGTATTGCCATGGAGCGCCTCTCATTGTAGTGTTACTGCATTTCAGTGGCAGCTTGCAGTCTGCTGTTTGGTTTAACCTGGGAGAATTTGGAAGCTGTGTCGGAGGCACATCTAAACTGTCTTCCTAAGTTTAAGTGGAAGGCCAAGGCTATTAAATGTCATTTTGCTCCTCTTTCTGCAGCAGCCAGGGCTGTGTGTCGGGGTGACCCTGGAAAAACTGAAATGATTGAGGCATAATAGGAGTCTTGTTGTGTTAACCTGGAGGTCATGGAAGACATGTGAACAAAGGCAAGGGCCATAAGAGGTTGGAGGCCATAGAGGCCATAAGAGGACAATGAATTTTTCCCATCCTTCCGCTAAAATGGTGTTGGTAGGCAAAATGTGAAAAGGCTCTTAAAGACCAACCGGATATGGGAAAGAAAAAGCTGTGGAGGGTGGTAGCAAGTAACAAGAGGTCACAAGAATCAAATCATGATGCACTGGTCATTGTCCACGCTGACAGCAGATGGTAACCATCTAACCTTCTTCCAACATGAGTTCATGGCCTCCCGAATTAGCATGGTTCTGGAAAGAATTATCAAGAGTTTACACAGGATGCAGTAGTTACAGCACCTCAGCCTGTGACACTGCTGTGTTGATGAGTCAACATCAAGATCTGTTACATCTGTTACATCTGCTAGGAATTTGCATGGTAAATTAATGTGGAAAATCCCAGCTGCCGCAGAAGGTGGTGTTGGTGCTTCTGTTGTGCAGCTTCTTCCAGTTCACTTCAGAGTACGTCATAGCTAGACAGCATTATAGGGATAGCTGTAAAACTGGAATACTGTTACTAACGCTCACATGACGTATTTTGCAGGATTAGAAATTCAAGCATTACCTGGATTTAATTTAATCAAGATTAATTGCTAATTATAGTCTGCAGGGCCAGGTACAGCTGTAAGGTTCACTGGGAGGAGTGTCTCGCACCTTGCCTGCTGGTCTCCCTCCCCAGACCTCATCACAGGTTATGTCTCAGCATGGGGTAGGTGTGATGAGCTGCGAGGCAGCCTTGCCGCCTGGTGCCGTGCTGGAAGAGGCATGGGAAACCACGGACACAATTTTCTAGCTGCTGCACAGCTCTGTGGCTGTTCACCCACTGCAACATCTGCTTTGTGGCAGTGTGTGACTGAGAGGGGAGTGAGCATATATTGCCACAGTGGTGGTGAAGGAGGAGGAGGAACATGTATTGGGCAGAGCTAGGGGCACAGGAACTCTTGTCCTAGCTGTGGTCTTATTTTGGTTCTGATTTAATATTCTTCATCACCTGTCTAAACCCTTTAATATTATTCTGTAACTTGTTTTTTTCAAATTCTATTACAGTGACAGCTATGTGCAGGAGCAAGTAAAGTAGCATATGCTTTGCAGGTAAAAGCTGGACTATGAGGGAAGACTTTTGGCATAAGGCTCTGTTTAATATATGAAGAACAGACTGGCTTCCAGACTGGAAGAGAAATTCTATTTTTGGCAGAGAATGAAAGCAAAAAATAAAGCAATAGATAAAAGAAATTTCCAGTTACTTAATAAGACAGAGGAAGCAATGGAAAGGATGAAAAAAATATTTGATTCCTCTTATTAGGAATGATACAAACTCACAAGGGCTTGTCTGTTTGTCTAAGGTTATCACTTTGACTCACAGATTGACAGGCTTCTCATGATCAGTGAATTCAGTGGTTCTTTATAGTTTGAAAAGTAATTTTAAAATTTCAGTATAGAAAATAAATCAAAAGTGTTGACAAGAGTAAAGTAAATAAAAGGCCCTTGCATTTTGTTTTCACATTTGATATATATTCAAATATTCACATTTGATGTATAAAATTCAAATATTTGAATTCAAAATATAATTCAAATATAAAATTCAAATATTCACATTCGAGATATAAAAGACCAAGAACTGGAAAAAGTGTAATAAAGTCTGGCATTTCATTTTAATGATGAAATTATGGAGAGCATCATTTGAAGCACAAATAGTGCTACAGTTTCAAATAATCAACCTTTTTGACAGCTGTAGTTATTATGAGTATAAAATAATTGCTTATTACCTGTTGAGAATATTTCTTATACATGCCATTGATGTAAAAGTTAACTTCATGACTTCTAATACATCTTAGGCCAATTTTTCACTCCTGTCCTCGTCTGTGAGTACCATTTGTGCCTACCTTTTGGCACCTGCAAACAGAGGAATGAGCAGTGCTTTGTTGTGGCATGCCTAGCTACCTAACTGGAGTATAAATCACTGGGCAGTAAATGGGAGATACTGGATAAGTGCAGTCACATATAGTGAAGGCATACTTTTAAGAATGCAGAAAGAGAAAACCATATGAAGAAATCCTAAAAGAGGACCTAGCAGAAAGATAGCTACAGTAACTGAGTAAGGATCAGTACAGCTCCAAGCTCTAATAATTTTTCTATTTTTATATATGACTAGGCAGCAAAATAAACTGGAATTTAACTATCTGAAGTCTTTTGCAAATCTTGATGCTGAAAAATATTTTATGTCCGCTGTGAAGAAATGGTGAAGAAAAAGACACTTTGTGCAGGACAAACTACAAAGTTGTTTAACAATGATGGCAGGGCACAGGGTTAGATGTAAAACCAGAAATATATCCTGTTGGTGAAGAAACACATTAGGTTAGATTTTCCTGAAAGGATTTCGATGTTCGAAGTTCTCCTTCGGGTTTGTAATGCAGCCTTTAAGTATTAGTATAGAATTTTATAGATTTATGGTGTGAGGGAGAGACTTAGTGAATATCTCCTTTTGCTGGCCATGTAATTGCCAGCCTTGGAACTGGGAAGCTCAAGGGTTTTTGTTCTCAAAACCTCCTGAGACAGGTCTATAAAAAATCCATCTTAGCTTGTATATCCATACAGTACTGTGTAGTATGGATGTTAGCTGGCACTAGCCAGCTGGCACCAGTTTGGAAATCTCCGTATGTTCTAAGAATACTGTAAGTCTTTAAAAGGCCTTTTATTTTTAAGGCTTCTGAAATTGGAGGAAACAATTTTCAGTTTGAACTGTTTTTTCTGTTAACCTTTAGTTACCTACTTTAGCTGTCTTTAAGGAGAGGACTATTTTTGAAGCCAGTCAGGGTGGATAGGTGTCTTTTGGTATGCCTGACAGAATCAGAAATGGGAGTGGCCACGTGCCATAAAATTTAGGTGATAAAAAAGAGTGATAAAATTATTCTGAAAAATTTTCCATGCCTATGAGTAGGTAAGAGGATGTAATCCTCCCTTCCTCCAACCTGAGAAGTATTAGGCACTCTCCAAGACTTATCCCAGATACAAAATCTGTATCCTCTAAAATTTCTTTTGAACAATTTAATCATTTCAGGGGACCCACAGAAATTAACAGCTGAAGGTAATCTACATTAGTGGAGAGGAAAAAAGTTTCCTGGTGGATGTCCTGAGGCCTGATTCTTTGCTGCTTAAAATTATGTTAATTCAGAGTACATAGAAATTTCCTCTTCTAGAAGACCAATCTGAATGGGAGAAAAGTACAAGCAGTGGTAATTTTAACCTCTTTTTTTAGAAAATACATGAAAAAAACCCTGACATCGGTAGCTGGAATCAGACGTGGTTCTAAGCCACAGTGATGGTGAAGTTGTGTGTATGGAGGTTGCTAGCAGCTTGCCAGCAGAAAGCTCCCCTGAGCTGGCAGCTATTTGGTGCACTAGCTGTCATCAGAGAAGCTGTCTCTCTTTTTTAGCTGCTGAAGAGCCGCTAATGGGATAATGGGCAGTTTGCACTTTCTCATTACCACTTATTCATCATAGACAGTGCATACAAAGTATCAGTAGTTAAAGTATGAAGTGATCACTTTTGTGATATTTGGTCTGTGTGGTATCTGGGTTTTTAGATTAGTATTTGATAAACTGTGGTTGAAGCCCAGCATATTTCAATTAAATAATTACGTAAACTCATGAAAACAGTTCTACATTCTAAAAGAAAGGGATCATTTTATGTAAATCTCTGCTTTTCCTCCAGAAAACACCCTTATGGGCTGTTCTTCTGAGGCTGCCTTTCCAGTGATACTACAAAGAGCATATGGCTATCAAAATATTAGACTACATGATATTCCATTGAGGAACTGGGTTTACTAATAACGATGATAAATATGATTTTGTAGCCAGTATAAGTTGTAAAAAACATTTTTAGCACAGACTTATGCTAATGTTAAGGTTGAAACCATCTCAAGGCTTCTTAGTAAGGAAGGTGAACTAAAAGTTGCTATACCCACCTGAAGGGATTAAAGACTGGAAAAGGTGCTTCTGTAATCAAGTGGAAAAGGAGGAGGGGAAGGAAGGTGGAACAACCAGCTGAAAGAGGAAGAGCCTGAGGAACAGGTCTGCTCCCACCCACCCATCCATCTGCCAGGAGCCGAGGTCAGTGGGATGGGGGTGGTGCGGATGTTTCTCGCAGGTGCTTTCCTGATCAAGCAGCAGTCATTCCATACTCTCTGACCCTTCCTTCGGTGGCCAACGCCAAAATCTTCTGCCCACCTTAATTTTCTAGGCCTATTAGCTTTGCATCTTGATGCTGGAAGCTGTTGTCTCATTTAACAATGGCCATTCACATCAGGCACAGATAAGTAGTTACAAAAGACTTCTGTACAATTATAAACTTTTCTGTACTTTATAATACACTTACCTTTAACAGAAATGCCTCTCACGTGGAATTCAATGATAAACATAAAATAAACATGGTCCTGCTCACTTCATCTTCCCATCTCTCTATTGGATACTAACAGAATTCTTCTCCCTCTTAGGATGCCTTCTTCTCTAGGGCTTTTTTTGGAGAAAGACTGTAGAGAGGTTTGTTTTTATAAAGCGATACTCTCACATCCATGTGAGAGCAGGTTTTTGCAAAAGCTTGTTGACCAAAAATGTCATTCTGAATCCATATATAAAAGCCAGTTTCTTTATAAAAACCTGGATATTCCTCACGCAGATACAGTAGATTTGCCAAAGGTGGGAAGATGATGAGTATAACTGAACAAACTGTGCTCTTTGCAGTAGTCAGTGTATTGTGGTACATGTGAAATGGGCTTCCACCAGTTTCTGGATCAGATTCTCAGCTTCTCTGGTCAGCACAGTTCTACTGAAACAAGCAGCCTCTCACAGGCACGTGTTGGCAGAGAACCCTCTCCTATTTCACTCTGTCCAGAAAACAAAATGAAACAAAATAACATTGTTTTTAGGAGGCTCTAATAGGCACTTGAGAGGGAAATAACTGATCCTTCCAGTGCTAATGAAAAGATTATTCATTACTAATGGTGTTTTCCAGACGGGTGCCTCAAAAACTACACTCTTTAAGGCACAAGTTGTTCTTTCCTGTCTTTATGTTCTGTTTAGCAGAATAGAGTAGAACAGAATGCAAAGTATGGTAGACGTGTTTTGTACTTGCAAAAATGCAATGATGTTCATTAGAAACATGTATAAATGAGTCAGATGTACAATCATAGAATAATTTAGGCTGGTTAGCATCTGTGGTAGTCATCAGGTTTGATCTGCCACTTAAATCAGGGCCAACTTTGAAGTCGTGTCAGGTTACTCAGGGCCTTGCACAGTCAAGTTCTGAATATCTCCAAAGATGGAGATCCCAGAGCCTCTCTGGGCAACCTGTGCCAGTGTTTGACCACCCTTGTTGTGAAAAATATTTTTCTTGCTCTGACAAATGAGATTTTTAACCTAAGTGTGTCTTTTTCAAAATAGGAGCTGAGGTTTTTCAGGCTTGCATTCAAAACGGAAAAAATACCTGTTTCTGCCTGGCCTCTGCTTCTCAGACTATTTGGTCTGAGTAGTCCTGCTCAGAATTGTTCTCCTCTTGGCAGAGCTCATCACAACATAGACTGACAAGCAACTCTGCCATGGTAAGCTATAGGTCTATGACAGTTGCACGTTGCCTAAAAAAGGGTTCTGTGCAATTGTGCTAACTGTTATGTGATGACAGTCTGAGAGCAACTTTTTGGAAAAAGTATTCTGCAAGCAAAATGCTGACTTCCATCCTATCTGTCTTGCAGGAGCCCAGTCCTATAGAGTGTGCTGGGTATTGATTTTTTTTAACGTCTGCTTGACAAAATGTCAAGTCTTCTAAAGTAAGCCTATTTTTTGAATACTAATAAACTTTCAGTTGTTGCCTGCTCTGCTCTGTGACAAGTGTGGCAGTTCAGAATAGGGGCAGTTACAGAAATCGCGCAGATGGAGTCACAAAGTTAGGATCTGTGGCCTTTCAGTGCCTCCAAGATGAGGAATGTTTTTCAGTTTGGGACTTGGGCACCTGTATTTACGAATTTCACTGGAGATGCCTAAGATTTTTGTGAACTATAGCTCCTAACCCATAGTCATTATTTTAATGGGGTAATTTTAACAAACTCGATTTTTTTATTTTTTATAAGTATAAAAAATTGCTAAACTTGCATTTTTTCAAGGTTAAAATGCCATTCTTAACATGATGCTTACCTGAGTTTATTGAGTGACCAGTTGTCAGGAAGGGCTGCTGTAAGCACACACGGTACGCTCATCTTGTAATGTTATGTCAGCTAAAGGAACTTGAATGAATGAAGTGTCAGTTAAACACAGTCTTTCGAATTCATGTTAAATCTGATAAATAAAAAAGCATAAGAAAGACAAGCTTAACTGTCTAATCTTTGAAATATTTTTAGAGATCTAATGCAAAAAAAGACCCCTCCCCCCAATTCTAATACAATACAATGCTAATACGGATCCACCAATATTAATTAACAACATACAAGCACCTAGAATAACAGGCTAGTAATGCATGTTGTACGTGCAGTGTGCTGTGCCTTTCAAACCCCTGTCCATGTGCCTCAATAACTTACTGTTGTTATAATGCCCAATATAGGGTTTACCTCTAAGGAGCCTAACAATAGCTTCTATTCCAGAACATAAATGGCTTGTTACAGGACAAAAACCTTTTGTGAGGACAAAAGTTGAGCAAAACAGTTTTACACTCGGTTGTCTTTGTTTCCAGACAGGCAGGCAGCTAGTAATGTGCATTTGTCAATTTACTACCTTAACGCTGTTCCAGAAAGTGGTGCTCTTGGCCATGACATGTTGGGGTTGCTCTTTATGGTTCATCATCTGCGTGGCCTTCTGGGAAAAGAACTTTACAGCAATTCTGTTTTAACTAACCTTTATTGTATCTGTGCCTATAAATACAGGATGTCTTTCTACTAGATTTTTACTAGGCCATTTCTAATGGTGACCTGAACTAGAATGAAGTGGACATGAACAAAAAGGAAGACCTTGTTCAGCAGGTAAGAGACTGACTGTGAATGATTTCCGAGCAGATACACTGATATAAAATACTTTTTGCATCCACTTGAAGATTTCAAGTGCGTGAATACTTTATTGTGGATTGTGTGCACGGCTCTTCATGCACCTATGTTGAGCATGGTCTAATTCTGAAGCAAATGCAGGTCAATGAAAGACTTCTTGTTTAAGTTGAAATAAACCCCATTTGCTTTAGGAAGCAAATCTAACACTTTTTAATTTACTATGTCTTTCATTTATAACTCTATGAACAGTAACAGAAATAGAGGTCTAAAATCTGATCCCGTTAATATTTGTGGGAAAACAGATTGGCTTCATTAATGCGAATGAAAGCACTACAATTTGTGGACCAGAGTCTGACCTGAATTAGAAAGTGACACTCTTGAGTCAGGCTACCAGCCCTAAGTGGAGCTGCTCAGTTTCTATATAAGTGCATTTTAAAACAGATTCTGGTCCTGAAGTTGTCATATATACTTTCAATAAAGTAAAAAATAAAAAGAAAAAAAAGATGTACCTATTATTTTGAGTAGTGTCCAGAAGGTCTCATTGTGAAAATGTGAAATTAAAATGTTTCATTAGAAATATTGAGAAAGATGTAATGTGGCTTGGAAGCGATGGTGCAGGCAGACTTCCTGAGGCTCCTAGACATTTTTATCAAGGTGAAAAAATGGATACTTTATAAGCCAGAGATGCACCTACTCTGAGTCACTGACTGCCTCCTAGACCATCTTTGTATATGAAATGAGTCATAGAAATTAGACATAAAAGTCTTGTAGAACATTAAGTCCATTCCCTTGCAAATGTCTTCCTGAGGATTAGTCAACTGTTAAATGGATGCTGCTTTTAGATCTCATTTACACCGCTGCAAATTGGAGATGACACCACCAGTGTAATTTTGTGGTCCCAAATCACTGTGAAGGCAGGATCAGCTTCTTCATTTTGAGACTGTATCTTACTTTAGGGATTTTTTTTTAACATGGTGCAGGTGGCATAGTCCAAGGGAACGTATCTGCAAATAAACTTGCCACAAAAACAACTCTGCTGCTTTGAGGCAGCAAGAGAATCAATGACCATGATGAGCTCATCTAATAGTTGCATATATAGTAGGAAGGCTTTGGATGGGAACAACAAATAAAGGCAGATGTCAGATGTGAAAATAGGTGACACAATATTGTGAGGTAAACTCATTCCATTCATTTTCACCTAAAGTACGTTAATAATCCTGAGTATATCTAAAAGTTTCAAAGAAGGAAGAAGACTTTGCTTCTGCTCGTAATATTACCACACATCTTCTTGTGACCTATGGCAAGTTTGTGCTTCAGCTTCTCCAACTGCAAAATAATCACGTGTACCTAATATTTATGAAACTTGCAGGTCTTTCACTGGGAGGTTTTTGTAGCAGTAAATCACTCTCAAAGAACCACTTCATCAAACAAGGTCACTGAGGGAGAAATTAGTCACAGCAATATCTTGACAACGTGCTGTGATCTTCATGTCTCTAGCTTACAAGCCACCAGTGTCTGTTTATCATAGCACACATTGTTTTAGCACTGCACACAAGAGCCAAAACCCCTCTATGTGACTTGGGCTACTCCCTGGAAATGTCTGTGTTGTCCTCCTTGTAACTCTATGGCCCAGATTCCCTCCTGGTACAAATCCATGTAGCTCCAGTGATTCCAGTGAAGCTGCATTAATTCCCAGCACTAGATAATTTGTTCCTGTGCCCTCTGCTCCTTCACTGCCTGGTTACTGGGGGAGCAGCTGGGCAATGCTTTCCATCTGTCAGGGGAAGGGGCAGAGAAAGTGCTTGGGCGTGGGCATACTTGCTTTATGAGCACTGTTGTCTAAGGTCTTAAGCAGCATCTCTTGTTAAGACAAGAGTTTTTGAGATTCATTACCACAGAAAAAGATTAATTAAACTTGACTGTACCAACCTAGGGGAGCTGTAAAGGGTAACCTGGTAACAGCCAAAGTGGGTCAGAGAAAGTTCCTCAGCATTTATGGCTCCATAGCAATTGAAATACTTTGAGAAACTGTGTTACTTTTGAAAGTAGCAATGTGAATAATATCACATGTCAACATAATTTGAACAATACTTTTAGATTTTTTAGATTGGAAACATTTCATTTCAGTTTTTCAACATTGTTTTATATGATAGAAAAAACAAAGTCAAACCTAAGTGAAGCAGTTTAGCGCTTCATAAATAAAAAATTCAGCCAGCCAAACAGTACATATTTTTGACTTTTCTATTTAGGAGGATTTTTTTTAGCTTCCTATGTTTTTCTAATTATTAGTTATACCAGATTTTGACATTTTGACGTTCTTTGCAAAACTAATCTTTCATTCTTGAAAAATCTTTAGCAACAACTCAGAAAGATCATCACAATTTGACCTCTTAACAATCAGTTAAAATAATAGCTAAAATTGGTTAATGATCTCAAACAAAAGAGAAAACAAGAATGTGACTGAGACCCCAGTGCATTTTGCTGAGTGGCTGCATCACTTTTTTGGGTAGCCAGTAGCAGGAACATTGGGTTATCTTGTTGATTAGATATACAAAAGCTCCTGCTAGAGTTGCATCTTACCTCTTTCACCTTTTTCTGTGATAGAAATCCTTCTGCCGCTATTCATCTACAGTTACTCAGAGCATCTTTTAAACTAAGTCCCTTTCTCCCTTTTTTTCCCTTTCAGATGCTATAGTGTGAGTTTCTTTTTCTCATTTCCCTGTCTCTTTTTGTCAATACATTTTTGAGAGAGGTTTATAAACCCTGATAACATTTGCAGTCTTGCCTGAGGTCATGAAGCAAACAAAAAGTAGGAGGAAAATAGAAGGTCCCCTCTGCAGCTCTGAATTTGTCTCATAGAACATTAGAGATATATTTTCAGTCACCTGTAAAATCCTTCTAAGGCAAAAGTTCAAGAATTGCCTTGGATTTTCACCTGTGTTTCACACACCAGAAATCTTAGTACTTATTATTCCTCCCAAAGGCAACACTTTACATTTCCAAATGTTCTCAGCTTGCCGATTGGCAGATTTACAGATGAACTGCCTTTTGGCAGTGCTGTATTTCGTGATACAGTTAATGTTTCACTTCAGAGCTTGTACAAAGTCTAAAAGGGAATGCAAACTGATTCAGAAAAATTGCTTTAGATGTTTTCTGTGTTACCACAAGATATAAAATGTCTATCAGCTGTAGAAGCCCAATGGCATGCCAGAAGTGGCATGTAATTGGGTTAAGTAGAGCAAGCAATTTCATCTGCACTGTGCTGAAATATTTGCTTGCTGATACTGTCCTCTATTCTCTCTTCTTCCTACCTGCATGGTGCCCTAATATGCTGCTGTAATGCACAAGTGTAGCCCCTACCCTCTGTTGATAGTCACAGATGTCCAGACCCTTGCGTACCCGAAGTGATACAGTAGGTATCTGGTGAAGACAAACAAAGCTGTTATTTGTATGAGTTGAGATTATCCGTAATGGGAAATTAAGTCTGATCCACCCCTACTCTTCCTGCCTGTTGTAGGACTTGCGCTGGTCTACCTCCACTGAAACGTTACCAGGTACAAACCCCCAGTTAAGAGGGGATTGGTGTACCAGCATGAGTTGCAGCATTGGGGCAAGAAGTCCTGATGCAAATCAGAACTTGAGACCACCTATCAATGACGGTTAACATAAGATACATCTTTTAGAAAGAAAATCTAAATCTCAGATTTGCTGCATAATGTGGCCCACACTGTTTATATTTTGGACGTAATCTTTCTGGCAAGAATATTTGACTCACCACCTGAGTGTTTACTTGTTAAGAAAGAGAAGCAAATTTTGAAACTTTCAAGACCTCTGACTTAGGGTACCAGTAAATATTTGAAAACAAGGTAACAAAAATAGTGGATGAGGGGAAGGCTGTTGATGTTGTCTACCTGGACTTCAGTAAAGCCTTCGACACTGTTCCCCACAGTATTCTCCTGGAGAAGCTGGCGACTCGTGGCTTAGACAGGTACACTCTTCGCTGGGTAAAAAACTGTCTGGATGGCCGAGCCCAGAGAGTCGTGGTGAATGGGGTGAAATCCAGCTGGCGGCCGGTCACAAGCGGAGTCCCCCAGGGCTCAGTTTTGGGACCGGTCTTGTTTAATGTCTTTATTGATGATCTGGATGAGGGGATAGAGTGCACCCTCAGCAAGTTTGCAGACGACACCAAGTTGGGAGGGAGTGTTGATCTGCTTGAGGGTCGGAAGGCTCTGCAGAGGGATCTGGACAGGCTGGATGGATGGGCTGAGGCCAACCGGATGAAGTTCAATAAGGCCAAGTGCCGGGTTCTACACTTTGGCCACAACAACCCCAGGCAACGCTACAGGCTTGGGGACGAGTGGCTGGAAAGCTCCCCCGCAGAAAAGGACCTGGGGGTGTTGATCGACATCCAGCTGAAGATGAGCCAGCAGTGTGCCCAGGTGGCCAAGAAGGCCAACGGCATCCTGGCCTGTATCAGAAATGGTGTGGCCAGCAGGAGTAGGGAGGTGATGGTGCCCCTGTACTCGGCGCTGGTGAGGCCGCACCTCGAGTACTGTGTTCAGTTTTGGGCCCCTCACTACAAGAAGGACATTGAGGTGCTGGAGCGTGTCCAGAGAAGGGCGACGAAGCTGGTGAGGGGTCTGGAACACAAGTCTTATGAGGAGCGGCTGAGGGAGCTGGGGTTGTTTAGCCTGGAGAAGAGGAGGCTGAGGGGAGACCTTATCGCTCTCTACAACTACCTGAAAGGAGGTTGCAGAGAGGTGGGTGTTGGTCTCTTCTCCCAAGTGACCAGTGACAGGACTAGAGGAAATGGCCTCAAGTTGTGCCAGGGGAGGTTCAGGCTGGATATTAGGAAAAAGTTCTTTACTGAGAGAGTAGTGAAACACTGGAACAGGCTGCCCAGGGAGGTGGTAGAGTCACCCTCCCTGGAGGTATTCAAGGAGCGTGTGGATGTGGCATTGTGGGATGTGGCTCGATGGGAATGGTGCTGTGTGGTGTTGGGTGGGTTGGTTTTTGGTGTGTTGTGGTGTGGTTTTGTTTGTTTGTTTGTTTGTTTTGTTTTGTTTTGTGTGGTTTTTTTTTTTTGTTTTTTTTTTTTCAAGTTGGACTTGATGATCTTACAGGTCTTTTCCAACCTTAGTGATTCTGTGTGATTCTGTGTGTGAAATAGAATGATGCTGAAACAAATGTTGACTAAAAGAACTTTCAAGTAGCTTTAATATCTCCTTTTACTGTTGCCACACAGCAACAAAAATGTGCGAACATTCAGCAATGAAATAAAAAATAATCACAACTTTTGTCATATTAATGCCATGACTGTTTTGCTTTCCTTTCGGCACAACAGGACACATAGTTCCATGAAAGTGATGATCTGTATTCAGCTCACTTGCACTGTAACTCTTTCAAGCTGCTATTTTGCTTAAACATCCCTGTCTTCTGGAAACAAAACTTGCTAGAAATAAAAAGTTAAAGAGATAATTCTTAAGTCCTATTTCCTGGGTGCTCTCCCCTCTGTGCCCAAGTACTAGGCCTTTTCTGATGGTAGACACCACATGAACTAATAGACAGTAAGGCTGTGTCATAACTCAGGCATATGACTGTCTTTAATATGAAGGGATGCTGTATTTGTACCTTGCAACAAATATAGCACTGTTTAATACACTGCAGAAAATACTGTGAACGATTTATAAATGAAAGTCCATAAATTTCTGAGTTTATTTAGAAATGAAGAGTCATTCTCATGCACAAAGTCACAGTGTGCCTTGTGCTGAGGATCTTAAGTAATGCATAGGTTGCTCTCTATAAGAGATTTTTTTTTATTTGAAGGTAAAAATGATCACTGTTTTTGTTTAAGATCAATGGGTGCAGTACCTCCTTCAGGTCTATGATCAAAACGCAGTACCATAGTCTCAATTTCTTCATGGAAAATAAACCCTTTGCAGAGTACTATAGCCACATTAGAGTTCTTTTGCAACCGAATGTTTCCATTAACAAATTTACAAGTGGTCAGTCCTTATCCTGCTCATCTCTATTCAGAAGGAATTTGTTTTGGTAAGGATTATAATGTGGGGATGGTACCTTGTGTTCATGAAACCATTTAGAATGGCTAATTATAGGAACAGGCAGTTTTCTGATATTTTGCTTTTGATACATGAACTACTTTTTGTCTGATTTCAGTATATAGGTGTTATACAAAAGGATGTGCTCATCTTTCCTTCAGTCATTATGCTGAACATTTTTCAGAGATCTACAATATGGACAACAGGCAAGAATTTAGTCTAAAATTTGCAATGGTTATCTTTGAGCACAGAGTATGGGAATACATTATAAAGCAGAAATGCAGATGGTGTTATGATTATGTCACTGGCTTCAAGTTATTGAAAGGAAACAAAAGAATTCTGAAAACTTCATAAAGTGAAAATCAGGTTATTTTAATTATGGCAACCTCTGCCACAGGAGATATTTAGGTAAATATTTTTCATAAATTAATTTTAAAATACAATCTTTTTACGACTATAACTTTCATAGCTGGAACTCTTCTCTCCTGCCTCTCAGAAAATAATTTTATACATCTAGAAATATAACTTGATGCCTCTTTTATTTCAAAATTACTTGGGTTTTTCCCTTTGGCAAATACTGTTTCCTCTACTGCTACTGCTTCTCTCCCAGCTTCATTTACTTTCTTGTATTACTAATGGAGATGTTAAAATTCTCCATTATAATTCTCCATTGTTAAGTTTTTTTTACCTGCTTCATTATTCAGGAATGTTCCTTCATTATATTTATATTCTGTAATGACGCAGAGCTATAGGAATTAGGCCTATTCTGCATGGATGATATGTAGAGGTATCAGCAAAACATCCAGAATTATTTTACGCATGCATTATGGGAATAAACCAAAGCCTTTTGATGAAGAAATGGATTCATTAAAAACCGAGGTAAGCAAGGATTTCTGTTGTGAATGAGCCAGTAACTGTGTTTGCAAGCGGGCATCATCAGCACATCACTGTTGAGATATGTGCATGGGAGTTACAGGCACAGAGTGGTTTGTCCTCCCTACAGAGTTGGCAGCCAGGTGCCTTCCATGCTAACAGCAATGACCCAGCGAGCTCCCAAAGTAGCTGTAAGTACAGCATGGCACAGAACTTTAGAGCAAGGGGAAGAGAGGGAGGAAATATTTCTGTGAGCTCTGTGTTAGGAGAGAGGTCATAAACCTTTTTTGACTAAATAATTATGGAAAACATCATAATAAAAGAATAGGAAAAATAGGAGGAATCATATAGAAAAAGGGACGTGTTAATGACCTCAATGGAGGCCATGTAACTCTTTCCTTCCATATGTACATCAGATGCTTCTGCCTTTTCTTCCACGTGCTTTTGTCTGCCAACAGGAATCTCTTTTGCCTTACCCAGACTGGCATTCACTTTGCTTTTGTGCAGATCTCTACTTCTTCTGGAAATTCAGAAATCGGAGACAGTGCAGATTATTCCTTTGTGGAAAAGGTAAAGAACGGTCTCATTCAGAGGATATATCTTGATTTCCCAGTGTTTTTACAGGTGTTAATTCCAGCCCAACCCAAGCAAACCAAGTACTGTCGGTTAAGCTACAGAGTCTTAAATACATGCTTGAGTAGGTATTCATAAACAATATAACAATTTGTGATTGGCTATTGAGTGATTTATATTTTGGTTAAACCGTATTACGGAGCCTTTTTTAAGACATGGTGAGATGAGGAATTCAATCCCTACCTTGATAGTTTGTGAAAAAATTAATCACCCACAATATTAAAATCTCTGCTATTTTTTAATTTGAATGTGTCTGGTTTTGATTTCCTGTCGTTTTCCCTGTCACCATCGGATTAATCACACTTGTGGTAGGATCAGGATACTTAGGAGGGACAATGATCCAGTCACTTCTTCATATTCTTTGGGATAGTGCAAGCAGATTAATTTTTGTAGCTCCTTTTTGCACCTTCTCCACATGTTTACATTAATTTTAAAATCTGCTCCCAGCACTACAATATAAATCATATCAATGCCATATATAAAAGTAAACATAATCTTCTGGTTCTTTTCTGTTTACACATCCAAGTATGGGTTTTTCCTTTTGACCATTGCTCTGGAAGTTCATTTATTTGGCCAAACTAAATCCTGAAATTAATTTAAAGGCTGTTTATTTTCAGGTTTCACTCCCCATACTTGTAAGGATTGCCAGTGTTTTGAGTTTCAGGGCAATAAAACTCCTTTATAAATAAAAATGCATTTAATATGAGCAACAATATACTTAAATGTAATTATTAAAATACATTTTTTTCACATTTAAAGGGCACATGTTTGACAAATTATGTCACACAGTGTACAATGTCTTGTATTTGAATCTACTAAATCTGCTTAAATCTATATTATGAAGGCATTTTCACCAATTTTGTTCTAAAACATAAGAAAAAGAATTCTGTGAGAATTTTTTAAATCAAAACAGCAGGATTTGAGGGTCAGTAAGTGTCTACAGAGACCTCCATCAGCAAGAAGTAATGGAAGTGCTACCAGGTAAATGCAGCTGGTGGTAGTACTCCATTGCCATGTTCTGTTTCATTCATGCATGTTATTTGGTTGTATATTTTATTGCTGGTTACAGAACACATCTGAAAGTGACAATGATGAAGTTGATGGCAACAATATATGTGGTTTCAGAAAGAAAAAGGGAGTCAAAGGTCGTACAAAGCACGTTTCTCCTTTAGAAAATGAGATGACGGAGCTGTCCCACACCTCAAAAATCCCAGACCCTTGTCCCCTTCAAGCAACCACCGGTTGCTCAGAACCACCATCAGACCAGCGTCTTCAAAACCCGACTAGCTTTCCTCCAGTACAAAAGGACAGAGAGGGTTGTGCCAGTTCCCATACTGGCAGCAACGTGAAAGAAGACATGTCTGGAGAGGCACGAGAAATCCAGGAAAAAGCTGGCATTGGGAAAAGAATAATACGAAAAATGCATGAGGAAATAGATACACCAGCTAAAACGGAGCTGCCCACGGGTGTGCAACCTGCGAGGAGTGCAGGGAAAGCTGGGTGCGCAGAGGCAGTGCACAGGGGAGACAGCAGTGAGAAGGCAGAGAGTAAGCAAGAACGGGGTGAGATGGAAGAAGACGATGTCAAGTTTCACATGACAAAGACTGGATCCTTGGGCAGTACTGTAACCACACAAGGAAGCAGTACTGCAGAGTCCTTCACAAGGGCACCTGACATTTCTAAACGAGGTTTGCAGCAGTTGAAAAACCTGCTGAGTGAAGGTCCTCTGCCTGATTATGGGCCCAATTACAGTGGCAAGGAGGGTGGCACTTTTTCTCAGAAAAATTCGAAGCCCCAGGGGAAAAGAGCTGACAAGCAGGGCCAACCCTTTGAGACTTTTAGTCCCCATTTTGGAGAGGAGAATCGAAAGTACCACAGCTTCCACAAGGAGGGAGCGGGGCAACAGAGCAAACCTCTTCTGGTCCTCAGCTCTGCCAGGTCTGATCAGCAGCAACCAGCGGGAAGCGACGTGGATCAACTGATTCTGAGACTACCGGCAGCTTCTACACATGCAGAAAGCACAGCTGCCGAGATACAGTTTGACTCCTCTGCAGGCTATGCCGGTAAGGATATTTAAACACTGCCTGCTGTCCTGTTAAAGAAAATGCTGTTGTTGTTTTGTAGGGTTTTGTTAAGCTGCAAACTTTAGTCAGAGCTAGCGCATGAGAGAATTGACACCTGTGGCTTCTGTGTGATTGGGACGGATCGGAAGTTGTACTCTACACCTATGCTGCCTTTTTTTTTTTTTTTTTTTTTATTAAGGCAGGCATTTATGATGCCCAGCTGCCTGCCAAAAACTACCATGCACAAGTGGTCATGTCTTTTTCACTACAACTGAAATATTTCCTCATTTAAACTGAGCTCAGGCAACATTTCCCAAAGGTCTACTGGGCACTGCAAAGCTCTGATGGTGTCTGGGCTTCTTAAAATTTCCAGCAGTGGAAATTGCTCCCATGTAGGGATGATGTTTCCAATTATCTGTCCTGTGAGAGGACTGGAATGCAAAAACATCTGATATAAACTATAGGGAAAGAAAAGCAAATGAAGCAGAGAACTTCCACTTGTCTTCATGCTGTTCAATAAGTCTGTTTTGGAAGTGTTTATAAAGCCAATTAATTGCTACTAATAGGCTGTGGTTTCTTTGAAACTGTAAAGGCTATACTTCTGGGCTAGCTGGATCAGCAAACTGAAAGCTACTGTTAGTTATGATAATGTAATTGGTTTGAGCAGTTCATTGTTTTGTGTCTATTCCAGGAAGCACACAAACAACAATTTGCCAGTTGAATAGATACCAGAGTCATAAATTACCAGGAGCATGAGGCTCAGATCATATTATCAGCTTTTCAGGACAGATAATCTTACCCTCTGACTTATCTCACTGATAGAAAAAATATGATTCTTATCTCTTCATTGATAAAATACTTTATCCATAATTAACTACATAATAAAATATAATGGTAGCAATTAAATCTGTACAACAATGTTAAGTTGCCCTGCTTTTTAAAAGTTTCCTTTCAGATGAGTAGAAGTATTGCTATACATACTCTGAAAACAGACAATTTGAATATATCAAATGTTGTTAGCTCCAGCTGGATTTCTCAGCAGACACATTGTGTTACCCAGTTTGAACAAGTCTGAACAAGATATCCATGACCATTATCAGTGCTAACTCAGGGCACTGTATGAGAAATATAAAGCTTTGAAAAGATATTTTGTGCTCAAACCACTTTCTATTCATGTCTATTAGGATAAAGAGGTTAGAGGATTATTTCTCAGCCTACACTTGATGCTGTTCCCTTTCCAGATTACATTGTTTTTCTCATTGCTGAAAGACTAGCGAAATGCATTGTCAAATTTAGATTACTCCTGTTTTCTCATTGTCTGCAAAACCAGCAAATACATTTTAAGATATAGGAATAACTATTCTTTGTCATAACACTATTTACAAGATACAGGGAACTGACGAGCTTAATTGTAGAGTCCACAGGGAGATTTCAACCTGATTTTAGCCACTTAAAGTGAAGTGGCTAATCCAAGCTTATTATCTAGTCAGTAGAGAAAGACAGGCATTTTGTCTTCAAAGAGGTGTTAGGGATTGATAGGAAATTGACCTCTGGAGGTGGACAACTCTTTCCACTCAATGGGAAAGAAGTCCCATGATGATTAGTTTAGATGATTTGCCTAACTTTGAAATACCTAAAGCTACCTGGGGTTAATCCTACTCTGTATCACTGACATTAACAATGACTGTAAGAGAACTATAGATGACAACTAACTATGAAGGGACATGGGGGGAAAACTGTTTTGTCTCATCAGAAACATATCCAAACCCAAAAGTTTTGGAATCTCATGAGGTTTGGATTCCATTTGACTTTGACCAAATAAACTGCAGGGTTCAGTGTGTGTTTCCAATAGTAAATGGAATGCACAGAAATAGTTTCTACTTAATTAGAAATGTGTTTGAAATTTAATTTTCATTTAATACATTCAGTAACTTAACTGAAGAGAAGAAAGTTTTACATAACATTCTGCAGTCTTTAATGAGTCTTTGCATAAACAGTATTTCATTGCTGTCAGTGATAATTTATTAAGATTGATAAGATAAAATCCTAAATATTTTATTTTTATGACTAAAATATTATCTTAAATATTTTAGTTACCAAAGTGCCTGAACAGAAGTCTTGGATCTAAACATATCTTGACACTGATTAGATCTGAAATGCAACATCTTGTATGTTGCAAGTTTTCAAATATTTGAACTTACTCAAATCAGAAAGCTTGATCCAAAATTTTTCCAAACGTTTGATTTAAAAAATACACATAAAGAAGTAAATTGTTCTCTTCCTCTGTTTCTTTGATATGGAATACAAAGTAGGAGAGCATTGAAATTATATGACTATACATACATACATGATTATTACATAAACAGTGCCCAGTGTATTTACTTAGTCGCTATGTTGAGCACTATGCACATTTGGATGCCATGGCCAAAGCAGGAATATACCTTATTGTTCTAAAAGTAGACAGTTAAGGGACAATCTCTAGAGGTCAGTAGTAGAGAGGCTAAGACATGTAGCTGACCTTTAGTGATTCAGTGTAATGCAGAGGATTGAAATACAGTCATGTTACTTACCTAGTTCACATCTCTCTAAAATAGTAAATCCATATATTTTTTCCAAAAATCTGGTCAGAAGTTGTGGAGATATTACTGCATGTGCATTTTGTCCATTGCTTGTCAGCTCTTTTGTAAAAGAAGTGCTTGGACATGAGAAAAAAAATAATAGAAAGAGACAGACATGCAAGATATTTTGGTCAATATGGAAAGTATTACTTGGAGAGTGTCAGTGAAACTGGAGCTGAAGCTAAAGCTCTTTTAATTTAATTAATCACCATAGAAAGATAGAAACTAATACATGTAGCTAATTAGGCAAATATACTGACTGCACTAACATTAATGTATGAATTTTATTTGTATAAGTATCTACATGTGATAATGATGGCAAATTGGTATGTAGTCATCAACAATCAGGTGCTTCTTAAGCTGTTCAGTGCCTGCGTTCTTCAGAGACCAAGAGAGAGGCTTCCAAACAGTAAAAATTCAGATGAAATTTCATTTATATAGCATTATATAACACTTCATAGTATGTACACACACATGAATACATGCATGTATTATATGTACAGTATATATAGCATATAATGTAAGTGTATATCGACCTCTCTGAACTCAGACCTTGTCACTTGCTGCTCTGCATGCTACTAAGCTAGAGTATTTATACTATGTTAGCCAGAGAGGAAGCCAAAGAACATAACTTTATTTGAGCAATGTGAAGTTCCCAAGGATCATGATACACCACCCTGTTGAGGTTCTCTTTGTCACAGGGGGCTGCCAGAGTCAGGGACTGCAGGTAGCTTCAGCAGCCATTCTCACTACCTATGGTCAGAGGGACATGCAGAGCCTGGTGCCACCACACAGGCTTAGGAGAAGTCTCTCTTCCGGACCTTCAGGACTTGCCCACCTACAGCTTCCAGGTAGCTGTAGGCGGGCAACACACTGGAATCAGGCTGTCAATTCCCTTTGTACATTGGTCTGTAGCTGGGGACAAAAAAGTTTGTTCAAATCGTCTTCAGTGCAGACGGCAGAGCTGAGCTCCCAGAAACCTGAGCAGCTCCAGGAGCAGGTCCTCCCAACAGGGCTCATCTTCTTGAGCATCCATCAAGTGAGGCTATGTAAATATTACCAGGAAGGGATCAGGAACTGTAGGAGGGAGAAGGAAATTTCTGAAGAAAGAAAATATGACTTAGCTATAGCTGCAGGCATCAGTAGCTACCTAGTTACTCTTGAAATTTCAAGTGCACAGAAAAAGAAGGTTTAAGCACTCCAAGAATCACACAAAATGTTATGTGTGTGCTGACCCCAAACACTAAGTTCCTTTGCTAAATTGTCATTTTAAAGAAAAGCATATCAAGTAGCTACTAACAGGCTATCTTTCATACTCAAGAGTGGAGTTCATCAGTCCTACAAGTAATTCCCTTTTCCATTACAATGAATAACCTCTTGTTGTAATTCTTAACTTGTTTAAAGTTCTTATTTTTGGTAATAAGGCAGTTACAAAGGACAATACCTGGTATTTAGGGGCAGAATTATGTAAAAGAAGACTTCAACAAAACAAATAGCCTAAGCTTTTTGCTCTATTGAAATTAAAAAGTTTGCCACCAGACTATTAAAGAAATTTGAACTCCTCCCTGTGGTTTCACTGTCCTCTGTGCTCACCTGGAAAAGACATGTCTATCCCCACTGATTCTGCTCAGTAAGTCTAGTCAGTGGTGAGGAAATAGAAAAGGAGACTCTTTGGGAGCTGAAAGTGGACAATCAGGAGATATAAGTGGACACAGGAGAGGTACATAAGTTCCTGCTCCAGGGGCTTCATATTCACTGCCTCTGCCGTCATTCCTACAGAATAACCATGTCTTACTTTGGGGATTACTTAGGACTGTGTTTTTCACTTGCTACTCTTCTCTGCTTTGTATTTTACATAATATGTGCTGTTCTTGCATCTCTCCTAAAGTGAAAAACCAAAGCCATACTATTCCTTCATGTTCCTTCCTCATGCCCTATCTGCAGTTCAATGAAATTGTTCTAATATTTCTTTTTCTACACTTTGAAATCAACTTGAACATAGCAGGGCTGAAGCTCAGCTCCTTTCTAAATCTTCTCGATTGCCCTTATTTTCTGGTGAACAAACCCTCATATTTTCTGTCTATTTCTTTCTTTTCCCTCTGAACTGAGCTATATAGAACTTGTTATTTTTTTTACCTCACAAGCTCTAAGAGCAGCTATTTTCCTTTAAAGCAAACAAAAACTCTTAAGTCCTTTACCTTCCATACCAATCGCTGAAATCTTCCTACTCTGTGACTCTGTATGATTTTCCATTTTTCCTGTCAATCTATACAAAACAAAAATGCTCAGACAGCACTTCCATCCTATCTTTCTGATCTATTTTGTCCCCTTTCAGGTGAGAACCAACTCATCTGACTCTGGTGCCTGTAGTAAGCTAGTCATCCTGTGACTCTATGAGATGAAGAGGTGTATTCAGACAGTAATTCTTCCCATCCATCGGAGATGCTTACTTTCTTTCTAGTAACAGTGAAAGGTTGCCAAAACCATTAGTTTAGGCCTAATGTAAGTGAAATGCATTCTCTGCTTGATCTCTCTGCCAGCTGCCTCTCCTTCTACAACATATTCAAGAAGAGTTTAGTCCTTACCTTCAATACTGTGAAAAATCTTCTCTTCCATAAATAACCTTGCTTTCCATTTAACATGGTGCTTTCACTCATTCTCACTTGATTTTTTTTAATTAGGTCAAACATTTTTAGACCAGAAAGGGCTATCTAGTTTGCAATAGTGCATCCCTCAGTTCATGAAACCTTGCTCAGTGATTCCTTCCTTAAATGCAGATTTTGTTTTTGAGTTTGAAGAAAGATGTGCTAGTCTAGATCCATCATATTTAGGATCATTAGATAGGTAGTTCCAGTGGGTATTACTCACCTTAATTTTTTTCAGACACCTGCATATTTTGTTTTCAAATCCTCTTGCCGAGGTGGAATATTTTCTAACCTTTCTATAAAACTGTGATAATTTTCTCATTCAATACTGAAGAGCCATTTTTATAAAACACTCTGGAAGACAGAAAAAAATTGTGATTTATTTTATCTTTCATCTACTGATAAATAAAATCTTATTTTGTATTTGATTCTTGATGATGTAGATCCTCTGAGAAGCTGTGTTATGTTATTGTCATACAGTTTGGAAAGAATAATTCACGGATGATTGAAGCTATTCATTGGTCTCTAAATTAGCTCTAAAACTCATGAAAGAGAGCTGAGCTTCTCCATGGCCATATCAGTAAAAAAGCCTGCTTCATAGTTAAGATTAAAAAAGAAAGCAGACTATCATGAGACAAAGAAGTGGATGGAAAAAACATTAAAAGTATCAATATCAAACAGATCAGGGAAATATTTTTACTGTCTCCCATGCTTTGATAAGTTTCTGGTATGCTTACATATTCATCCCCCTGTTAGGGGTCTTGTAGGGGAGCAAAAATAAGAGGTAGGAAACACCTTTTTACTGGTGTAAGTAGAAAGAAAGTTACTGCAGAAATCAAATACTTTATTGACCTATCAGCAAACATCTTTGGTGGGGAAAAAAAAAAGAAATTTAACTTACATAATGTTTTGAGCTGAAAATGCTTCTGATCACTATTCATACCAATAGTACTATTCAAATGTAACCCAGTACTATTTTCTATTTAACATGTTAAAAACCAGATAGGAACAGAAAAGAGAGGCTTTAAATACTAGCAATAAGAATGATATCTAGCATTGGAAAAGCTGTGATATGATGTTTGAGAAATAGAGACTGTTAATGTTTGAAGACAAACATGAGAACAGTAACAAGCTGTACAAACAAGGCAGACTGGCTGTTCTTAAATACAAACCAGAATCCTGTAAAGATGAGCAGACATATTTAAATTAGTACTGACAGGAATTTCCATAGGATTTAGAAGGGTGTAGACATGTGATTACCCTGTGGGACTCATTGCCAGTGAATATCATCAGCACAAGGTATCCATTTTTATAAAGGGGATCAATATTCACATAGATCTTCAGAGCACCCTGTGTTAGATTTCTGAGGATGAAGAAGAAATTAAGACAAATTTGGATATTAACCCTTCTGCTCCTAACCACAGACCACCTTTTTAGTGGGGAACTGCAAAACCCATTCTCTTTAGACAGATTATTTTGCAAAGAACGTCTTGCCTTTCCTGTTAATGGCTGATACCAAAGACAGCTCTAGTGTGATGAAACGCTGCCTTGACTGGCATAGCAATTCCTACGCTTTCAAGGGCTTTTATTTCTGCTCTGAGACAGTCACAGGTGCCACAACGTGCCACAGAGCACAGGGATGTGCACTCTGATGCTGCATGGGACTCGGGCGTGACCAGACCCCAACTCATGGGGCAGGACGGGGGTGCGCAGCAGCTGCATGGCTGCAGCAGGGTTGTTTCAGGAGGGATCACATCTGGCACAGCTGGAGACAGGGTGGGAGGAAGAAACTGGAGGAGAACTGATGGAAACACGTCTCTCTCTCCAGTGCATGATTTGTATCTGGAGTCTACCTGCTGGTGTCTGCTGTTATTGCCTTATGTTACATTGGTGGTCATGTCTGTGTAGTTTCCAATATTATTTCATTTGTTAGGTCAGCCTGTTCCTGTCAGTGTCATGTCCCCTGGCAACATGTAGCACGTTCTTTTCATTTCATCAGTTTGACGCAGTCACCCTTTATAAAGCTGAGAAATTGTTTGCTTTAGATGTGGTGTGATTTAATGAGGGACCATGGGAAAGGATTATTTGAACAAGCAGATAATGACAGATTGGTCTGAGACATGTGCACTTTTTTCTGTCATGGCACTTTTCAGTTGCTGAGAAGATAAAGATGATATTTGCCCTGGTCCGATGTCAGCTGCCCTCAGCAATCTGAATGATTTCAATATCAGTAATCTAAGAATGGCACCACTCTTCTGCTAGAAATAATAATAATATAATTTGTATAATTTGTAGATTTTTTTGTAATCTTTTTAGATTTGTGTTATTAATATTTTTTAAATATGTGAAGATAATTTGTTTATATTTGTAGATATTTTGTACTAATTACAAAAGAAACATGAATTGCTTCTCAGCGGTAACTTAAATGGGAAATACAGATAGAACCATAGAAAAACGAACATAAAGTGCTTTTCTGTGTACTACTGATTGGATACAGATATCTAAGGATCTGTATGTACCATTCTGCTTTAAGAAAGATGGCCAGTCTGGATTTATATTTTTTTAAAAAAATGAAAATCTGAACCAAAATCTGAGCATCTCATGAAATTTACATACATGTTTCCATAAGTAGAGTTTCTGAAATGAAAATAAAGACGCCATTATTTCCAGAGGCCCAGAGAGCTAGGGAAACAGTTATACTCATGAACACAAGCCTACCTTGTAAGAATGTGAGACTTCTGGACTGTGTATCTAAATCAGATAGACCTGTCTAATACTTATTTATTGGCTACCTTATCTCCAGTAGCTAATGCTCTGGATAATGACTGTACGAACTAGGAAAAGACAGAGTACTCCGTTCCTTACTATACCTTTCCAAACTTTAGTCATCATTGGCTTCACAGACTTAGTTTGCCAGTGATTTATTTAGTGTCTACAAGAAAATATATTTTGGGACCTGTGCTGGAGAAAAGTAAGTACTGTCAGTAGTTATTCACTAAATATTATTTAAGAAACAAACTCCCTTTCATATTTCCAAAATCAGTCAGAGATGTAAGTCATGATGATATTTTTTTATCTATCATACAATTTACTGAAACATATTATTTCAAACAGAAAGATAATCTGTAAATGATAGAAAAGATGAGCTGCCTCTAACAAGTATGTGAAAACTGCGGGAGTGTTTCTATTGATTCTAACAGTTTTTGGATAAATTGTAAATTATAAATTGTAATTGTAAATGAATAAGTATCTGTCTTTTGACTAGAGGCTGTCTAGACTGGTATATAGCCTAATTTTAGACTAACACTAGACCGATATATAGATTTTACTCTCATAATTTAAAAAAACCTATCAATCATAACAAGTCCAACTGGAGAAGACAAATTCTTGCTTCTTCAGTTAATAATTTTTGCTTGCTTAATATTATTTAAACACATTACTTTATAGGAATTTTCTGTGAATTTATGCTATTTTATATAATCTAATTATGTATTTATGCATTTATTCAAATAACTTTAGCTTGAAGACAACAGGTATATATAAAATTTGGAAAATTACCTACCATTGCTAGGTGTTTAAATTAAGTATATTTGTAGCTTTACTTTTTAAACGAATTCATACATCATTAATTTGAATGCATATCACATTTGTGTTTTTCTTAGCTATTGATTTTATATCATTTAGATCTCTTAGGAGTCCTGATTTAAAGAATTACTTGGTCAGAGTTAAAGCTGTTGTTTTTCATGAATTATATGTTTTGAAAAAAGTTTTTTCAGTAGATGCAAATTTAACAGGCAACATTTCAGGACATTATAAGAAATACTTGCAAAATTTACATCAAAAGTTGACAATATTCTCATGTCAAGGGTTGCCAGTCAAACTTTGAATAATATGAAGACATAAAAATCTCCATGTGACAGGTGGTAGACAGGAAATGTCTACCATCTTTGCACAGGAAATTAAACATGTGTAGAGTGAGGGATTGAGCACTGCTTTTACAAAGGCAAAAACCTCAGGCTTCTGTCCCTGGAGCTGAAGAAAACACTACTCGCTGTAATCTGTAGGAAGATTTTCAGAATCTTTTTTAATTCTATTAATCTAATAAATAACCACAGTTTATTAGCTGTTAATAAACTTCTAATTGATGGTTAGGTTCATAAAGAGGTCAAATCTGCTAAATGTCAGTAAACATTTATGTTGTAAAACAACGTTACCGGATGACTGAAGTGGTATTCAAATAACTATTACTTGGATGACATATGGTAGACAAGGCCAGTTTACATATCCTCCCAGCTGGCTATTGTGTTTTGGCAGCATCTGTTACAGAGTGAGTGTTACACAAAATATTTAAACAGGACTTCCTTATTTAATGTACATGTTTTAAAGGACATAGTGCCCTAGTGTTTATAGAAGACAGAGGAAAAAAGCTATTTGCATAAGTAGCTTACAACTGAAGAAGACCAAAGGGAAAGATGTCATGAGAAGTGGAAGTGACAAGATTATTTTTTCTTGCTTCTACCTTTTCAATTTTTACTCTGTTTTCCCATAGACTCTTATATTTACTTAAAATTTTGTCCTGTGCTTTCACCTGTCATTCCTCAGGGAGCACTGTTATTGCTTAACCTCTTCTTACTTCACTGACCTGAAGTATCCTTGTCACCTCCTTGCCATCCGAAGCTGGAGGATGCTCCAGTAATATTCAAAGGCTCTGAGAAGTCTATGACTGTGGATGAGTTTGCTGCCTTCTCAGGGAATAATCAGACAGCCTTGTGCTGGGCTAGCTGGAGAACCTCCTTACAGGCTGGTAGCTGGCAGTCCTACTTGCCTCAAAGGAGAGGTCAAAAAGATGTGTTTGTGCCTGCTAGCTACTGCTAAAGGAGATATACTCCAGTTTGGGTAGTTTGGTACTGGAGAGATTGGGAGTGCTCCCACCAACCTTCGTAGTGCCTCAGCATGAAGCTTTTAACTTCCATTTGAAGGGTAGTGATGAATGCTTGCTGTTGATGATCTTCCACCGTGGATCTGAAAGATCTGCAAAAATTCTTCTGATCATATTCTCAGCCTCCTTGGAAGAATGGATGACTTTCCTCCCAGAAATGTTGAAAGAAATATTTTTTCACATTTTTTCATATCTTAATATAAAATTTTACCCGTGGTCTAGTTAGTTTATTGTACTAAATGGAAATTAATTCCTTATGTAGTTTAACTTAAATAATAACAATACATAGATACTCAAAAGAAAAGCAGGCTGAGAAATTGAGTAGTTTGTGAAAGGAAGTTACTGTGCCCAGCTCTCTGCTCCATTATAGAAGTTATACTCAGATGTTACTGCTTTCATGTCAAGAAGTTTATACAGTGCTACAGCTGCTGTAATACAGTTAAGAAAAAACTCCATAACAGCAAATACCTAAATGCATAAACTTCTAAAAGTCTGCTGCCTGTGGTGGAGAAGACTGCAGGCCTCCTCAGAAGGTCTTGAGACAGGTTTAGTAGAAGACAAGTGCCCTTTTTATCATGTTTCTGTATCCATGCACTTTTCAAAGGTATTAAAGAAATATAGCATCTGAATTCTACCAGCTTTCAGTGGGAATTAGGTATCCAGCTGCTCCTAAGAACACGCAACAAACCAGCTGAGGTATCCCTCAGGAATTCCTTGCTTTACTGTGTGATTCCCCTGTGCTCTCTTACCAACATGAAAAAACGTTTAAGTTATAGAACATTCCCAAAAAATAAGGGATTTTATACAGGTCCTCAGGGGAAAAAAATGTGCGTTTATGTACAAAAATGTTTTGCGATCCATATCTTTTTCTTATTTTTGTTTTTACACTCCATGTCACAGTTTCCCACAGTTTGCACTTTTTAGGAGAACAGCCTGTATCCAGCATTCATTATTCTGTTTGACGTGAACGTTCCTCTTCACTTACAGTGTCCAGCACAGAGCCTGATGTAAACGGCCTCAGAAGTCCAACTCTCCTTCACCTGTTCTCTCATATTGAATTTATTAAGCAGCAGATGGCCAGGGACAACATACAGTTTGTCAGATTTGAATCAGGAGACCTCCATGGTGTGTCAAGATCAAAGAATGTTCCTTCTCGCTTTTTTCAGGTAAGTTTTTTGGTTTCTAGCTGTACCTTTTTGTATTTTCATGGCCCTGTCCTTAATTTATGTGGGGGTTTTTTTGAGGCAGAAACTCAAACTTAGAACAAATTATCTGTTCCCTCCATTTGTTAATGTTCCTAAAGGATCTGGACTTCTTTCATCACTGCAATCATCTATTCTTCTGTTCCCCCAAATAGTAATCTAATTAAGTAAGGCTAGTAATTTCAGTTCTTTGAACTTCTAATAATATCTTCCCTCAGAATTATCTTTTCAAGTTCAATGCATTATAAAGTTTTTAGTTTACTGAACACCAGTAAATTGCAGAAAGAAAGGAGTAAACACTGAAAGAAAGAAAATAACTGGATGAAAATCACTTTAGCTATGAAAAATTTTAGTCATCAATCACATAAGAAAATACCATTGGGTTGCATGATGATTTAATAGCAATATTTGCCATATTGATGATTCAGGAAATAAGAACTAAATTAGGAAACAATCCTCACTGTGTGTATCCTTGACCGATCAGCCTTTTCAGTATCCACCTGGAAGTTCTCACTTGGAAGTGCTTGCCTGCATTTTACCCCCAAACTTATTAAGTCCAGAAAGTGAGAATTTTCAGTTAAATTTTGCATCTGAAAAACAGCAAGGTACATATTATGACATTTAAAGGAAAGTCATAGTCTTAATTCGTATTGCCATGAGTCTCGTGTGGTCACCTGGATCTATGTAAAGAAAATGCTCAGAGGATATGGAAGCCCAATGGAGTAACTATAGATAGAAGTTTGACTTGCACCTAACTGGTGATGCCCATAATTGTATAAAGACCATGCAAGATAAGTGTTGAACATTTTTTTAATTCTTTATGGAAGTTTAAAAAATGGTCATTGGGATACTTGATGCCAGGGTTTTCACACCAGTCTTGTAGAAGATTGTTCTGCTTCATGACACAGTAACTGGCTGTTGCCCTCCACTTTAGCGATCACTGCATTTTTAGTTTTCTTTTAGGAAAAATACTATTGTTCTTACTGAGAATCTGAGTTTTATATATTTTACATATATAAAAATACTGTTGAGTTCTTTTCTCATTTGGTCATCTGTCATTCTGCTCTGTGTTTAGGAGAAAGCAATTCATGGTGTTGCCATGCCCAGAAGTTATCTTGAGCTGACCCTGAATCCTAGAGATAATGAATTAGATTACATAAATGTAACTAATTTTAATTGTGACATAATCCTGAACCCTGATTTATCAACGTTTCGAATACTACCCTGGACTGAGCAGACTGCGAGAGTGATATGTGATTCCTTCACTGTGCTGGGCAACCCGCTCATGACCTCACCGAGGCACATTGCCAAGAAACAGCTGAGCCAGCTTCAGGACAATGGCTTTTCTCTGCACTCTGCCTTCATTTATGAATTTTGTATTTATGGCATTACTGAGGTTGTAAATTCGAAGACAATATCCTTTCCTGCAGCCACGATACTAAATAACCATGACCAGACTTTCATTCAGGAGCTCGTTGAAGGAATGTATTATGCTGGTGCCAACATTGAAAGCTTTTCTTCTTCCAGTGGGCCTGGGCAAATGGAGATTACTTTTCATCCAGCATTTGGCATAGATGCTGCTGACAGTGCCTTCACATTTAGAACAGGCATTAAAGAGGTGGCTAAGAAGTATAACTACATCGCTAGCTTTTTCTCAGAATCAGGATTCTACAATTCAGGCGCACTGTCACATAGCCTGTGGGATTTGAATGGTCAGAAAAATTTGTTTTCTGATGGTTATGGAGTTGAGGAGCTCTCAGATATTGGTAAAAATTGGTTATCAGGTCTCTTGGCACACACAGCAGCTATCAGCTGCTTGATGGCTCCTACCACCAGTTGCCGTAAGCCTTATTCTAAATACAGTAAAGAATCAAAAGAAACTGTAAATGCAAAATGGGCATATAATGATAACAGCTGTGCCTTTAATGTCAAATGTCATGGTGGAAAAGGCACTCACATAGAGAATAAATTAAGTTCTGCTACAGCAAACCCCTACCTGGTGCTTGCTGCTACTATTGCTGCAGGTCTAGATGGGGTAAAGAGAGGACTTAGGTATGATGATATGCTCCAAGAAGAAAATCACACTGCTGATCTGAAACATTCGTCAGTCCCTCTGAAACTAGAAGATGCTCTTGTTGCACTTGAGAAAGATTCATGCATTAAGGAAGCATTAGGCGAAACTTTTATCCGATACTTTGTTGCCATGAAACATTATGAGTTAGAAACTGAAGAAATGGATAGTGAAAGGAATAAATGCCTGGGGTATTTTATTTAGAAGGAGTACTCTTCTGTAGTGATGCTGTGTAAATGCATACAGTGAATGGCTAAGAATCTTAAAATTAGTAAATACATTTAAAAATGTTTTTAAGGCTTTGGGATTTTTTTTTCCCTCCTTTGTATAGTACATGGTGATTGCATTTTATTGTCTGCATACTTTCAGGATAGTGCAAAGCTGATATTCGTATAATGTGCAGAAAAGTAGGAATAATGGAGACAGGGGCAGGCGGGCAGGAGAACTGAGGAAGGGGGGAATTTCTTGTTCAGCATGGTTATGGGATTTCTCCCAGCCTATTCAGTAGCTGAAGGGTTGCTAAACCAGAAGAATCTTGAGTTTGATTTAAAACTTAGGCTAGAATGATGAACATTATAGAGAGAGGGGCAAAGGACTGAGGCTAGAGAACTTGAGAGACAGGAATCAGTATCTTAATGGGCATAAATAAAAAGACAGGAGGGATTATAAAATAATCAGGAATTCTGCTGCTGAATGAAGTTTGCAAGAATTATAGTGGATAAAGATCTAAAAGAAATCAAATTGTGGCTTGAAGAGGGAATGATTCATAGAAAGCCAGGAGTGTCAGGCCACTGTGCAATAAAAAAGGAGCTGGTATTATGTCTGTTTTGATAGTTAATGGGTTAATTCAGAGTTTAATGGCAAATGAGGGAAAAAAGGGCAAAGAAGCCAGAGAATAAAGAGCTTAAATTGGACTTCATTGGGAAACCTGATGTTATCAAGGATGAGGAATATGACTATGAGGAGAGGAACAGAAAGAGTAGGTTAAAACCAGAAAGAACGAGTGAACATGTGAATTCAGAGACTGGCAAATAGTGGTTAAAACAGAGGAAGAGAAGACCCATCCTAAAATTAGAAATGGCAGCTGGTGTAAAGAAAAAGAAAGTTTTTGGAATGGCAGGAGGTGGGTTTTAGATTTGCTCTCTGTTTTTGTTACTGTTGCCGCTGTCATCCTTTATTATTAAAGATAGCCCTCATTTCATACCCCACCTCCACATTAACAGTGATTTCTGATGTTCTTTATCTTGTCACAATATTTTGATCTATGTGTAGGAATTTGTGAGTGAAAGTATTTGGTCATCAGTGGAGTGAAAACAAGATTCAGTCAATGCCTCTGTCAACTTGCAGAACTAGAAGGTGTGAACAGAAATGTGTTAGTTGCCTACAGATGGATCTTCCACTCTTCCCCTACAGAATATTGTACTTGAAATGTAACAGCTGGTATGCTAAAACTTTGTGGGATTCCAAAGAAGAAATCACTTTTTACTCAGGTAGCAAGAGGAAATACATAATCTAAGGAAGCATGATAAATGCATTCCCTTGTCTCAGTCTGTGGCTGGTGGGTAGATTTGCTTCCCACCCTTACTCATCTGACACATTTTTTTGCATGCCCCAGATCATGGGACTATTTTTCCCACTCCAGGCTGATTTGCTTTGGCAGGTCTAGTCTTGCATTTAAGCAGAACTTCCCATTCTGAAAAAAATGCTTCTCTTTTGCTGCCCTAACACTTCTTCAGGGGCTCTGGAAATCTGTCTGTCTTTTGACTTGTCTTCTGTCTTCTTTTTCTGGTTATTTCCCACTCTCATCTTCACAAGCTCTTGGCAGAAAACACACATAAAAATACTTTCCTTGCCTGGACAGCTTACTTACCATACTCATTATTTAGTCCCAACAGTCACACAAGTTAATAACAATTCCCTGTTCTTCATCTGGCAAGGATGTAATAAAGCATCACACTGCATGTGTGATGTGTGTAAATGTGATAGGATTTTTGTATGGTAGTAAATACACTGGCTAAGCAAAGCTGTACCAGAAATGGCTATGGAGCACGTCTTAAGCTTAATTTGAAAGTTTATCTAGAAGTTGCTCTTGAAATAGAAACAGATTCCCACACCGGCGTTTCTGCAATCCAGTTTCAGATCTGTATCTGTTTTTCACAAATTATTCTTTAAAAATAAAGCATATTAAACAAACCATAAGTGAACTCAACCATCTCAATTAAATACCTTATAAAATGGAGTTACATTTCTCTTTCATTTCTTTCGGGACTTAGCAAGCTACCCTGGCATAACACTGACCACATTTTTAAGTTGAAATCTCAGAAGATATTTAGGTCCACTTTCTACATTGTACTTCATCTGCACCTGATTATAGGAATGGTAAAATGAATGAAAGAATCAGATGAAATTTTGTATTTTTCTCTTCATTTTTTATCTATATTAGTAGGATGTCATGCTGCTTAATATGCCAATTTTCAAACAAATTTTTGTGCAGGTTTATAAGACGCTTTGTGGTTTTTCTTGGATTTATAATTATGTATCACTGTATACAGTCACTTTTTAAGAGATAATACATAATGAACTCCTATAACTGAATTTAATGAACGTGAAGTTCATTATATGTATTATATGTATTATCCATATTGTTTTCTTGTCACAACATTGAAGAAATAAAAACATCAGACCTAAATCTTTTGCCATATATATCCAACTATTTGATTAAATTCAGTTATAAAAAGCCATTATTTACAAACAAAAACCAACTGACTAGAACTGATGTTCTACAGGTTATCTTATAACAAGATAAGATAAATCTATATGTATTTTCTAAGTAGTCCTCAATGACATCATAGGCTCTGAAAAGACAGTGTCTCTATGATTAAATAAAAACATTTCATGTTTCTGGCAAATGAATGCCTTTTTTTTTTAAAAAAAAAAAGAAGGTTCAGAAATGCAGCTTGAAGTTAGTGTGTCCTAAATTTTGGTCAATATTTTGTTCAATACTGTTTCCTAAATATGTTCTATATAATAAAAATAGAATAATTCCAACTCTGTGGGAAAACATCAAAAATATTTATTTCAAAATAAGCAGTTATGACTTTTTAAAGGTGTGTGCATCCCCAACCAAATTGTCATGCATATTCTTTAGAAAGGCAACAAGATAGCTACTTCATACCACTCAATTGAAATCAATTACTATTGACTGCTGTAGCACTAACATTTCATTTTGAAGTGTTGTTTGAAAATACTCTTCACTGTTCTACAGGTCCAAGATCAATATCTTGAGCATCACTAGTTAGATAATATAAACTTGTGCAGTGTTATAAATTAAACAAAAATAAAAGACATTTGAAATCTGTAGTTTTGCATAAGGTACTATTGATTTTCCAAGATACTACAGTCAGATGTTGCAAAGCTTTATATAAGAAATTTCTAATATTAATAAAACATCTTTTAATATTTTCAGCTTTACCAGACTACATATTTATATCTTTGTTGACAAAGTGGTGCTACTTTTGACATTGTGCTCTGTCATGACTGCTTTTTCTACATGTATGTCCATGCCAGGCCTCAGTTCCTGTACTGTGTTTGCGTGGCAAGGTTTTGGTAGTGGGGGGACTACAGGGCTGCCTTCTGTGAGAAGCTGCCAGAAGCTTCCTCCATGTCCAATAGAGCCAATGCCAGGCGGCTCCAAGACTGACCCGCCGCTGGCCAAGGCCGAGCCCATCAGCGAGGGTGGTAGCACCTCCGGGATAACATATTTAAGAAGGGGAAAAACAACTGCACAATGGCAGCTGGAGAAGAGAGGGGTGAGACTATGTGAGAGAAAGGACTCTGCAGACACCAAGGTCAGTGAAGAAGGAGGGGGAGGAGGTGCTCCAGGTGCCAGAGCAGAGATTCCCCTGCAGCCCGTGGTGAAGACCATGGTGAGGCAGGCTCTGCCCCTGCAGCCCATGGGCGTTAATGGTGGAGCAGATATCCACCCGCAGCCCATGGAGGACCCAACACAGGAGCAGGTGGATGCCCAAAGGAGGCTGTGATCCTGTGGGAAGCCTGTGCTGGAGCAGGCTCCTGGCAGGACCTGTGGACCCATGGAGAGAGGAGCCCACGCTGGAGCAGGTTTGCTGGCAGGAATTGTGACCCCACGGGGGACCCACACTGGAGCAGTCTGTTCCTGAAGGACTGCACCCCATGGAAGGGACCCACGCTGGAGCAGTTCACGAAGAACTGCAGCCCGTGGAATGGGCTCGTGTTGGAGAAGTTCATGGAGGACTGTATCCCATGGGAGGGACCCCACACTGGAGCAGGGGAAGAGTGTGAGGAGTTCTCCCCCTGAGGAGGAAGGAGAGGCAGAAACAACATGTGAATAACTGACCACAACCCCTATTCCCCTTCCCCCCTGCGCCGCTGGGCAGGATGAGGTAGAGAAACTGGGAGAAAAAGTTGAGCCCAGGAAAAAGGGAAGGGTGGGGAGAAGGTGTTTTAAGATTTAGTTTTTATTTCTTGTTATCTTACTCTGATTTTGATTGGTAATAAACTAATTTCCCCAAGTTGAGTCTGTTTTGCCTGTGTTGGTAACCAGTGAGTGAGCTCTCCCTGTCCTTATCTCAACCCACGAGCTTTTTGTCATATTTTCTCTCCCCTGTCCAGCTTAGGAGGGGGAGTGATAGAGCAGCTTTGATGGGCACCTGGTGTCCAGCCAAGGTCAACCCACCACAGTTCCATAACATGCAGAAGAATTATGAGGAGCATTGCTATAAACTCCTAAGCCTATTAACATATGTTTGCAATGCCAGCATGGTAAAGGCATTACGGTAGTTTGCAATTCTATATTTGCAGGTAAATAAACTGTTGCTAGGCTAGCTATGCTTTTTGATCAATACTGTTAATAATCATTAAATAAACATTCCCTAAAAATAGTGACAGGATTTTTTTTTTTGCCAGAAAAGTTAGAAAACCTTTTTATCATTAACAGCTAGGGTATATAAACTTTTATGGAAGAATACTCCATAGTGCAGAAGTTGTATAACATATTTAGAATTTGTGTCATTACTATACATCAACAAATCTTTTCAATGAAAATAAAATATATATGAGTGCTATGAGTTATTATTCTTCAAAACACTGGGATACATTTTCTGTGGAAAAACTCCCACTTCACATTATAAACAAGACTGTAACTTTGATGAGAGAGAGATCATAAATTTAGGTGATAATTTTCAGAAGTAATTTATTAATAAAAACAACAGTTGATCTGAAACTAGTAGCAAACATGAAGAGAATTCAGTATATAATTTCAGTGGAACAGAAGAAGAAGAAGTAAATTTTACAGAAAAATCTAAAACGAGAAATGGGTAACTATAAAAGATTTACCTGTCAAAATGGAAGAATGTATAGCACAGGATTTGACAGGGATCTCTCCTGGAGTCCAGTGTTCATTGTTTTCCCTAATCACCTGGCTAATGAACCAGAGAACAGGCTTACTGTACTTGAGAACACCAAACTTGGGTTTTTTTCCCCAGTTATGTTAGAGGACAAAATAGAAATAAAAAATGTTGGTAACAAATTGGAGAAATGTTCTGGAAAAAAAAATTACTTGAACAAAGGTAAGTGCAAGATACTGCTCTGAGACAAGGATGTGAACTGCCTAAGTCTATGTTTGTTCAGAGAGGAGTCCGGGTTGTGTTCTTTTCACCCGCTCAGCAATTTCAAAGAAGAGGCAGATCAGGAAATATAAACAAGAGTATAGCTTGCAAGAAGCAGAAACTGATCCTTTTGCTCAGTTAAATTAATCTCAGGATTTGATAGTAAGGTGCCACACTTTAAACACATGTAGAATAACTGCATAAAATCCAGAGGGGACCAGAGCAAACCATCATAAGTCTAGGACCTATTTACTACAAGAACTGAATGACTGTGTTTAGCTTAGAAAGAAGATATAGGGTATAGGGGTTAATAATAGCTTTCAAGCATGTAAAAGATGCTGCTAAGTAGCAGAATATAATATTTTCTTCCTGTCCATTGCAGTTAGAACAGACTAACAGACTTGTATCAAGGAATATTAGACTAGACAGTCTGGAAAACTTCATAGTGTTAAGGAGAATGAAGCAACGGAATTGACATTTAGGAAAACTGTGGGGTCTCCAGTACTGGTGATCTTTGTGTCACCAACATGCTTTTAATTGGTACCGGGTAAATGTCTGTGGAAACTAGCAGAGTTTTGATAAAGGATACCTAAGTCTATTTTATGATGCACCAAGATAGTGCGTCCTTAGATGCATGATTTTTATAGGTATAATAAGCTGGCTCATTTTCCTTGTTTGCTGGGGGTCTCATGTTGCTGTGTGATTGTGGAACAGACTGCTAGACTGTGCTCATAACTGTTTATAGGAAATATACTTTATCTGTTTTAGAAGAAAAAAAAATAACAGCTAAATTGCATTATTTTTTAATGGGGGAATTCTGTTAATAATGTGTGTATGGAGGGAAGAAGGTAGACCAGAAGATATGTACTAGCAAAGCAGTCAGGAAAACTGGTTCACAGTTACGGTTAGATACACCATGTAATGAAACACTAGGAACACAGTGAAAATTTACTGAAACACTATGCTATCATTGCTCAGGTAAATTTTATGTTGTGCAATGAGCAATGAAGGTATCTCATGCCCCTTATTACACATCGTGTCTTGATCTATTTTGTGATATAGTATCAGAAAATAACACAACATCTACAGAGCCCTCCACACAGTAGCTTATTTTGAATTTGGAAATGCCATGCTTCTAAGGGCTTCAGGTTTTGTGAGATGTGAACACAGAATTTGGTTTACTAACACACACTTCTCCAGCATATCAAGCCGCTGACAGCGTGTACACAAACGAATATTCATTCTTTCAGGCTCCAGCCAGAGGGCAGCAGTGTACTGTGCAACTTCCCTCTGGGCTCTCAAACTCTCATGCTGTGCTGAAAAATGCCACCTTAAAACAGACCTATATATTTTATATATGTACTTACAATATTT
The DNA here is from genome assembly GCF_030936135.1 of Gavia stellata. Classification (NCBI taxonomy): domain Eukaryota; kingdom Metazoa; phylum Chordata; class Aves; order Gaviiformes; family Gaviidae; genus Gavia; species Gavia stellata. The sequence goes on from NC_082595.1 coordinate 83,762,619, forward strand.
TAAAAATGGGTAGTATGACAACTGAAATCTAATGCATATCTTTGTAATTTGTTTAGTTAAGCTTCGTTAACTGCTGAATTTGCATAGCCTTTTCAGTAAAGGATGCACTATAAGACTCAAAATATTATTTCCATTCTTAATAGCATTATATAAACCTTAATCTAGTAACACGTGCATGTCTACATTGTGTGTATGTGTGTGTGTATGTGTATCATCCTTATGTATTCTTTAACAACATTGCAACAAAAACACAAGTCATTTAATGGCAGTATTCAGTATTTGTAATTGAATCTATGCCGTCACAGGAAGTTCTTTCATACTTCCATCACATTAAAATGCTTTGGGAAGCCTACTTGCCTCTGGGGACTTCCATTTTACCTATACTGAGTCCTTTCCTTTCCAACTCATATTTTCCTGTCTGCTGTAGGTAAACCATAAATACATGGTACATAAATGCACCCTAGACACACCTATTCCAACGAGCTTTCTATTTCTGAGCAGAAACCTAACTCTACACAGAATAGTTTTGGTAAATTATTGGGATTTAGCTACACAGTCTAGATATCAATCAGCACATAAGATAGACATTTTTAAGTGGTTCTGACTACATTTATGTATATGGTTTTGCTCTGCAAGTCTGCTTCCCCACCTCACATTTTTCACATATTAAATCTCTTCACAAAGTTGCAGTATTCAAGCCTTAACAATTCCCTTCATCCAACCCTTTTGTTGCAACATTTTCATGATTTTTTTAAAGTAAAGAGCTCAAATATGTTCAAAATTCTTTAAAAGTTTCAAACAAAAATTGATTCTGCAAGGTTGTTGCAAAGCGTTAATTTACCCAATCTGAAACTGATGTTTTGAAGCATTTTTATACACCATCTGTGGAAAACAGACAAATGTGGTCATTATGATATGGCAGTAAAGGAAGTAAAGAGGAGAGGAACTATTTACAAACAATTCCACTAAACATGTATGTTAGACTTCAGCAGCAGGAGAAAGATGTAAAGGCGGCTGAGCAGGTGAGAGTGTTCTGTGCAAGCTGTAATTCATCACCTGAGAAAAACCCAGAAAGGCAGGGGTCAGGAGACCTGCTCCTGGATGAAGAATGATTGGTTGAAGGTGAGAAACCACTTGGATGAGTTTGCAGCTACAGAGCAATTTTATTTGATTGAAGGTATGCAACAACAATTGTTCAATGTAATCCGTAATTTAAGAGTGCTTTTTGATTTCTCTGCTGACACTAAGCTCTCATCATAACAACATCAACAAATAGTGCTTTCTACCATCTCACACTGGCTATGATATTCCATCCTGGTAAATGTAATGTCCTTAGTTTTTCACTGCTTTTTTTTCATTTGGCTTATAAAGTTACAGTATAAGATGGAACCTGTTACCACTTACAGGATTGCAGTTAATACATGAAGTTGTTATGTGTCTCTTCCATACACACTCTACATGGTCTTTCTGTAGAATATTAAGTTGAATTCAAAGCTATTGGGCACAGATTCACTCCATGGAATTTTAGGCACTTAACAGATACACCTCAGTTAGGAGCGTAACTCCCGTAGGACTGCTGGCTACTCAGTGGCCAGAGATAGACATCTCCAAAGGGCAACTAAAATATTATATTCTTTTCTATGCTGCATTGTTTAAGTTCTGTTGCAGTGGCTTTAAAGTCGAGGCTCATGACAACCTTACTGAAACCTGCTTTCTTACACATTGTTCAACAGTATACTGGGTCTGGCTGGGATGGAGTTAATTTTCTTCATAGCAGCCCATATGGTGGTGTGTTTTGGATTTGTGACTAAACCAGTGTCAGTAACGCAACAGTGTTTTAGCTACTGCTGAGCAATGCTTACACAGCATCAAGGTTTTCTTTGTTTTGTGCTGTCCCGCCAGTGAGTAGGCTGGGTGGACAAGACGTTGGGAGGGGACAGATCTGGGCATCTGACCTGAATTGGCCAAAGCGATGTCATGTACAATATGATATTGTGCTCAGCAATAAATCTGGGAGGTAGTCTTTCCAAAGAAGCCATTGCTTGGAGACTGGCTGGGCATTGATCTGCTTGTGGAAGGTGAAGAGTGATTGCCTGTACAATATTTTGGGTTTTTTCCCTGCTTTCCTTCACTTGTTAAACTGTCTCTATCATGACCCATGAGTTTTTCTGGTGTTTGCTCTTCCAGTTGTCTCCCCCATCATGATGGGTGGTGGGTGAGCAAGTGACTGGGTGTGTGCTTAGTTGCTAGCCACAGTCAACCCACAAACAGTTATTTGAATACTTGTGCCCCTGGCCCAAGACAACCTTAGGTGAAAGACAGCGCGTTAGCTACAGATCTTGGAGTTTTTGGAGGGGTAATAATGATGTGTAGCATTAGTAATACTAGGATTTTTGCAGAAAAGGTGGAAAAGTCTGAGGGTTTTGAAAAATGGGATGTATGAGGCACACATAATATACTGTCTATGCCTGGGCATTAGATGTCTCAGAGAAAATGATATTTTCTGCATGACACCTTATTAGTGGATGGATTAGCAGCAAATGTATTTTAATCCAGATTCTGTGCTCTGGAGGCTGCTTTTAATATTTAGATATTTCATTGGTGGCAGATATTCTTTACCACATGGCAGCATCAGTGGGTTGTTAAAGTCCAGCCTATTCTCCAGCAGGTCTCAGTGAGCACATCATTAGAGGGTCGCAAAAAAGCTGCACAGTGAAATCTTCTGTGCCCCCTAATAAATCAGAACGTTTCACACTGAAGTTACAGTTACAGCTGCATGATACTGGAAGTGAGTAAGAAGAGTCTCACAATGAAGCTGCACCATAAGGTTCTGTATATTGTACAGCAAATCAATATAAATTTACAACAGAATTACATGCTAAGCTTCTCTGTATTATATGCTAAATCATGGAGATTCACAATAGGGTTCACCTTTAAGCTCCCATGTAATATATGATAAATCACTAAGTTACAGCAAGACCCATCAAGAACCTTGCTTTATTTGGGCTATTATTATTATTGCTGTAGTGATATTCGGGCATCTGTCATTGACAGGTAAAGTTAAGGAAAATGGCAAATCACTTTGACTTTGAGGATGTGGCCACCTTTAGCTGATTCAAATTTGTGCTTCCTTTGGGATGCTCACAATGCTGCTTGGAAACACGGTAGCTTTGCAACACACAGGAACATATTGACAAAATAATTTTAAACATCCAGGGACAGTGAGATGGTCTCTTTAGTGTAGGTATTTTGCACATTGCTCCATCACTGCTGACCTGCTGACCTCACTTGACAGTGAGGATGAACTAATCCTGGGGCTCTGTAGGTTTCCTTAGCAGCATATGCAATCATTAAGTAAAAAGTTGAAAGTAATGTTCAGTTCTCTTTTGGGGATACTTTGCCATTCAATGAAGTCTCCACTAGACACCGGCAAAACATTATTTGCAAGTGCCTCTGTGAAAACATCAGTTTAAAACTTATTTTCATTTTGTTTTGATGAGTAGCTTCAGATCATAGTCACTAACATTTTCTTTTAATAATATTTTCATTGAAAACTTAGGGGAGTACTCTTAATGTGTCGTGGTTTAACCCCAGCTGGCGACTAAGCACCACACAGCTGCTCACTCACTCCCCCGCAGTGGGATGGGGGAGAGAATCAGAAGAGTAAAAGTGAGAAGGCTCATGGGTTGAAATAAAGACAGTTTAATAGGTAAAGCAAAAGCCACGCACGCAAACAAAGCAAAAGAAGGAATTCATTCACTACTTCCCATGGGCAGGCAGGTGTTCAGCCATCTCCAGGAAAGCAGGGCTCCATCATGCGTAACGGTTACTTGGGAAGACAAATGCCATCACTCTGAATGTCCCCCCTTCCTTCTTCTTCCCCCAGCTTCTTATTGCTGAGCATGACATCATATGGTATGGAATATCCCTTTGGTCAGTTGGGGTCAGCTGTCCCGGCTGTGTCCCCTCCCAACTTCTTGTGCACCCCCAGCCTACTCGCTGGTGGGGTGGTTGTGAGAAGCAGAAAAGGCCTTGACTCTGTGTAAGCACTGCTCAGCAGTAACTAAAACATCCCTGTATTATCAATGCTGTTTCCAGCACAAATCCAAAATATGGCCCCATACTAGCTACTATGAAGAAAATTAACTCTACTCCAGCCAAAACCAGTATATAAGATATATGCTTACAGAAGTGTTTGAACTGTAAATCTGGTGTGCTGGTGGTTGGAAAGTGAAAGGGAAGATTCATGCAGATGAAGAGGCATCAATAAAACCAGCAGAACAAGAAAGAAAACCTGGTGTTGATCATGGGAAAGCAAAAGAAAACAAAGAGACATCATGTAGCTGCTTCAGGCAAAAGGGTTCATCCTTCATCCAACTGAATACCTGGCACGCGACCAACCAACAAAGAGGTGGATGGGAAGAATGCATCTAGAGGCAGTTTCCAAGTGGAAGTTATTTTGGAGATGACTTACAAAGCTTTGGAAAATTCAGTATGTTGATGGATCTTCCCCACTCAGAGCATGTTTTTGACCTTGAAGTACCCGTCACTAACAGTGTCAAATAATGTCAATGCACTAAAACATCAAATACTAGTTATAGAAGCCACATAGAGACCAATGGTTACTTGGCTACTCTGGAGTTCCCTTAAGTGTAAATGACAAAATAATCCATAATTTTAAAAAGGGTTTGACTCTAAGCCCTGGAAGAGACACTGCGTGCTATAGGACTGGTGTGTGACCTATACATTTCAATGAAGAGCCAATAAAGGCAGGCACTACACTGGCATCCGGCAGATAGCCGTTATCCGTCTGCTCAGCTGCTACTCCAGCTGAATCCTGCTGGATCTGAGAAGCCCAAAGCTTCCTGCTCTGTCCCATGGGTGTTGCTTTGCAGCTGAAATGCTGCTTTCATCCCCTTGCCCTGTGTTTGACTCCAGGAATGACAGTGTAGCTTGTCATTTGGATCAGGGCCCAGCCAAAGTAATTTGCAATATCAACTGATCTCTACATTGTTTAGTTTATTTCTTTCTTATGTAGGAGGAAAAGGGATTAATGTGTTTTAAAATCTAGAGTCCATACAGGCCATTTCTTGGAGCCCACGGGTAGCCTTCATTATGCCAAGTGTTTTGGATGCCAGTAACATCTCTGTATTGTCATTTTTCTTGTTGAACCACTCAAACCAAATTCTCAGTGCCAATTTCAGAAGCAGCTGTGTGGAATGACCAGGGAAATGCCAATGTCATCTTGCATCATTTTCATTAAGTCTAGAGATGCCACAAAGTATCAGTGGATTGGTTTTATGGATCTGGGTTACTGGCCCAGAAGGAAGTATATATTTGGAAAGTCTGTACTATCCACCTTGCTGCTGTAACAAACAGAATTGGATGTTGCCATCATTTGCTTCTCTTGATAGCAGGGGAACAGGTCATCTGATCCTCTCAGAACAAACAGTGCAGCTCATACTGGTTGTACAAGATATGCTGTCCATTTATGTACTGCCTTGTGCATCTTCAAAAATGGCAGCATGCAAAGCAAAACCTGTTTAGTTTTATTGAAACCTGTTGAATCGTCATGCAATGTCTGCCTGTTTTACCTGCTGTTTGAAGCCACAATCTCGTGAAAAGGCAGAGGCCAACTATTGTTCTTTTGTGATAGCAGATGGTGCTGTGTCTCTCTGGGTGCACTGTGTGAGCTGGAAATGCGTCGCTTCATAAAATTGTGAAGTTATGGAAATTACATTGAAAGATGTCTTGAAATGTTGGCTTGTTTGTCCCAGGATTGGGGCTGGCAACTGTGCTGGCAGACTGATGGCAGAGGTTTATTTAACCTGTGTCTAAAAACGTCTGGGAACAAAGATAATCCCAAAGGCAAACCCTTCTAAGACTTTCTGTGCTTCCACATGTCCTCAGCATGGCACTTCCTGAGGCTGATCAACTACCAAACACAAATTAGTTTCTGTGCACAATGGCACATGTATGTCATGTGATAAAAGCTCATCTGCATACCCACAAAGGAGCACAGAAAGGCAATGGCACATGAAGGGGAGCCCAAATGATACCCTGCTCTAGGTCCTCACAGGCCCATCTTAGAAGCCATAAGGCTACTGCAGGCCCATTTCCACAGTCCCAGAGGAGCACAGAGCACAAAGGCAGGTGGGAACCCAAATTAAGGATTCAGAGGAAGGGACACCCTACCCAGGCCCCCCTCAGGGCTGCCCCAGGAGTCCGTATGGGGTGTATACGTGTGCTCTGTGTGCGTGTGCCTACTGGGTATATGTACTCAGCCTTACTAGTGGTTGCACCTGTGGCATGGAACTGTGGTAGCCTCACCTCTCTCAGGCTGCTGGATCCAGGACAATATAGTTTCCCCATACATCCTACATGTAATTTCTTTTAAAAATGAGGTTAGACAGGTTCTTCTTACAGAGCAACATACAGGATAAATGCCCATAAACTCAGAACAAAATAAATAAATAGAAGGGAAGTCCATATAGCTTGCTTCTGTCACATCATATCTTACTTTAAGAACAAGAAATACTTAGATAATAAAATTTATAGTTGACCAGGAAACTCCAAATAGCACACATCCAAGTTGACAGTCAAATGTCACCATCTTAATTTTGTGTCATTCAGTAGATGACTATTCCAGCAGTTCTGTGCAACCTGCCACCATGTGAAGATGCAGGTCGAGCAAATTTCAGAGTACGGTGTACAATTTCTGCAGCAAGAAAATGTTTCCCAAAAGCTCCCATGAGATTTATTTCTTAGGTATGAGATGTAATGGAATGATGATACAGTTCGGTATTTTTCAGTTTTTACTGGTCTGATTTCAGACATTAAGGGAGAAGACTCACACACTTGATGGCATTCGCATTTGTATCCAGCTTAGCTTATCTGGTGGCTACATGTGTACCTCCAAGAGTCTTGAAAAGAGAAGAGGTTTTTATTTTAAAAATTCTTGGGTAATAGAAGAAATTAGTCTGAGCTTTAACTCTGCAGTGTCTCTTGTTGACTTGCAAAACTTAAAGTACTATTAATACCTAAATAGCTTTTTTTTTAGTAAGGCCAAATTATTCAAGTGAGCCTGTTTGGAGCAAAACCATAAAAATATTTTTTCCTACAGCATTGTTACAAGTGGAGATGGGAACATGAAGAAATGGATGATTAAGCAGCATAGTAGCAAGCCTAAAACAATCATAAAGTGTAATTGCCATCTACTAACAAAAAAAAGAATTCCAAGATTATTTGCATTCTCATTCATTTCCTTCAGTTTTGCTGGATCCTGGTCTTGGGAAGAAGAAAAATAAAAACAGTATTTTCTTAGTCTTCTGCCTGTGGATCACTGTGTCTTAATCATGCATTTTTTTCCTATACAAGAATGCCACTTTTTAATATTTATGTATTCTCTTACACCAATCAAAATCAGAGCTTTTAATTATCATAATTAAAATTAATTATACTGTTAAAAGTTATGCAAAATTAAGAGGTTTTTAAATATCCTCTTTTCATCATACTTGCTTGTCGTTTCTTCTTTTAAGAGCCGTCCTGCTAACTGAGTGCATAATAACTGACTACATTTTTCTTTGTTCGGGATTTTGGATGAGTTACTGCCTAGCCATTCCTCTCTAAAGCATGCAGGCAGAGATATCTTATAGTTCTGTCTGACACAAATTCTGTTTTTGTTTTTTTTTTAAAAGTTTCTTTCACCTGTTATAGTGTAGACACCAACTATGTGTATGTAATTCTAAAACCAGTTTGAACAGACACTATGATTAAGAATTTCAATGTGGACACTTCAGAAAAAAAGTAAGAGCCTTACAGAAAGCATATCTCATCTCCAGTGAGATATACAGAATCTTATTTATTTCAGTGCAATGACCCCAAATAATCAGAGCATTCAGTTCCTTGTTTTCTTTTAACCTGTTTAAACTCTAGGCCATTGCCTTGTTAGACTTTACATTTTTAAAGATAAAGGTGAAAAAAAATTCCACACTTCTGCTTTTTCAAAAATCAATGCATCGTTTTGCTGAGTAAATAATAGCAATGAAAGCAATTATTAGCTTTAAGAAGATTTATTCTAGCTCATCTGGTGCTTTAAACATGATTCCTGATATAGTAGGCTATGGGCTCAGTCTTTTGCATATCAGACCTTATACTGTGAAAATCCTCTCTGATATGTGTAAGGGTACTATTTTTTCAGACCTTTTTGTTTCAAAATCCTCTCCTGAGTGCCTTCATTTTTCATAATACTACCCAACAGTGGGAAGCCTCCTTAGTGTTTGGAGGCTTGCCCCTTGTTTTACTTATCTTTATTTTACATCAGTTGAAATCCACCTGCTTGAGCAGAGCTGCTCTGTACTTACACCATGGTGATAACAGAATTTAACCCAACAGTTCAGCACTTAATTTCGTCTTCATGGATGGTATACTTTGTTGTTTCCTTCTACACAGCAAACTGAAGATACACAATCGCATCTTCAGATGAGTCTACTGCAAGGGATGACTGCCAGGAAAGACAGGCTTTGGCATACTCACCCTTTATGGTACAGACTCTTGTCTTTTATGTTGTTGCATTGTTGAGGGGTAGCTCTGGGTCTCCAGAAACAGCACTGAACAAATACTGGCTGTAGTCTTACAAAGTGTTACTGACACAGTGATGTTGTCAGAGGTGTGATGAGGAGTGATTTTTGAGCTTACTGACAGAGTAGATTACACTTTCGCCATTAAAAGGTAAGTGAATACGAGTCACGACTCATATATGTCTACAAGAATTAAGAGGACAAGAGTCCTTGCTCCCTGATCATCCAGAATGGGAAAAGGCTAAAACATGCTTTGGTCCCTTTCTGGCAGAGGATGCCCAGGTTGCCATCCCACAGAAAGTGAGATGAAACACGATGAGAGGAAGCTAGTGTACATCAATATACATCCCAGGAAAGGATAACACAGGATGTGGCCTAGGCACTGGTGGCTGGAAGATCTCTTGCAATTACCAGTTTAGATATAGCCCTGAAGACCATGTCTATGCCTGAGGCACATTGCTAGCTGTTCCTTCACTAGCATAACCCTCTGTCTTAGAGAGAGGGTGGAATCAGATACGCTAGTTTTTCCATATAAATTGCAACTCAGAACTGTGTCAATACGATATATCACCTTCCACATGTATATTGAACCTTAAAGAGAGAGCCCTTTTCCTTTTTCCCTGCCTCTCCATTGCTGAACCTTTTCCTGTTCAATGGAAGGGGTTCATTCCCTACCATGCGCTGGCTCCCCTCTATCAGCGTATTTTAGAGACAGGGACCCCTTGTCTGGTCTCCCTTTGGCAGACTGTTCTTGCTGATTTGCTGTTACTGCTCTCTTGGGATTGCCTGGGCTCCCATAGTGAATTACATCTTCCCCAGCTGCAGTCTGACTAGGTGAGAGAGAAAGGGCTTACATCTTCTGCTATACCTTAGATATATGGCCACTGTCTAAAGGCTACATATTGCCTCACTGACTGCAGCACTCCTGAGTGTTTAACTTATTGCACCTGTTTGCCTAGGCACTTCGTGCTGCTCTGCATGACTCGTTATTTGTATTGCAGGACTGCCTACAGCAGTAGTCTGCAAATCAGGAATTACAACTGGAAGAAGAAAGATAGTAGGAGATATAAGGGCATGTTATAAGAAATGCAGTTGCTTTTTACTGTATTTGCAGTTGCATGTCTGGAGGCAAGCAAGAAGAGAAGCTGCAATCATAAACAATTTGGGAATGAAGCCCATGTTCTCTAGTAACAACTAAATCCTAATAGGCAAGGTACAATACAGATAACACTTTTAGACAGAAATATATGGCTTACAATCAATGTAGCTATTTAATTTAAAAAGGGGGGGGGTGGGTGGTGAAATGGTATTCCTTCACCAATACGAAGAATAGTCATATCAAAGTCTGAGAAATAAATGTCGAAAATATTTCAGCCAAAGACGAGAAGTATTTTACTTCTCTGGAAGTTTCCTAGTGCGGGTTTTCACAACAGTGAAGATAAAATCTGTCTACATGGACACATTGTAGTCTGAGCCTCTATTCAGGAGGCTGATGCATTGCAAACTGTTAAGTAGCAGTGTTTCAGTAAATCAAATAAATGTCTAATGAGTATCTATGCATTAGGCACAGATATTTCATGTTGTCAACAAAAGGATTCAGGATTTGTAGAGGCTTATACTCTCTTCTTTTTTCCTAATTAAAAGGAAATAATCTGGTGGGTTCATTCCTCATGTTCAAAGGGGTCCTCAGGGTGTAGCTGCAGCTATATTAGTTTACAATTCAATTAAGTGGCAGTCTATGCAGAATAAATTACTGTTATCTACTTATATTTAGAGTTTTCACATTATCTGTAAAACCTCACCATAGGACAAAAAAGCCTTAGGAATTTTGAAATTTTTCATCAAAGTAGGTTTTTAATGTTTCTAGTTTTACAATCCCTCCCAATGCTGTAGAGTTTTGACTGTAAAATCATTGAATTTGCAAAACTGTGATAACATTCCTATTTTCATTCTAGCTTTTAATATTAATTAGTTACTTATATAATCTCAAGTGTGTGAGTATGTATATATTTTTGACTTAGGAAGTAAGTTAAATCAATAAGATCTGAATGCACGTACGATATTAGTAGGACAGATCAGGTATTAGTATTACTTATTAACAATATTACCACGTGTTAGAATTGATATGATTCCTATGGACAGCTGTCCTGCATGAAAACAGCACAGCGATGATCCCATCCCCAGCATAATAACATCTTCATTGTAGTCAATTTTTTTCTGAGCACCTCCTCCCAAGATAGTGCTGTGCTCTTACCAGTCTTCCTCTAACATTCTCTTCAGCTTCAGGTAAAACCAATAATTAATGATAAGACTTGAGTGGTGTACAGCTAAGTACTAAACCAGGCTGCCTCTTCTCACCTCTGCCAGTTACTTGCTCTTTGATCTTCAGAGGTTCCTCAGATTGATTGTAGGGTAAAATTACATGTTATGAAAACTATGATGCATATGTCTACTGTTTCAAAAAAGAGTAATTTAATTCCAATCTGTGGCTCCATGGGACTCTCAAGATCTTTGGTCTAAACAAAGTTCTGCTAAAGGATAATTAAGGACATTAAGGTAAAATCTGCTCTACAGGAACCATTATCTCTAGTGGAAAACTTTCAAAGAGTCTATACTTTGAAAAAACGCTAGAAAAAAATGTAAAAAAAACTGATTTAAGGCTAGGTCCATGCTAGAATCTTTTTATGATATAGTGATACTAGTTGCAGATGTTAGTGTTGTAGCTGTGAGAGTATGAAGTTTGGGAGGAGAAGGAATATCTTTGTTAGATAAACTTTCATATTAAAAATAATGATGCATTTCTGAAGCTAAAACTTGCCTATTTTTTGCAAGCTATGTCAGTTGGTCTAAAAAAAATTACTGTATCACCTAAAAAAATCACAATACTTAGCAGTACAGTTTTCTGTAATATTTGTAGTTGTAAATCTTAATGTAAACACAACTATGCTGGGGAAAAAAACATTTTTGCTGATGCGTTTTATTTTGTTGGAGTGAAGCCAGATATGTTACAACTGCCAAAAGATGTATCTAACTTAGAAATGTCTCTTGTTACAGCTGTACAGTAAATCTTTTTCTAATGTCAGCTAAGTCTATGATCTTTCACTTCCCTTCCCCTTTCACTTCCCTTCCCCTTCCCTTCCCTTCCCTTTCCTTTCCTTTCCTTTCCTTTCCTTTCCTTTCCTTTCCTTTCCTTTCCTTTCCTTTCCTTTCCTTTCCTTTCCTTTCCTTTCCTTTCCTTTCCTTTCTTTCCTTTCCTTTCCTTTCCTTTCCTTTCTTTCCTTTCCTTTCCTTTCCTTTTCCTTTCCTTTCCTTTCCTTTCCTTTCCTTTCCTTTCCTTTCCTTTCCTTTCCTTTCCTTTCCTTTCCTTTCCTTTCCTTTCCTTTCCTTTCCTTCCCTTTCCTTCCCTTTCCTTCCCTTTCCTTTCCTTTCCTTTCCTTTCCTTCCCTTCCCTTCCCTTCCCTTCCTTCCCTTCCCTTCCCTTCCTTCCCTTCCCTTCCCTTCCCTTCCTCCTTCCCTTTCCCTTTCCCTTTCCCTTTCCCTTTCCCTTTCCCTTTCCCTTTCCCTTTCCCTTTCCCTTTCCCTTTCCCTTTCCCTTCTTTCCCTTTCCCTTTCCCTTTCCCTTTCCCTTTCCCTTTCCCTTTCCCTTTCCCTTTCCCTTTCCCTTTCCCTTTCCCTTTCCCTTTCCCTTTCCCTTTCCCTTTCCCTTTCCCTTTCCCTTTCCCTTTCCCTTTCCCTTTCCCTTTCCCTTTCCCTTTCCCTAGATTGTCCTGGTTTATTTAGATTTTAGTGGTTCTCATTGCAGTTACACTTCCAAGAATTTTACATCACCAGTCTGTTGCTGAAATTGCAATGCATCAAGGATTTGATAGCTTCTCAAACAAACTTTTTCTAGTTTGAAAGCCTTTCTTGGGAAATTAAAGAAAGTTAGTTAAAATGTTTCAGCAGATCAATGCTGTGGCAGTGCATGAAGTTTCAACTACAGAGGGATTTACAGATCAAAACAAAAAGCCAAACATTGTGCAGAGTTAAACAAGCGTCCTCGGAAGAGAAAGACCTATTTCTCACTCCAGTAAACAAGTTGGCAGCTACATTCAGCAGAAGTATAAATTTCTTGCAGGACTTCAAAAATAGCTCATGTGGCAAACGTCTCATTAGTTCATTTGGGAGACCCCAAATATGCATAAACCAGTGCAATGCGTGACAATAACAAAGAGATGGTACAACTCCAACAATACTCTAGCATCTGCATCCTTTAGTCTGACAAATATCTTGTTAAGAAATGAGTGACTATACTTGCTTAGGAGAGTATAGAGGGACCTCACATGAGATCTCATTGAACTCCTCTTGCTTTTGTGAAGGGACGTGACAACTGGTTTCAACCACTTTCTCAAATTTAATGAGAAATTAAAGGGCATTAAAGGATCCCTTACCTTCACCAAAGTCTTCCCCCCTCACCCCACCCCAGGCCTTTTGCCATCTCTTGAGCCCACAGTGAGGGCTGCGTTCTGCTGCCAGACCTTGCTGTGCTCCAGACTTGGGAACCCACATGCAGATCCTCCTGCTCACACAAGGTTTTGCAGGAGTAGTTGGAAGCCTGGGCTGGATTTACAGCCAAGTTTCAAGAGGGAATGCTCTTAGCAGCTAATAGACATGTCTAAACATTTTCCTCTCCTATTGTCTTTATTTTGTCTATGCAGGTATAATATTTCAAAATGATGAAAAAGGATACCATATTAAATTGCCTTAAGAAAAGTGAAAATTTATTATATTTGTATTGGCATAGTCATGATATTTATGCAAGACTCTATAAGAGGAGACAAATAATATCTTTGTAAAAAAAACATTCATGACCATATACTAGTAATGCAAGAAAAGAGAGGAAACAAGAGGAAAGTAATACTTTTGGGGTGAAGATTTAGTTTGGTCCAAAACATAAACAAGTCTGGTTTAGCTCCAGAGAAGGACTTGTGTGATTAAAAAAAGTTCAGCTTTTGTCCAACAGCATCAGTTGCTTGATAAAATACTATTTATCTCTACAAACCCACCCCACCATTGTTTGTTAAGCTCTATCTTTTGCACAGGGCAAGGAGAGGAAAATAGACGTATCGCTCTAAAATAACACAGCCAATTGTGCTATTGCTTGAATCCATTTATGGACATTATAACTGCATTCAAAGTGAAAAGAGTAGGTCTTCATGTTACCTTCAAATACGCAAGCAAAAGCACTAAGCAGCTCTTACATGGAAAGCAGTATGCGCCTCTCCATCCACTAGATAGAGCTAGGGGACTTGCATCAGTGCAAAGTCCTCGGCGTGGCATGCTTGTTTCTTCTGCCAGGAGACCTGGTGCTCCTCTGTGCTAGCCTTGAAGTTTAAACAAACACATTTTCAAAACTGGGTAGGTTTCTGGGTTTGAAAGCTCATTTTATATCGTATGTTGAATCTCATGTTGGGGACAGTGAAATGAAAAATAGTATTTTCCTTCTTTTATCCTTTTACATTTTTGTATTTGTAGGATATGGCCTTGGATCCTCTTATTATGCATTTATTATTATGCATTATCTTTCTTCATATCAATAGCGGTATTTCAGCTTCAAATCTTACGTCAGACATACCTTTTTGCCTTACCTGACAAAATGACTAGGAAAACAGGTAATTTAACCATTGAAAAACATACCTTTTGAAATTTTATGTCTCTCATTGTTAGAGTTTAATGCCTTGACAGTGACCTAATATTTTACGAAAATGTGAAACTGAACATTATGTTCTGAGACTTTGTATTTTTGTAAATTGTGAATTTTGGACCTTATAACAATGATTTTCTTGTTTTCCTTAAGGAAGAATATGGTAAGATTGAATTGGGATCAAACTAATAAAGTCTCATAGATATGAATCCAAAAAGTATAGCTTTCTAATGATGCAACTGAGCTAGGGAAATAGATTTTTATTGATTTTTTTAATAGGGTTTTATGAAGTTTTTTGAAAAAATACCATTTGCCATTACATTTTATTGAATTAAATAGAATGCTTCAAACAGCTCTATTTCGAAATTGTCTCTCATATTTGACAGTGCTTTCCCTAAAATTACTAGACTTGCAAAGGAAAAGACTGGCACAATACACTTGCTATTAAGCAATCCATCTCTCTGAGGGAGGGCTGAGTCTGTAGGAGGCAGATGGAGGTGAGGGTCTGTGTGCAGCCAGCTGGCCTGCTCTTTGGCTCTTACAAAGCTTGCAACAAGGCTATGAGAGCAACTTGGGACAGACAGAATAAAATGTAGACATGTGAAGGAAAACGATCAGTGGAATGCTTGGGAAAATGGAATATTCCTTTTTCCTGTATTTGTTTCTCCTCCCCCACTCCCCCTTGAATTTATTGCTTGTGTTTTATAGAAGAACTACATTCAGATGCCTGAGTGGGGCAGGATGGAAAGGGTAGGCATGAGAAGGCAAGAGGGCTAAACCCTTTTTCTGTGGGAAAGAAGAGGGGGCAAAAAAAGGAATAGATGAGAAACTTTCCCCCTGAGAAGCAATACCAAGTGATTAAGAAATCCAAGTTCACTCTGCAGAACCCCATCATCCTACATTTGAGATTTTTCTCTTCCCTGACTTCTGAACTGGTTAGCTCTGCTTATCCTGCTTGCTCTGGGGATGATGCTTCTGTAAACAAGCTTGACAGGCTTTAAAGTGAGAGTTACAGCACATGGAATGTAAAATGTTGAGGAAGACAAAAGCAGATTCTAAATTAGGATGGATTTCCATCTCTTTCCAATCTTTGCAACGAAGAGGGGGAATGAACATTTCATGTTTCCCATGGTAGATTCTGCACATTGTACACTATTTCTGATGGTCATAAAAGAAAAGTTGTATGTGGCTGCTATGTAGTAAAAATGTGGTCTCTTACTGATAAAAGGAGAGAGCTTAATTCTGTTGTTCCATGAAAAAGCAGATGTTTTCAAAATGTATTCAAGTACTGTCTCACTCCTTGCATACAATAAGCTGAGAGTTAGAGCAAAAAGAACAGAATGGGCAGGTAGAACAGTGAGTGATTCAGGGTTTCTGCCTAAGGAAATTTACATCACGTCTTCTCTATCCTGCTAATGTCTATCTTTCTCATATGAAATGAGGAATGGTTTCCCATGTCAATTTGCTGTCATAACATACCCTTCTAGGAGCCAATGTGTATTTATCTGTGTTTTGGTTCTTAATGATATTTCATGAATATCCTAACTGCAGGCTGAATTGCTACTGTCAAGATCAGAGGCATTCATCCTGCTGCTCAGTGGTTGAGATGGAGCTGCTCCTTTCAGTGAATGAATTCAGTACTTATTTGTATTGTTTCCATCCAGCTTCTTCACAGGCTTAGCCCAGAATCTAATGCTGCCAATCCTAGCAAGCCTCAGTGAGCCTACTGAACACACAAACTCTTTCTGCCGGTCCTAATTTCTCCACATCTATTCAGACATAAAAGACTTTGATCATTAGTTTTGAATGAGAAAAGTGGTGCTGATGTCCTGTCAGGCTTACCATTACATAGACCAACTGGAAATTCAACTTTCATTTATTTTCTTTCACAAAAATTCAAATATGCCTTGAGATATTTTTCCATGGTTTTCCAATTTTCTGATTTGGGGATCAGCATAAAGCGCCAGTTTTTTAAACTGTGTAACTCAGAGGACATTCTTGTGTATCTGTGGAAGAAAGCAGCAGTGAAAAGAGTATTAATTAGACATATAGCATATTTTATTTCTCAAAGCTGTTTTCTCAAGCCGAGGAATATTTTTTCATTTCTTTGCCTCTTCTCTTCTTCAGTTCTACTTTCCTTTAGATCTAAATTATTTTTGAATTTTCTTAAAAAAACCAAAACAGTATGGGAATCAGCAGTGCCCACAATTCATCTGGAGCTGTTTTGAGTAATTTCTTTTCTCCATTGAACTAACTCTGCTGGACATCAGCTTCAGTGAAGTTGAGGCATGTGGCTGGACTATGTCAGTCTTGGTCTTTCCTGTGTGAAGTGGTCATCAGTCATCTCATCTTGCCTTAGGTATACACAGTATGCGTGTCTACCTCTAACCTAGTTGTCCTGGTTGCTAGTCCTTCTTGATTTTGATGCATCTGACCTGTTACAGACTTCAGGTTCAAGATTAGATGAGTTGTACCCTAGCGAACTTATTTTCTGTCCATTCACTACAAAGACATCCCACAAAGTCTACCTTGAATTCAGAATTTGTATTATAGGCATCTTCATTTGGACAGATCAATCCTGCTCATCTAATCTACCTGTATGTTTTATGTGGATGTGATAAGAATAACACCATTACACTTAATTGATGAAAGCAATATGTAAAAACTCTGCTAGTACTATTTCAGCTCCAGCAAACTCTATTTAACATTTGTTCATTACTGAATTATCCAGTACATGTGTAAGATACCATAACTTTCCTTATAAAGCCAAATGTATTCAGATTGGAGACCTGATATTTGGATCAATAATGGCAATCAAAAAAAAAAGTGTGTTTCTTTTTAAATTATAAATGTCCTGTGAAATTATACTGTTCTGTGCATTGCTGGAAAAATGTCAGACAAAACATCAACAAGACAAGAAGACTCAAAATCACCCTATTTGCCAAATACTCAAGTTTTCAGCTGGGAAAGGCACTCGAGGTCACTTTTCTTCATTAGGCTATGACCAACATATTATCCTTAAAATTTATAATGATTTGCAGCATCATACAGATGATTGATCTTCAGCAAAGAGTGCTTTGGTTTGCTTATGTGTATCTTTTCTGTGGTAGTTCATGAAAGATAAACATGTCTACACCTTTGCAGAAGGTTAAAATTTTAAGGTGTAGAAACGTGCCAGAAAAAGGTATTTTTATCTTCCACCATATCTTCTTTCACTTTTTTTAATACTTTACACACTGATAAACACGGTTTTAAAGATCTGTATTTATGTTAAATATCTAGAACACGAAACAAACTGCCAAAATCTAATGTGGAATTTAACCTTAGTTTTTTTAAAACAAAACCTGATGAAGGTATCAAAATAACCATGCAATATGCAAGTTGCTGTTAGCGTTTCCCTAATTAAAGTCACAGTGTTCATAACATCATAGGTATTGAATTCCCTGATAAAATTTTTATAATTTGTGCTCACTATGTTTCATCTCTGTTTACTTATGTGCTTGGGAAAAAAATAGGCCAGTTACCTCTGTCACTGGAGAATGCTTGAGTATGGCTCAATGAATCATTATAAATATGCAATATTTCACCCATGAAGCATGAGTATAATGTTTCTCTCACAAGTATGAAAGATGCATTACAGGTTTTGGAGGTCCTTTTTTTAAGGTGACTGAAATGTACACTTCATAGACATGACCTGTTTTATTTGTTCTGTCAGGATTCATTGCAATTTTTTAATTCAAACAAGTGAACTTCCAGAGTTTGGCATTTTGTTGTGCCTGGGTGAAGCAAAGATGAGGTAGGTAGGTGATGCAGAGGGTGGGCTGAGGGCAATCTGTGTTAGGATTTATGCTTTCCAAGTGGTCGAACATCATTGTCATAAAATGGACAGTAAATGAACTGTCCACATTTATTAAGACAAAGAGAAAGTGTTTTGAAAATGACATCTTCCAAAGGTGCAACATTCTGCTCCTTAATGTGCAAATACAGACCAGCTCAGGACTGCGGAATTTAGCTGGAAATCCTTCCGTGGCCTGTGCATAAGAGGAAAGTAAGTACAACTTATT
The DNA here is from genome assembly GCF_030936135.1 of Gavia stellata. Taxonomy (NCBI): domain Eukaryota; kingdom Metazoa; phylum Chordata; class Aves; order Gaviiformes; family Gaviidae; genus Gavia; species Gavia stellata. The sequence goes on from NC_082595.1 coordinate 83,780,945, forward strand.
GTTTTAAAATTCCACGAAAATATATTTTTTCGCTTTCCCTATGTTTTTCGTTCCAAGATGTTACAAAGTGAAACATGATCTGTACTGTGTTGTGGATGAGCCAACAATAGCCAGCGCTATGAATAATGAATCAAAAGCTGTAGAAGAACTCACTTTAGTGGCTGGCTTGGGTGCAAACAGAACAGAGAACTGTAGGATTCAGGAAGATTAATGTCAGCGTTTTCTTCTGACCAAGACTATTTCTCATTCAATATGTCTCATTCTACTTTACAGAGTAGCACACCAACGTAGCGATATGTAATATTAGTATTGCATATTAGAATAGCATTTACTTTGTAATTAACTTCTGTTATACTAAAATTATTCTAATAGTTATATTTTTGGTAATTATTTCTTTCTTGATGTATGTTTCTTTTACTTGCTACATTACTAATTCCAGGAAGGAGTGTGATTTACTGACTTTTGTATAGCTCAGGTTTTTTTCAAACTTTTTCTACTTGCTGGTCATTAAGGGCTTTGTAGTAGAATTACAGATAACTGCAACTATTTTGCATGCATATGGTGATGTCTAGCATATATGAATTTCCTTCCTTTCATTTTCCTTTTTTGTAACCATTTTCATGTGGGTTTTACAAGCAGTTTAAAAGTTTCAGAGAAGAAATTGATATATTTGATTTAAATAATTGATTCATTGATTAAATTACCAAATAGATTAAATTATCTAAATTATATACTATTATTTCTATGGAAATATAATCAGTGGAAGGATAACCAAAATGATAATCAGTTTTGATTAAGCTGTACTTCCTGCTGACTTTGAGAAAAGGCACTTGAACAATTCTTTACTTTTCTGATATTGACATGCACATGTGGATTTGAGAAAGTTAAGAGAAGAAAACATTTCTTTGAGAAGTGCTTCTAAAATTCTCATTTGCAAAACCTTTGTTGAACATCCTGGTAGTATCCCAATGTCATATTCTTATTTGATGGGACAGTAAAGTCAGTATGCATTATGAGCATTATATATTTCATTAATTCCAGTTTGATTTTCTGGCATGATTCTATCTTTATATCTTACCTGTCTATACCCTAAACTGTCTCTTAATATTTTTGGTAGGTGAGCTGGGAATAGATGAGAAGGGAGTACTGCTGTTATGTCTACATGTGATAGGTTAATTATTTTCATCAGTATCTAAATAAACTGCACAGATGACCATAACATATTCCAGGTAAAGGCAGTTTCTTGTAAAATGTTAGAGTTTAGGGAGAGGTAAATCCCCAGGAGATCAAAGAACCTGAGTATAGTTGCTATGTATTGAATAATCTCTGAAGTTAAAAAATTCTGGAAGAACTTGAAGGAATTCAGAGAGAAATGTAGCTTGCTGAAGAAAGAGAAACACAGAAGAGCCATTTAACTACAGAACCTGTAGGGAAGAAGATGACTGGCAGCATGAGAGAGACCTGTCTGTACTTTGGAGGAGGAAATTGGAGGATTCCTTGTTGGTCTGGTGTTTAAAACCAATACTCGAGAACTGTGTGATGTTTTGTCTATTACTAATTAACACTGAAAGCTGGATTAAAACATAGGAGTAGTGGGGACAAGAAACCTAGCAAATTTCTTGATAGATTTGAGCTTGATAAACTCTGAAAGTGATTATGTAGCCTAGTTGTCTGCAATGGCAAGGAACTGAATGAAAGAATTAAGGAGATCTTTTTTCCATCTTATGCTCCTTAATAAGCAGATGCATGTGTCAGTGACACTAGAAAAATAAAAACATAAAATTTCAAACTGTTGCAAAGATTCTTTCTTAACAAGCTCAGTTCTAATCTCAGCTGTGTTGGAATCCTCTTCAATAACTGTTTCCAAAAGCAACTCTTCTCACAACACAAAGGAAAATTCTGCCTTCCTAATTTTATATTGCACACACTGTTTTGTTCTTATGCAGAACACGACGGAGCATAATACAAAATACATCGGAATTGTCCATATTACTTATCACACTGTCACAGGAGCTGTGTGGTATGGATGATGTGATGGCCTACACAGTTCAGAAGAGAGTGAATTTAAAGAGCAGAGATGGTTCTAGTTGGTCTCAAGAAGGGATTTCCCAATGGACTTTTCTCAGCCTGCTCTTCATGAGAGAGAAGATCTCTCTTCCTGCTGTCCACTTCTGCCAGCATCACTTGTGTGGCTTTGCAGTCAGCCAACTCAGACAGTTCATTCTGCTAAAAACTGATGCAGAAAAAAAATATTTTTCAGTAGGATCAGTAGGAAGTAGCCATGTGTCTGATTGCATAAGCACTTGTGCTGACACAAGAAAAAGGTTTGGAACTTACAGCCAAGAGCAGGTTGAGATTCAATTGGTTTAAACTAGCTTGGGCTTTCTGCAGAACAGCCAACCAACAAGGGACAAATTTTATAGACATAGTACTTAAATGTTATTCTGATACTTTATTTTCAGCTTTCTTTTGCTACAGAGGTGCTGAATCAGACTGTGGCACTTTTTTATTGAATTTACCAGAGTGCCTGCTGATATGCCACAGAGGATATTGCCCATTGTGCTAATAAAAATGGAAGTTATTCATATTTCCTTCAATGGGAGCTATGTTCAGATTCACCAACAGTTGTGATGCATTTAAATAATAACAATAAACTTGCCCTTGAAATACCATTTCCTCTTTTTACTTTTTTCCCCCTTTAATCTGGATACAAATCTCAGATGGAGGGCTAGAGGGGGAGAAACTATGACTATATCTCATAGGTATGAACATGTTAGCAATTCTACAATTCTTACTCTGTAGAATATAGTATTGTAGAATACAGATGTCAAAATCCAACAAAACTGGTTATTTAGCTCAGCCATTAACCAGAAGTATTAAAATTGCATGCAGAAACCCCATTACAGGAGATTTTTTGGTCCAGTTGTGCATTTTCCAGTTGTTTGGATTTTTAAGTTAAAGTACAATTAAACACCCAAATCTTTTCTCCTCTGAATGTAACTGGAATGCCAAACCTTTGATCTTGCTCTATCACTAATTAATTAATTACAATATTTTCGATCGTAAGGAAGGATGGCACTTATAACTGAGATTTGTAGCACATCAGGCAATGAATAGGTCTTTTCTCTAGGGATGAAGAGCAACAGAACTAAACTGGCAAGAAAAAAAATCTTAATTACAGATACATTTTTTTTCCTATGACTGACTGTCAAAACCAAATTGTGTCCAAAATGAAAGCAAAAATTTTTATTAATTATTTAGTAGAAAGGTTGTATGTTAATGCTTTAAAAAATTCTCAAGTTGAATATTTGTTTTGCATTTATTAAAGATCAACTTTATGAAATGATATGATTTCTAAATTCAGACCCCTTATATTCATATATTCATGTAGAATACTCTGGGTTGCAGTTACCAACAGGTGTATACAGAAGAAGCAAAACTAATTAATTTTTTTCTGGTCTCTCTAGATTTAAAATATTACCTGGGTTGCAGAAACAGTCTCATTTCTGGTTTCATTTTTTTGTATGATGAAGTAATCACAGAAAAAGTTTTGCTCTTCCTTCAAGCATTCCTCTTAAAGCCTACTGTAAAATAGAAGGATGTTTTGAGAGATGAGGTCTAATTATCTATTAACTACCAAATTGCCCCACAATCTCTATTTAGGATCTGGGATGTCAGTAGGGATCTCTCTGTTTCTGTGTTTTCAAACACTGGGAAATGATGTCTTTTCATATGAAACTTTGTTCTATTAGGAATGATTCAGGGCAGAAGTTTTCCATATCATTTTTGATCTTTTTTAGTATTTCATTTTCTAAAATTCAGTTACCTTTCTTGGCATTTTGATTCTTCTACCTGATAAATATTCAGCCAATTTTTCATATACATTTGATTTCTGAGTGAGAAGCGTGGTTCAGATTTTCCTGCTAACTAATGTCTCTGTTGGGCTGACTCTGTGCCCTGCTGTAGGAGTAGTTTGTCCCTAGAGTAAACTGAAGATTTTGCTGTAATACCCTCTCTTGCGTTTAACCTGTCTATTCTACATGGTGGTTACCATTGCACATCCTTGTTGCATTTGATAACCAAACTTGTCTGTTGAGTGTTTGAAATCATACTCAGAACAAAGCACCGATATTCAAAACTAGTAAATGAAACCCATTCTGTCCTTATGGAAGCCAAAATAGTCACAAACCTTTTAGCTTCTTTATAAATTGACAGTGAATAGCAGGTGGAAAATGTGGTATTTCAATAAATTGAAAAAATAGTAGCTACTAAGCCTATGGAGTCTTGCTGTTTGCAAAACACGCTGTATAATTTTCTCAAATTGCTCTCCTTAGCAGTGGTGTTCTAACAAGAGGTTCTGGTTCCTAGAGCTTAATACCTTCCATATTTCACTATTTTTAACCTTGCCACCGCTGAACCATTTGAGCTAAGAGCCTTTATTTATTTATGGATGTAAGTGTGTTCCTGTATCCTCCTCTGTGGGGCTCAGGCCTCTGAATCAGTGTAGCAATAGACTGTATGTGTCACAGGGAAAAACTACTCCACTCATGTGATTTATATCTAATCAGGATCAAAGTGGTTTATTGATTTATTAATGACACAGTTAACTGGCAATCAGCGAAGTATACATTCAGGATCAATACTGGTGACACAACAGATAAACCACAATCCCAGATGCTTGAAAAATGTTAATATAGCCCTATAGATTTCCAAAAACCCTTCTGTAACTGATGTGCCCTCCCATACTTACATGCACCCTCTGGCAGTTCAGGTAGCCCTCATTCCCTTCTGTGTGGGGGCAGGTTCCCCAGGGGGTCCCTGCCCGGGGCCATGGACAGGTGCCCCACATGGTCCTATGTGCATACTGAGGAGCAGTGCTCCCACACCACGCCTGTGCTGTGGCTCACTGGCTGGGTATGGGGTGCTCCTACACCCCACGGGGAGCTGCTGGGCCTGGCCCAGGCAGGGATGGGGATGCCATGGGGTGGTACCTGGCAGTGCCCAACCAGGGTCACTAATCCTTGTCCAGCTCCAAGGCCTCTCCCAACATCTTCTACAACTTTCCATTTCTTTTCCACTGCTTTTCACGCAGTTTCAACAGTATCTTTCTAATTTCATTGTTACTGTTTAGTCTGATTAATGGTTGTCTTGGAATTCCTCCTTAGCATTATCAGTCTGGGGCAAAGGCTCTCTCTGGTGGGTTTGGCTGTCCCGTCACACATACAGTTACACACCCACATACTGTGTTGGGTGGAGGTATCAAGGTGTTGGTAGCAGGGGGGCTGGTTAGTGATCTCCCTGTCTTTCCCTCCTCCACAAGCTTTTTCATCTTACTTTCTCCCCCTGTTCTGTTGAGGAGGGGGAGTGTATTGGTCATACATAAGTCCAATAACATATTGGACACATTTATTTCTGACATGCGTGGCCGTTTATACTTTCTCTGAGTTTCTTGGCTATTTTAAAAAATTAAATTTAAAAAATCTGAAAAACAAATACATCTGCAGTTCACATTGTGGGGAAAAATACTATCTGCTGGTGTCTACTTCCCTGGACTATGACCATGCTAATTGGCTCATCATTCATAAAGACTGGAGAAATTGTATGACACGATATGAAGGTATCATACATTATATCACACACACACAGACAGAAAGTATTTTTAAATGTTTTACAAAATTTTGCATTTAAGAGGTGAGGCCTGAATACTCTTCTCTCGTGCCTTTACATTTGAGTCTATAACTTGATATATATTTCATTTTGTTTGTATTTGGACTTGTGTGTGCAGTATGTTTTGTGGATACTGATTCTGAGAAGCAATTAATAGGCATGATTCTTCTATGAAAACTAAAGATATTAAGATGCAAGGTAAACTACAAGAAAGCATACAATTGGTCTTGAATGAACACTTAGCTGGGCTGAGAAAGAGCAGAGAGATTAGCTGCTGATCTCGTCGTATATTTGCGGACGCAGGTGCAAAAGAAAAAGGAAGAACACAAATTTTCATGTTCTGCATGTCCAACTTTGCTACCAGTTGGACATGACACTTCCTTTTCTCTGCATTTTAAACAAATTACATTTCCCTATTATTTGCTGCTACAACTACCAAAGTTGCATGTATTAGAGGGAAATGAGACACATCTATCAAAGACCAGGGTATGAATCTGAACACATGCTGCATGTGGTTTATCTGTGAAATGGAAATCAGGTGACTCTGTGTGTTCTGTACAAATTTCAAGCAATATAAAAATTTCTGAAATAATATTTTCATTTGAAGAACTGGAGGAAAAGCTGGAAAGACAATAGGCTATATGATTTCACTGAGTCTCCCTCTTAATTTATAAACAGATTGAGTGACAAAGGAATCATGTTGAAAGACAGATCTTTGTTATTAATTCAGTCTTAAAACCAAAAAAAATCAGCTAAATTTAACAATTGCTAAATTTACATGTGTTTTCTGCAAAGGGTGTTAAAAAAAAATCACATACATGATTCTTCTGGATGGTATTTTAACTCTAATTTACATTTTACATTTTAATAGACTATAATGAATATTTCCCAGAATTTTGTAGAGGGCTGAGATGTGATCAGAAAGGTCTTTTGATTGACACAGGAAAATTGTCTGATTTGGGAAAAAGACACAACACTAAGGAAAAGCTTCTGATTAGTTATTAGCAATTTAAAAGGGAGGAAATTTGAGCACAATCTCCTTAAAGACATTTACTTCCAGGAGTTGCACCAAATGTGAGGGTTTTCCCTGGATCAAGGGCTCATTCCCAGGTTATCCAGGGCTGACAAAGTTTCTGCTAGTGATCAGAATTGCTAAGTCTTCTCAAATCTAGACAGACTTATCCTTGCTCTTTGGTTTAAGCTATGGCCTTACCTACTTCTCAGTCTTTTCCAAATCCCTCTTGAGTCCTGCTGTGTCCCTTAGCCTCTGGATCACTCATTCCAGAGGTCTGGGAAAGCTTGGAGTGCCACTGTGAAAATAGCAAGCTCCTTTTTCTTAGCTGATGGCAGAAGGCAGTCAAAAAGTACCATAGCCTAGGGAAATAAATCAAAGGGCTTCACCTGGAAACTAGAGCTTTTATTTAGCTTCAGTACTTAGCATATTTTATAATTGATTTTTCTTAGCTCCTTTTTAAAACACATATTCTATTTTAATTTAAAAAGGTAGATTGTCATTACTAGCCAGAACATTTGTCATTGCAGGCTTTCTTTGAGATAAAGCGTTTGTGTGCAAAATGCAATTTTGTTTCACACATCACACTGTGGCATCATTTTCCAACTAATGGTAAAAGTTGTATGGTCCCATTAGCACCAGCAAATAAAAAAGCGGCTCTATATTCCTGTAAAGACATACTTTGCTGCCATAGGAGGACTGCAATGCAAACAACACCAGTTGAAAAAAGATGTTACAAGAAATAAAATGGCCAGAGACATTATGTTCTGAGGCCATAAAAGCAGGTGCAACTTATCAAAGCCTAATTGCACCATCTGTGTTACTGTGACATTCTCAAAGCAAATATGAGAGCAAATATTGCATGGATCCACTGATATGTGAACAGACTTATTTAGTAATCTGTGTTGCCATTTTGACTTTGCAGAGACAGTGGGCACGACTCCAGTATTGTAATTCCAGGAAAGCTCCCACTGAAATCCTCTCTAATCAGAACACCAGAGTTAGGTCAATATTGATGTTTCTAGCCCAGCAGACCAATGAAGTTAATGCTATTTGTCTGACTGTGTCCCATAAAACTGACTACAGAGCCATCTGAGGAAACTCCAGGGTTTTATTTTAACAGCTTCTTTAGAACTGATTCAGAACCGGTTCTTACATATGATGTATTTTCAGACCTCATTTTTGTGTGGAATAACAACGACAACAACAACAACAACAATAATAATAATTCAGAGCCATGTTAATCATGTTTCCTCACCCAGAAACATTCTGGAGTCAGAGAAAAAGGGTTCTTCCTTTTTAGGCAGACAGTGTAAGGTTTTCTTAGAGTGCCTTGCAGGCTGCATCTTCTCTTTTCTCCCAGGAATGCACTGCTCACAGGAGGTATTTGGAGGACACTAATAAAGTCACTCCTTTCTAGCATTACTAGCATTACATAAACAGCTTGTGTTCCATGAAGCGGAGCTGTAGAAGCTACCCTGCCTGTGCTGGGATGTTCAAGAACTCTTTTTTCTGTTCAGCCCCTTCCTTACCCTCCTTTCGCCTGACAGGGTATTTAATTTCCAATAACAATGTATTTTAAAAAAATGTTGTGCAAAGTCACTACTTGATAATACTTGTGTTATCATAAAAATACTTCTTTCCTAATAACAGGTAAAGCCCAAACCCTGTATTTAAGTTTGGAAGTCTCCAAATTTGGAGTTGAAATGCAGAAATGTGCCTACTTACAGTGTTTATCAAAGATGGGTGGGGAGTGGCCAAACAAACTTTATTTTGTCTCTATTAATAAAAACTGATGAACAGCAGTACCAAATAACATCTTTTAAAACTAGAAATCTGAAGAAGGGACGTATTAGGAAAAGGATATAAAAAATATTTCCTGTTGGAGCAGGTATTATAAACAGATGATTTCACTAAAATATGAAAATATAAATTGAAGAATAAGATAAACTGAAGAGCAAGACGGATTCCAGGATACAACTTAGTGCAGGCTGTATACAGCCGTGAGGTCCAGGAAGATCCAGCAAAGCTTCCAAGTCTGCCACTTTAGCAACTCTCAAATAATGTGCTTTTGCCTATGCAGCAACCATCAGGTAAGACCTGGAGTTACTCTTTTCTTTTTCCTTTGTCTTTCTTTCCAGTCAAACGAATACAAGCAGGTTGCGCTCTGCACAATACTGGAGTGAGCAGGGATGCGCTAACTGCTAGAAAAATGTACTGCTTGTGTAAAAACTCATTGCTTTTGTAAATGAAATAGTTTCCGTGGAATTACAACAGGACCAAATGTGTCCCTGGCTATTCAGATCTGTCATAGCACAAGGTTCTAAACTTTTAAAAAATATCATTTCATAGGGTCTGAAGGTCAGGCAGGGCTACACAGGATCAATTTAGAGCAAGAACTGTGGAAGGTTTTTGATGAAATTGGTGTGAAATAGAGCACATCATAGACAAAAGAGGAAACAACTCTCTTTCCCTAATGATAACATTGGATTTTGAAATTAAGAACAGCAGGTAGAGAGAGATCCACAGAGATTTCAAAAGAGGATGTATGTCCTGGTACTAACACACACTTCAAAGTGCCATGGGGTTGAAAAATCACTGTATTTTCATCCTGTTGTTGTTAGTACAAAGGGTCCTCCATTTTGCTGATACACACCCACCAGAGCAGGGCTCTCATTTAAAATAAAAATGAGGGCTCTTCTTTAAATTATCTTTTTAAACTAGCAGACTCTAATTTCTGACTCAGATTTTAAAGAAAAATGAGAAACAAGCCCAAACAAACCCTTCTAAATTTACGAGGAAATGTTAGACCTTCCATACTGCTGGTGTTGCTTTAGCTGAAGACCAGTTTTCCCCCTAACAAAAGAGTAGCAGCAAGACAGCCCATCATCATGCCTTTGATTGCCTTTATTTTTCATTGGAAAAGTTACATCTTTCTGCATGCCAAAATCCTTTTTTTAAATAGCATGATGAATGGAATTCTGTTTGCTTCTATATATGATAATTTTACCCTAGTGGGCAGTTCTCTAGCAAGAAAGAACTGTTTATGGTGATGGACAAGGATAATGAAAAAGATCATGCACATAAATCATTGTTGTTAGGGGTTAAATAGGATGTGTAATGACCTGTGCAGGTATTAGAAATGTTATCTGTTGCTGTGTGTGTCAACCTGGTTGATCCTTGCAGACACAAATACTCAGATTTAGAAAAATGTTAATTACCACTAAAGATTTAAGGCACAGAAAATCTAATGGAAGTTTAAAAGTAAACTTGTATAAACTAGAATTAAAGCTTAAAAATATACTTTAGGTATTTGTCAGAAGAAAATGCAAATATATGAACTGCAAAACGGGCTCCTTTGAGTTTGTTTTACCACAAGTGAAAGGAGCAGAAGGATGCCAGGAGAAACTGGTTTGGAATTTATTCATGATGCTTTTTTGCTGTTTGTGGAAAACATGTGAGAGAAAGTAAGGAAATGAAAGTAGTACAGTAAGTAGGAGGAAAGAAAAAAAACTGTAAACACGGAAATAAATGTAAGCATAATTTTAGAACAAATTGAATAAACATAGTTTTTCACACTTAAAGGGAAGAAATAATGGGAAAACTGATCTTTTAAATCCTTTTGTTCCATACACATGATCTTCACATTAGTTTAGTTTCCAAACCACCCATTCCTCCGTCCTCCATTTTTAGGAATCTATTTAAAAATCTGATATTCTGAATGAAAAAAAAAAAAAAGGATTCTTTTGATTTTGATAACCTTTTATTATCTTCTCAGCAACAGTTAAAATTGTGCTTATTTATTCCATTTGCATCTGAAACACGACAATAAATGGCACTTGCCAGGGAACCTATGTTTTCTCCCAGTAGGATATCAGAATAGAAGCTCAGAAGTTTCACCCTGCCATAGTGGTGTTAGATGGTTCAGGACAAACACCTGCTAATGTCAAGCAGATGAAAAACAACCAAAGGAAAAACTGGGGATGTAGTTAGGTTTCTGATGAAAGAATTTGGCAATATGTTGAAGTTTCAGATTAGCTAGAGGACAGCAGTGCAGTCAGCCTATGAAGAAAAATCATTTTGCTAATGGTGTATCCACAGCATTATTGACATGTCCTTTTGCTCCTTCAGTGCCTGAGGTTGTTCAACAGTCTTCTATGCAGGCCAATGGCAAAGTTGCCAGTTTTCTGAAAAAAAGGATTTGTTCCTGAAGTAATCTGAAAGGCTGACAGGTTGTGAACAATTAAAGCTACATTTTTTTCCTTCGCAAAACATCATTTAAGTAATGTCAGCAAAGGTCAGTTGCTGGAATTAAGTCAGTTAAATGCTTTAAATGTTTTTTAATCTTCTACTCATAATGCCATGTGCTGGCATGATAATGCTACAAAATATCAGTGTGGATATTGTTAAATATATTGTAGAGAACAAAATCTGCCACCCATTCACACGTGGTCTGGAATCAAATATACATGCTCCCTGTCAATGAATCTATAGGAAAGATTAATTTTGCAGATGGCATGTGTGTGCTGGTTTTGGCTGGGATAGAGTTAATTTTCTTCATAGTAGCTAGTATGGGGCCATGTTTTGGATTTCTGTTGAAAACGGTGTTGATAGCACAGGGATGTTTTCATTATTTCTGAGCAGTGCTTACACAGAGCCAAGGCCTTTTCTGCTTCTCACACCACCCCACCAGCGAGTAGGCTGGGGGTGCACAAGAAGTTGGGAGGGGACACAGCCGGGACAGCTGACCCCAACTGACCAAAGGGATATTCCATACCATATGATGTCATGCTCAGTATATAAACTAGGGGAAAAGCTGGCTGGGGGACTGCTGCTGGGGCTGGGCATCGGTCGGAGGGTGGTGAGCAGTTGTTTTCATTTGCATCACTTGCCTTTCTTGTTTGTTGTTGTTGTTATTTTCCTTTTCATTGTAATTTTTATTATTATTATTATTTTATTTGATTTTATTTCACTTACTAAACTGTTCTTATCTCAACCCATGATCTTTCTCGCTTTTACTTTTCCTATTCTCTCCCCAATCCCGCTGGGGCAGGGGGGGAGTGAGCGAGTGGCTGTGTGGTGCTTAGTTGCCAGCTGGGCTTAAACCATGACAATGTGCTTTTACATTATATTCACCGAAACATTCTAGATTTCAAAGGTGTTTGAAATCTGGGACCACTTCTTGTTTTTATTTTTTTCTGGCTCTGCTTTCCATAGATCAGGTTGGCAGCATAATTTGTTTGCATTTACAGATAAATGAATTATTTTCTGTATACAAATGTATCTCGAAAGAAGAGTATTCAGTTTGCTTGCTAGGCTAAGTAGAAGGAGAATGTTAGAATATCATTTTTATTGTGGGTTACTATTCAGTAAATTTAAATAGATTTCATTATAAAGGGTTGTTCTGTTTGTGCACAAGGAAGAATCACAATTTTATAAAGAGTTCTTGGATGGTACATGGACAGCATGATTGCCCGGGAGAGTCAGGTCCTGCTATTGCTCTGCCTGCCTCACCATTTCAGTTCTTCTGGGAGAAACATCTCAGGCACCATGCAGGTATGGCAGTGCAGCACTGAGCACCTCTTCTTCCCATTTCAGCCTCTGTTGCTAGAAAAGATTGGTTTGAGGAGGAGTAAAGGGTGGTTGCTTCAATGCCTACAAATTTTTGAACTAATGTTGATACATTAAGCCAATTACATTGACCAAAATAGTTTTGGTGTCGTGTATAAGCCTCATCTGCCTGAATGTAACCTGCCACTGTTTCTTTCTTCTTGCAGCCTTAAATCACACTCTGGGAAGATGAACTGTATTTTCATGTACTAATATGCCTAATATACTAACCATGCCTAATATTATGATGGTCCTATCTCTCTGCTCTAAATAATGATAATATTTTGATTCTGTGAATCTGGTATTGTGTGCAGATGCCTGAGAACACTGCTGCAGTTCTGTTCTTCAGAGCATGTAATCTTGTGACCTGCAAGTCAGGATCTGCAGTACAGGGACAGGGGGCTTAACTGGGGTAATGGCCTGCATTTCAAATGTATAGACCCCAAACACTCAATATTTAAACATGTGAAGTTAATTTCAACTCAGAAAAACCTGGATCACCAACATGACAGACATATTTGACTTGACTAGTCAGTTCATTTCCTCTTTTTCTTATCTATATGTCATCTCCTCAGCGGGATATTCCTAAGCCAGGGACTGGGTCTTCCTTCTTTTTCTTATTTAATTGTCTACACATTTGAGATCATACATATACTTTACATATGTATGGTTATATGTATCCATCAAAACCTTAAATTCAAGAGTGATGTGGTAGATGGAAATGATGTCACCTACTTTAAACATTTAATTATAAATTAGTTTTTTAAAAGAGAAATAGGAGTCTTGAAAGAGTTATTCATCTATCCTAAGACAGTGTATTTAGGATGAGACATAGTGACATCAAGAAGCGGCTGTTTCTGTCCAGTGCTTATAGAGACAGCCTAGGAGAGTAGTCCAAACTTCAGATGCCTACTGTTGGGGCAAATGTTATTTGGGTGGACAAAAAAGAAAAATACTTACTTGCAATAACTTATTTAACAATGACTTACATTTTGGTTTCACAGCACAAAGGGTCTCCTTTGTTCTCACACTTGTATTATGCTACCCTCCTGGTGTGCCTCTGGTCCAGGATCTGGTATGCAGCATGACCTTATAAACAATTTTCGGGCACAGTAAAGAGAGCGGGTGAGACTGACTGAGAGGTGGGAAGAAGCGGGAGGAGGCAAAGGGAGGCTGAAATACTTTAAGCTAATGTTTTCTCTGAATAATTCGTGTCATGAAACTATAGCCCAGGGCCAGACAATTAACATGAAACAGCTTTCATTATCATCAGTATTATCAAATGCTGCTGAGATTTGCTTCAAGAAATGCAAGCAGAAACACTGAGTTTAACTGAAATGAAAAGTTACTGAAAAATATTCATTTTCACAATGTTACTTTTTTCGTATCTGATGAAGGAATTCTGAAAATGTATGTTTCTAAAAATAATGGGATAATTTTATTTCTAATATTTTCAAATTTCACTTTTCTTCATTCTTCCCACAAGAAACCCTGTGAAACTTGTAAAAGCTAGGGAGAAAAACAGATTTCATTTACATTTGTTCTTTCTTTTTCTGTGAAAAAGGTCCAAACAGTGTAAATAATTTTCAGTAATTGTCATATTCTTTCGAACTTCTATTCTATACTTTTCCAGTAAAAGTAGTACAAAAAGTGAGAAAATGTACAAACCCAAACATTTAAAATTACATGTTCCAAAGCAAATGAAGCATGGAATTGTCTAAATTGATTTTTCTCTTGACTAATTAAAAGGTGAAACATTCATAATTAAATTAAGACTTCTAATTTTCCTCTACAGTTCTTCTTTATCTCTCATTTTCTGAAGAATTACATTACCTAGGATTTCACCATGTTAACACCTAGCAGGTTGGCACTTAGTGCAGACTTGCACAAGGTCACATTATGTTAGGTCGTATATATGATTTAGAAAAAAACAGTCACTAATCCCAAAAGACTGTAGCCTAAACAGAAAAAACAGAAGAGCAGTGAGAAAGCCCCCATTCAGATGCCCTGTGTGACCTTAGAAGGTCATTTTAACCTCTCCGTAACTCAGTTCCTTACTTGCTTAGTATGGAGAAACTACTTCCATCTTTAACTGAGATGTGCAGAGGGTAAGCATATTACAGTTTTGATTTTTTTGGAGACTATAGTGATGACAGCCTAATAAGGATTTATCATGTAAACAGATGGGTCAATAGCTGAACCATGGCTTTTGAAGCTTTCTATCCAATGATTACTTCATTTCTTGTTAATTTATGTCTCAAACATCTTTATTAAAGATTCCTTTTCCTATGAAGCTTGAATTATAGTAGGTATTTTTCCAGGGAAAAAATGTTTACTCTTATTGTGCTCAGGCGGAGAATGAAATAAAAATAGTGTAAAAAACCCCCAGATGCCTTCCACTTCAAGGCTAACATCTTTTAGCTTTGCTTCTTTCAAAGGGGAGAGAGTAACAAGTATATTTGCCATGTCCTGCAGAGCTCTGCACACAGTCATCCAGTTTCTCAAATAATATTCAAATTAGTTTCAAACCTTGCAATTACATTTTCCCCTGAAGTAAAGTAATGGCATTTTTATCTTAATTTTACTTTCCCATCTACAAAAGTAGCATTACTTCATGCTGTATCCTTCACATTAAACCTTGGGATGTGAGAAAATTATGTAAGTCCAGAGTTATCATTGAGGAAATGTACTTTGCTGCATCACACAGTTCAATTTAGATTAGGAGAATGAAAATAGTGTTTCGCAGAAATGAAGAGAGGAATCTAGTTTTAAGAGTTAACACACTAAATGAAAAGTGTATGCAATATGGACGAACAATTCCGAAACATCTGTAAAGATGTCTTAAATGCAATCACAGATTCCCACATCCTCTGTTTGCATATTGGGAATGTATTATCAGATCTTTAGCTTAACTCCTGACTCATAGCTGGACTTACAGAAAGTGGTACTGTCAGAAATGCCAAGTTTTCAGTAGTTGGTTTCAGTGGGAACTGCTGAATGGTCAATCTTTTGAAAAGCAGATCAGTGAGGCTCCAGTTCAGCATACAGTCGACTTAGAAACTCTGCCTGAGTTCAGTAACACCTTGTGGGGTTTAGGATTTAGGACAGAGATCTAGACCTTTACTTCAGTGTATATATATTTCAGCACTGGACCTCTGTAACCCCTCTTTGAAGACCTTGACCTATTCATTTGTTCATCTTCTGAAGGAATGAGATGAGTAAGTCACAGTGAATTCTTCTATATTCAGTCGCATCTCATTACCTGATATGACCTCTGGAGTTACCATTTCATGACAGGCAAAATCAGCGTCCTCCTCCTGCCACAAAATGTCAAGGGGCTACTATTTCCAAGATTATTATTTTTTTAATATTGGGCTCTTTCCTCATCATATTTCTGACAATTTGTATATTATATCTTTACAAGGAGAAAAAAAATCAATAGCTACAAATGTATCATAACATTGCAACAACAACAGTAATAACTGTAGGAGAACCAATGCCAGAAGCCCAGCAAAGTTCCTTTGAAAGTCTACATTTGTAGACCTCTTTACCTCAGATTTTTTCCAGTGTTTCTATTTTAATTGCAGTTTGATGAAACTTTTATACCTAATTCTGTAATACACAGAGATGTAAATAACTATGGTAGTCTCTATTTTCAAAAAAAAACATTTACTGGATTGGGTCCTTACACTTCTCCCAGGAAAATTTGTCAAAATCAACAGACGAGACAGAAAATAATTCCCTTATAAAAGTAGCATAGAAAAAGCAAAGAGAAAGAATAACATTGGCTGGTCATACTGACATGCAATGAGACAAGAGAACTGATCTAATCAGCTGTCTGAAGAATCCCATGAAAAAAAGAAGAACATATGAATGTTGATCAGAATAATTTAGGATAGACAGCAGTGTCTAACAGCTCTTCCAGCACATGCTTTTTTAGAGGTTTTCAAGAACTACTACTTTGTCTCAACCATTGGCACCAAAACTGGTCCAAGACTTAAAAGATGCAAAATAGCTAATTACTGTCTCCACAATAACAGAAGTCGCAGTCTTTATACTGCAATTTTAAAGACAAACTTTCATTTTTATTCAGTATTTTGTTTCCAACGTTCCCAGACTTTTAAGTGTGGCTATAATGTACCAAATATATTTGCAAGAACTTGAAATTGGAAAGTCACTCATCACCAGTGTTTCTTGTAAGTGTTTCATTTAACAACTAGGCAAAATTTCAGGGTTCTTCGAATAAATAACAAGGTTCCTCTCAAGCATCCTGCTAAATATATTTTCTTCTCATGTGCTGACTTTGTCCAGAAATAAACAAGAATAACTATGAGAACAGATAGCAAATGGTGATGGGAGAGTGTATTGTTAGGAAATGACTTGGAAAAGTACTGGTTTAGGAACCTATCCATCCTAATGTGTCATATCAACTTGGGTGAAGGAACTGTGGACAGGTCTAACAGAAGATGTTGCATGGTAATGATCTATAAAACACGGTGTAAAGTGAGGGGAGAAAGTTTACTGATGATTTGGAATTATTCAGGGTATCAAGACAAGGGCAGGTTGTGAAGAATTGCAAAAGACTTTATGAAATACTATGATTAGGCAATCAAATAAGAGATGGAATTCAGTTTTATGTAAAATAATGTATTTGGTCAAAATGCATTTGAGATGGCTTTTACCACTCAGGAGGGAGGTCTGAGGTTCTCTTCTGTAGTTCCCTGAAAGCGTCAGCTCAGTGCTTAGTAGCCATCTAACAAAATCCAGAGTTAAGAATTGTAGGGAAAAGAACAGAATACAAACCAGAAAATATTGTTATGCCACTGGAATAATTTTTTTAGTTCTCCCACAGCCTGCCCATGGTGTGCAGTTTTGATCCCCTCATTTTAATAAAGGATATATTAGAACTAAAAAAGATTCAGGGAAAGGTGACTGGAATGATCAGAAGTAGGAAACAGTTTCTGTGTGAGGCAAGATTGACTCTATGAGTCTACTGCAGTCCAGACAGAGCTGATGTAGGGGGAATATGACAGAGATCTGCATAATGATGTAAGACATGGAGAGCATGGTTAGAAACTGTTCATTACCTCTGTCAGCAGGAGAACAAGGGCATTGCAGTGGGTATTACTCCCATGGAAATGCTTTCCAAAGGATTTTGTGGAAGCAAAAATTTTACATGGATTCAAAGGTTTCTGGACAAGTTGGTGGAAGAGAGATCAGATGAGGAGAACTGAATAAAAATCCACATCAGTCTCAGGAACCCACCTGAACATAAAGCAGGAAAAGGCTGAGTGTAGTCATGGGAGATATCATAAATGCTTGCTCTGTTTTTGCTTTTCCCTAGACTGCTGTTCATGGCCACTGCTGGGGATAGGATAATGGTGGGCCATTTTTCTCATACAGTATAGACATTTGTAGGTGACCAGAATTTGATGTCATGCTGTAAATCTTATTTCTGCAAGCACTATTTCTAATCACAGTTGCACAAAATGGAAGTGATATGTGAGTGTGGCCAGGTTTTCTTTATTCTCTGAGACTATTACTGTGTTTATTTACATTTCACAGGCAGATGACTTTTTTGAAGAAATTCCACTCAAATAGAAAATTAAATTAATTATTTAAGGTGCTGCTCAAGCACCTGAAAAGTAAAGCATTTTAGGTGGAAGTGAATTTTCTCATCTTTGAATACCAAAATCCACAGATGTTTCCAAAATGTGTGCTGAAAAAAATTTTGGAACTGTAAACCATCCTCCAGACCAAATGACAATCTCATAAATATTTGTGCAAAGTGCTTTTGCTTCCTTGCCTGTCTGATTTTAACTCAGCTCTGGCTATTTCTGATGCATAAATAAATGGATTTATTTGTACATGATATATTATTGCATATAAGGATGTTATTACTACTTATAGTACAAGTGAGACTCTGCAGTTGCAAAATGTTTAATTCATGAAGCTCATTGAATTATTTTAAACAAGAGGTGTGTTATATTAAAGAATGTAAAATTACTTTTATCAGTAAACTACTTAAAGTCCTACATTCAACATCTGTGGTATTACTTTTGGGGCATAAAAATACAAAGGAAAACATGAAGTCAGATACTTGAGGTATACTCCTTTAATTTCTTGTTGCCTGGAACATCTGTCTTCTACCACAAGCTAAGTTATATGCCCTCTGTTTCCTTAGCACATCATTTAAATGTGAATCAGAAAAAGAACGCTACTTGGAAACTTTAAACATAACTTTGCCATATGCTGTCCGATTACAGCATCTTCTTTGTTGTTCTCAGCTCAGTGAATTCACTGAGCAAGAGTTTATTGGCAAGCTACCAGATCACTAGCAATTTCATCTGTTTAGTGATATTCATAATTATTTACATGTACTACACTTCAACTGCCAGAGGTATTTAGACTTCTAAATGGGTCCCAGAAGGATCATTTTGATAACACTCAGATGATTAGCTGAACAAAGGCCCTTTTCCCTTAATTGGTTGCAGGCACAGAGTGTGATAAAGTCCCTTTACAAGCTTGTCACTGAATTGGGTACAAATCATGTAGTAATATTACACAAATTAGCTGGAAACAAACCCCCACCCTATACAAGAGTTTTCTTTTTTTCTCTTCTTAATAGAGTGTCTTAGTAACATACTCTACCTAAGCATAGAAGCAAAGGCCATTTAAAAACAAACACTGCTTAGGAAGCTGGGCACACCACAGAGTGAATCTGGTAGGTCACAGCTCCGCACCTATGTTGTCTCCTGGTTTTACTTCACATCTATTTAATTATTTGCTTTATATAAAATCTCTGGTGAGATTAGCACTACATATGTCTGAGCATAAGCCTTCCTTGGTGGTTTGCCAAAGCAGCTATGAATGATTAACGTGCTCTAGCTGACAAATTTGAGTGACATACAAGCATGTCCTATGTTTTCATGTTCATGGCCAGAGTAACTGTTCACCAATAGCACTGAATGAAATATTTGGGCCAAAATTGATTTTCCTAGGAAAGGTGCAGATTCAGCAACACTGACTGAAGTGCTTTCCAGACATGTTAGTTTCATCAGTCTTTTCCACCTCCTTCAAAATTGTGAAAACTGGCATAACTTTGCTCCTCTACAAAGGGATGAGAATATGGTTTTAGCAACACCCTCCTAGACAAACCAGCAAGCAAAGTCTTGCCGGTATGGTCCCCCCTCATGTACAGAATTTATCTGATTGCAGTCTTCAAATTAGCTGATTAGGTTTACGGCTGGTTTGACATGAGCCTTTTTCCTTCCTTATATTATAATTTCATTGTTACCTCAGGACTCTCCAGTCTTCATTGTATGCATTTCTGATTTTATACTTGTGTGGCAAGCCCTTTCAAGTAAATAGACATCGGAAAAAATGCACAGTGCCTAACAGAAAGGGGCCCCGATGCCTTTGTAGCATTGCTGCAGTACAGACAAAACACAATTAACAGAAAGAAGTGATTGGGGTGTTAGTGCAGGTGAATAAAAATAGCTTTTGAGTTGCACGTAGAATAGGCAGCTGCTGTTGACTAACGTGAGCATGGTAATTAAAGACACTTAATGAACTGAAGGACATGATCAAGTTTTCTTTATGTGGATGCTAATTTCTGCCTAAAGTTCAAGTGCTTAGCGGTAAAGTCCTCATGGAAGTACAGAAAAATCCCATACAGTCAGTGCAGAGAGTATCTGCAGTTGAAGGTCTCCAGGAGAACACATCTGCCCGAGTGAGGGGGACAGAAACCTCTCCTGCAGCCCTGCAGGGGTACCCGCTGCCTCCCCAGCTTTCACGTCGAAGTCTTACAGCAGGGGCAATGATTTACCTCCATGTATATGTGAGGGGGAAAAGTAGCACTGAATGCCACAGACCCACATAGTCTGTCTGTGTACTGGTGGGTGCTAATGGCAGTGAGTTAATCTAGTGTTATGGTATGGTGCATATGGTCATCATGGAGGCAAATTCACTTTTACTATGGAAAGGAATTTGAGAAAAAAGTGGATTTTCAGATTAAATAAGGAATTGAACCATCTCCCAGTAAAGACTGGCTTAATAGAAACAATGTAATGCAAAAATGTACCTAAATTTGTCTCTTAAAATGAGAGAAATTATTTTTCTTTTCATTTGCAGTCTCAGATTTGTTGCATACTGTTCTAAATATACTGGAGGATCCAAGGGAAAATAATAATAAAATCAATGAGATTTTATTCAAGGATATAAAGCAAGGGTTCCTGGAAACTTAAATTTGCCTTTTTTTTTTTTAACCTGCAGTCATAATAATCAGTTATACTTACCTGACGTGATATGCTACGAAGTAGGAAAGGTGTACGTGATGATATTTGTGAGGTTTAAACAGCCAAGTTGATCCTAATGCAGTTGATCCTAATAGAGCCAAGTATTCCTAATGTTTTCATGCAACCAGGACACATTTCCTTCTTTCTTTTCAGCATGCATAATTCAAACATTATTTTTCTCTTTTTTATGCAATTCTCTTGCCCAGACTGATAGAATGTAGACTTTTCAAATCCAATATCAAAATCCTCTGTTGGATTTATTTCCCATTTGCTATTGTTCATTAAGGATATGGTTGATCTTGTTGAAGATTGAAAGAAATGTTGTTTCAGCCACAGCCTCATGAATAATGCTCTGGGTTTACACAACAGCAATTCAGTTAGCTCTTTGAAAAGCAGGGATTAATAATCATGAGAACCTGGAACATTTTCTGTGAGTTAATTGGTGCTTTAACACTGCATAATGCAATAAGATAAATAAATAGAAAGAAAGGAGAAATAGCTCAATAGCCTTGCTAACGTCTTCAGAAACAATGTTTTCCTTTCATCTTCAGCCCGAAATCCATCCAAAAGTTGTAAACCAAAACTACAACATAATGATGCTGTAATGATGCAGTGTTTCTTATTTAACAACTAGGCAAAATTTCAGGGTTCTTTGAATAAATAACAGTGCTGTTGTGCTTTGACAAGCGATAAGTCTTGAGGTGCCTGTTAGAACTTGTCCCTGGCCCATCATCATTTGCAGCTGACAAATATTTCAATGATCTGAACAACAGCAAGGAACCCATCCTCGATTGTTTCCTCACAACCGTTGAAGGGTTGGGAGTGCAGCGGGACGTGGCTACCACAAACTGCTCCCTGGTAGCATTTCAGGGGTGCTCAGGGCGTTCCTGGTCCCTGCACAACCCAGCTGCCGTGGGGACAGCACAGGGAGAGGACAAGGTGCCCAGCTCCCCAGATGCTCAGGCCTCTGTGAGGTTGCAAACAAGAAGTCAGTGTCTTTATTAGTGTCATATCTGCCTCACAGAGAAGCACTGGTGTTAGTGTTGGGTGCTTTCACCATTGTGCTGCAGGGCTGTCCCTTGGGCTATGTGGGCAGCTACCTGCCATATTAGATACCCAACCCTACACGAGTGTCACAAACCCCTCATCTATCCAGGACACTTTCTGTGTAGGGAAATTTCAATCAGTGAAGTTCATTAGATGCTGGTATCTATTTGTTGAGCTATGTGAAAGCACCCAGGTCTTGGTGGTTAAGTTACCTGGCACCTATTTCAGATTTAAGCCTCATGGGAAACACAAGGTAAGTGTTCTTCTCCCAGTCCTACCTGCTCTATTGTTTGTGCTGCCTGCTCTAATATTTGTGCTATGAATGTACTGAAGTCAGGATGCTAGTGAGGTACATAGTGGTAATAAAGCACTCACTCCTTCCCGACAAAAGTCTTATTTTATTGGTTAGAGAGCTAGATTCAGGATTTCTCACCCTGGTTAAATTTTAAAACTCAGGTCTCCCATTTCCATGAGACTGCTCAAGCTACCAGGACACAGGATGTTTTGAAATCAGACTTTCAATTTTGTCTGTTGAATCTGTGTAGTTTTAAAGAAGTATTTCAATATATTAAAAAAAAAAAAGGTAAGTATTTTTCTTGTCCCATGGAAGATGCCTACTAGGCTTGTGCTTGGAATGCTCTTTATGAGACCTGGAAGCAAACCCAGCAGACACCATGCAGTCTTGGTCCTGCTCCTTGCATGACACCTGTGTCTCAGAAAAGCTACAGAGGAAGGAAATACAGTAGGTTCTCCTCAGACTCACCTTTGTCACCTAAAGCCAGGAGATTGCTCACAGTTGTGAAATTTGAGTGGAAACAGGCATTTTCTAGTCAGAAAGATTCTTTTGTTGCTGGTAATAATTGTAGTGAACGTAGACTCTTTCCTGAGGGTCGTAACCATGCTCTGTGAAGAGGCAACAGGGACGTAACATACTTGTTGATAATGATGAGGCTGAAGTATAAAAGCAATATTAATGGGTTAAAATGGCGGTTTGGGTGGGCTTGAAATTCCAGCTTCTTTTTCCTGATATTCATTAGATCAATGACTACAGTGAATTATTTGCTGAGAAGAATCCAAGTTCTCAAAAAGCTGATTTTCAAATCTTGTGTTGATAAAAACATTTCATGTTTGCAAACTCAAAGTTTTAGCAGGATTTCAGAGATTATACCCAAAGATGTCTCCATTTTAGTTTCCACTTGATCAGAAAAAAGAAAAACGTTCTGATTAAAATGGAAATTTTATTTAAAAAAATAATTTTGATCCAAAACCAGGCTCCTTTAAAATAGCCCAAAGAAAACAATGTGAAATATCTAGATACCTAATATTTCATCTACATGATCTAATATTTATCTTAAAGAAGCATATTCCACTCTGATTTCTGTTGACTAAGTCAAATATGAGTGACTTAATATTAATTTTAGAGGTGAGCCAAGTAGTTTGCAAGTACATTAATACCGTCTTTGCCCTTGAGTACATGACCAATGTGGCAAACTGGTGGAGGAAGTACAAGCCTGTGGATTTTTAATGTTTTTTATATTTGCTTGCTCATCCTTCTAATAAAACTAAACAAACACATTATCTATCTGATATACTACAGTTTCAGAGACCTAATTAAAAGTGGCACAGGGTGATGATTATAACTGTGACAATCAAAGTCACAATTAAAATTGAATCAATAAATCAATGCACTCAAATGATCAAGCCACCAATTAATACAGCAGGTAATCAAGTCAAATTACTTTGTGTTACTCTTGCATTAGAAAATTTGGAAGCAAAGTCACTTAACACTCATTTTAACAATCAACCAGTGCAATTAATTGACCTATTCAGAGAGGAATGAAGAGGTTCATTTCATATTTGTATGCTTGCTTTAAGGACAGACATGCAACAGTGTCTCATTTCATCTTAGGAAAGAGCACCCACTGGAGTGGTTCCCTTTATGGCCTCACTTCACAATTCCTTGTATCTAGCTACTGGTGCAAGGTCTTTTTTTCCTCTATTCCCATGTAATGCAGATTCATCATTAGAAGTCTGGAATTTGGAGAGCATGCAATGTAATTCAAATCAATAGCATATTGATATGGCTTTTTCATCTTGTGTTCCTTTAGGTTACTTGGTGGGGAAGAACACATAGTTTAAGACATTACTGCTGCTGCAGGGGAGACAACATCACTTCTAGAGAAGATCCTTGCTTTTCCAAGCACATGGTGTTGCTTTGTTCGAGGTATTGGTAACCTTAGAGTCAAACAATTGGATCCATGCATTTAGGGCAGGCAATGGGGCCCAACATTTTCAGAATGGGCAGTCTTTGGGCCCTAAGTAATTACGGAAGTGTCCTTAAATAATTTTGCAACATTAATGATCTGAAAGCTCTTCTAGCTGGCGTGTAGGTAGGTGTTTTTCCAAGAACACAAACATGGGCTGTCATTGAGATGCATGCCTAGAAGTTTGATTATGTTCATTTATCTTCTGTAACGTCTAGTTCAGTAATTAACCAGCTTCTTAAAAACAATTAAAAAAATCTAACCAGCACATATCCTCCACCACTCTTTGTTCTATAAAAATTGTTTTCCTACCCTAAATAAGGGAACTAATATGAAAAAAATTAGAATATTTTAATGATTTTTAATCTAGAAAAAAATCAGTAGCTGTTATTACATTTTGTCACAGTAAATTACATTCATAATTAAAAACCTTGTTTTCCCCCAAATCAGCTCAGAACTAGCTTCTGTCCATCATATAAGTTACGTATATTTTCTGACCCACTTACATACAAATATGTAAAATTACTTCATTTATGGAGGAATTAATCCTTATTTCCCATTACTGAAAGGCATGATTAGAGGGAGGTTCCTTTTTAAATAAGCAGGAAGAAATCTGGTTTCTTCATCTTTAGTATGCAGCTCTTTTAGGATGTGCTTAGCTGCACAAAATTATATTCCCTGTATCTTTGCAGGCATTGGAAAGAATGTGTGTTTACTTAAAAAACAAGGAATGTAAGTGTATTAGTATTGAATATAAGGCCCACAGAACCCAAACAAACTGATGGAGAGAAATTCCAACTAGAAGGCATAGTCCTGGAGGAGATGGAGCAACCTATTTAGCAGGCAGAAATTATGTCCGTAATTTTTATAGCTTCCACGCACTGTGGGATTTTTCAAGTTTAGTATTTGGCCACAGACACTAGCATTTGGGCAAAGGGCTTTACGTTCCCATGTTGAGGTTTGGAGCAAAGATACCAAAGTAGCATATACATATGCAGCTGTTAGAGTATTGTTTTTGCTACCAAAGCTCTTGTGGAAGTTCTGAGAGAGACCGTCAAGCATCTTTGTGTAAAATCAGGTGTTATCTCTGATCTGATGAATAATTCCTAGCACTGAGTTCAAAGTCAAGAAGATCTGCACGGCCCATGAAAGCAGTGGAGCATGCAAAGTGCATTTAGTAGTGGTGTTCCCTGAGCAGCCAGAAAGAGAATTCCAACTTTGCTACCATCTCATTACTTTTGTGGCATGGGGGTAATCTCGGATTTCAGGCTCAGGAAATTTCTGGTCCCCATTCCAATGAATCACCTTAGTGATAGTAGCCTGCCTTAATCCACTCCATTTACACACAAAATAGTATAATTTATTGGGTTTTTTTGTCCCCCTCACAGACAGTGGCTCTGCAAATAAGTAGGTTTTTTTCTTTACTTTCTAACATAATCCCTAATGGAACAGAGTCACAGAAAAACTCTTTTCCTTTTCAGGAATTATTTACCTAATCTTCTGGATGCAGGAACTGTAAAAGCACTCCTACTAATTTTTGCCGAATAGTATGAGTAGAAAAAAAAGTTGCCTCTGCTATACAAATGTCTTGGAGCAAAAAATCATCATTTCTCCTCGAGATTATTAGTCACTTTTGAACACTTGATCGCATATCTTTGTATAATAACAGTAATCTATGCTCTCAACTCAACAGCTCTCAATATTTTAACAGGGAGAAAGAATGCATGGTTCTATTCACAGCTGAATGCTAGGCCTATAAATTGTTTAAGTCTGAACTGTTATGAGCATTATAGTACAAAACAATAAATCCTATTTGGACATTGCAGCAGTTTAGATTAGAATTCTTCTGATAATATTTCACACATCCCATAGCCATCTATATGCTAATGTTTCCGACAAATTATCAGATGTTATTCTACACAACCTTTTTTCCATAAATGACCTGTCATATTCATAATGGCATCTGCATTTGGTGACAGTTTTTATTTTATCTAGCAAAAACTGCAGGTCCATAAAGAAACTAATTATATAGTTTCACGGTTGATAATATGGTTTCTAGTTTTATAACTAGCAATATGCAAACTGATTCAGTACAAAAAAATTACCCCTAAACTCAAGGGATTTTCAGAGACCTGGACCAGTTTTATAAATGACGGAGAAGATTTCATAGTTGTTACTCTAAGGCATCACTTTTTGATCTTTTCTGGCCATCTCTGAATAAAGTTTGTTCTTACATTCCACATTTTTGTCCAGTATTTCTATTTCACACCACATTTACTTTCTAAGCTTATGCTGCAAAATGAAAAAATAACTAGAACTTTGGCCCTGCTCTTCTCCTCATATCCAGAACAAAGACAAATATTTCAAGGCTCCCAAAATGCATCCAAGAATTACATCTAAAAAAATCAAAAGGACTGGCCTGGTCTGGAAAGGAGCAGGAAGCAATACCAGGTATAGGGTGAGCATGACCTGTAAGGCTCTTCTGACCCCTTTGTGTCACTCTCAGATTCCAGTCAAACACAACAGCCCAAGGCCAAGTAGCTCCTTTCTCAAAGGCGCAATGATGCAGTTCAAGATGCGCATTCTGGGCTGCAGCTTCTCTGTTTCTCAGACAAGTTAACATGATATGCATAACTTGGTACCTGCACCTTTTTCATTCTGGGTACTGTCAGTGTCTGATTACACTGATAAAAAGTATAATCTTCAGAAGAAAACATTTTTATTCACCTGGAAGTTCATAAGATGTAAATATTCCTATGCATGCATATTTCCCCTTCATCTTTCCTTGATAAATTTTAACAGATTACTTTAAACCACTTAATTCTATCTCTGGCTGGAAGAAACAGAGTGCTTGGAGCATGCTGCTTTCTTCCAAGGATTTTCACTGATTCCTGATGAACCTTCAGACTCTTTACCCTTAGTAAGCTTTACTATTGAGCCCCAGAGCCTACCGGGTAGAATAATCTTTATCAGCTGTATCTTGGAGTATTCCCTTGTTAGAAGCTCTTCTCCATCTGTCTTTAAGACATTGAAATATCTGTGTCAGTCCTCTTTCTTTGATACTGTTTCATTTCCTATTGAATTCTAATTCTCTGCTATAGCACTCTTCGGATATAAAATAATCCAAAATACTGTGATAGACCTGGCTTGATTTTTATCTGTTAAGGATTGATGTTTGCTTATTCAGGACAAAGACTAAAAATAAGAATGACAGTAGGTCAATTTACAGTTAACTAGCAGTCTTTACTTAGCCTGTTCTGAACTATCCTTATGCTACTGGGCAAGATAAGATTGTTTGGTAAATCAAGGCATGCAAAATATTTGTAAGCATGACACGCTGATTTCCCACATGCTTCTCAGCAATGCAGTATGTGAACAATTCACTTGCAGTTCCCAGGTTCAGCAGAATTCATAGTACTGTAGCAATCCTGAGCACGTTAACAACTGATTTTACAGATCCAGATCTTCTGAACATTCCTCTTCCTGACAGTTTGCACAACCCCAAGCCTGCCTTTGTCATTTTATTTTTACATCCTTCATTCTCAGCTGAGGTACCGAGATCCAGGATCACTTTTATCTGAGTGGCTGATTGTGGTTTTTGATGCTTAAATGTTGGGATAGCTCATAGAAAAATAGTCCTTGGTGGGAATTTAGCACTTTACAACACTGTTATTTTTCTTTCAAATAAAAAATACATAAATTGATAATCCACTGGGGCATCAATAGAACATAAAGTATCAAGCACAATGTCACCTACTTAGGGCCTCTAGCTGTTACAACAATGCAAATGCAAGCATTGAGTTTTTTTTTTTTTTAATTGAAGTAGATACCAGGTTTGTAATGACTAGTAGCTATCATCCTGTTCCCCAGCTTACGAGTGTGCAATAACTAGGCTGTGCTAAGTCTATTCCGCGGAAAGTTTGTAAGTTTGTAAGTTTTGTATCACCTTACTCATTTTGGGGCTAGTTCTTGTGCTAAATTGTACTCTGATTGTCAGATTTGTGCAATCACAGCCTCTTTGATGATTACCTCATAGCTCACAGGCTGGCAAGACTCTTTCTTTGTTAATGCTATCTATTATGAATCTTACAGTTGAAACTTGTGTCTCCATATGATTGAGGCATAAACCAACTCATTCGTCTCTTCTTATTCTTTAACTAGGTCTGAGACTTCAGCAGATGGTCAATATGGACAATGAATATTCTAGAGCATTTTGAACAAAGAACATCAGTAAAATGAGCCTCATTGCAGTAGTTCACAAATGTATTCTCCTTCCTTTCTTAAAATGAATACATCCTAAATATACGAATCATTTTGTGTTTCAGAGGTTTACCCCGACCTTTGTCGTGCAAGCTAACTTGTTTCTATTGTATCTTGGGGAGTAGTTTGAGCCAAGCAGCTCTCACCTTGCGCTATTTAATTTTGTTTTCTTTTCTAGTCATCCCTGAAAGGAACTGCCAGAAGCCATTTCCAGGGGAAAAAAGCTGTCTGGCTTTACTTCCCTTCAATACACTGATACAGTAGATAAACCCAGCAAAATTAAACCAACTTAATAGGAAACTGTGGGAACAAAATTATGCTTTTGAAAAATCTGTTCTGAGTTTTAATATAAAGATGTTTTGTGCATAGTAATTAATCTATTCAGTAATTCTTTTTCCAGATTATTTTGAAAACTAAGTGATAGTCTTGGAAAAAAAAACAAAACAAAAACACAGCAAGAGAGGAAGAATAGATCTCTTTGTTATAGTCAGGAAGCAAGTGAGTCAACTAACAATGCAAAGGTGACTGCATCTATGTCAGCTGAAATCAGATAAAAAGATTTAAGGTCGTACTTAAAAACGCAGTCACACATAATACTGTTGTTTGTTGGATTATTTAAATGAAGAGAGAAAAGGAGCAGTGTGATGGAAGGATAAGACAATGTGAAAGAAACTGAGTGTGAAGTAAAAGAACTGACAGATAAAAGACAGAGACTAAAAAAAACAACCCCCCAAAACTAGAAAAACAATTACAGATAAAGATGTAACAGGAGACAAGACGACAGAAGTGTAATGTACTTGGAACTTAATAGAAACACGATGGGACATAACAGAATGATGGAAATTCTCTTTTTTGTATTCCTTTCATTTGAATGGTGCATGTAATTAATTTTCCCTTTTTGAGACAAGAGTTTGAATGTACCTGTATTTCCTAGTAATGGTTATAGTTTTGTCTTTTACTTTAAGACTCTTCCAATTCACACTAACATCAATCATTTCCTTATTTTCAATACCTCTAAGATTTTTTTTTCAGGATCTTGAAAACTTGCATCAGATCACAATCCAGTTATCCCAATATCCCATCTTCTACAACAGCCACTTGAAATTGAAATGGAGCAAAATAAAAGAGAAGGACCAGCCTCTGCTGGCTGTATTCTTGTCTCCAAGCCTAGGGTTTCCCAAGTTGGAAGTTGTATCTACACATCTGTGTTTAACAGCAATTGACAGATTCATCTTATCCTTTTGACCTCAGTAATGTCTTGTAGCAATGAGTGTCATAATTTAAAGCCACATTGTATGAAAACAATACTTCTTTTTTTTTTATATTGTAAAGCTACTCTCTCCCCTTTGATTCTTGAGTTACGATTAGCGAACTATCAATCCCTAGTCATTTGTCCATGAACTTCATGATTACAATATTCCCCCTCATTTGTCTATTTCCAAGCTGAAAGGCCCTGGACCATTTTTTCTAGGGATTTCTCTCGTTTGGAGAAAAGGAGACTGAGGGGCAACCTCATTGGTCTCTACAGCTTCCTAAAGAGGGAGTGGAGAGGGTACCCCTGTGACAGAATGCATAGGAATGGTCCAAAACTGCATCAGAGGAGGTTCAGACTAGATATTAGGAAACATTTCTTTACAAAGAGGGTGGTCAAACACCGGAACAGGCTTCCTACAGGGGTGATCAATGCTCCATGCCTGTCAGTGTTTAAGAGGCATGTGGACAATGCCCGTAACAATATGCTTTAACTTTTGGTTAGCCCTGAATTGGTCAGGCAGTTGGACTAGATGATCATTCTAAGTCCCTTCCAACTGAAGTATTCTATTCTTTCTATTCTGTTCTATTCTATTCTGTTCTGTTCTATTCTTTCTGACCTTATCCAAACCTTTACATGAAGTATCTCTTATTTTAACTGGACTTCATGCAAAAGTGGGTTTGCTTCTCCATCCATAACTTCATTATATCTGATGTCCTTCTTGGTTCACAATTTATGTTTATTTCTTTTTTCATTAAACTCCAGGGTGATTGGTTCTTTTGTGACATCTGCTCCTCTTAGAAAGTGATTTACTCTTCTGTCTAACATCCACTTCTCCATTTCTTATTACTATCTAGTTTCATTCCATCTCCACATGCTCTGGATGGATCAAATATTAATATCATTCAGGCAATGACAACATCAAAGCCATTCCCGTAGTTCAAGACATAGCCCAAAACAACTCACTGTCTTTTAGAAATCCAGCTTCCAAGCTCACTTCCTTCAAACTCGCAACCCAGTGTTGGCAAACAGATAGGATGGGACAGTCAGCTTTTTTTGGTGGAGGAAGGACGCCAGTGTAATCCCACAGGGATCTGTGTAACAGCTTGTACTTTAACATCCTTAGAAAAGGGGTTGGAGAACTTTACTGATGATGCAAAATTACCCAGAATGACACAAATGGGTACTGACCTAGAAAAGTTGCAGAGGATCTCTGACAGTGAGTGATAAAATTCAACATCAGTAGACAAAAATTATGCAGATGGGAAAAGTAACCTGAACTTTGCACAAACAATGATGGGCTTTGAATTAACTTTATCAACCAGGAACAAGATACTGGATTTCTAACAACTTTTTGAAAAGGTTACCTTAGTTTTTTGCAATAGTTAAATAGATTGTAAATAGAATGCCCTCATCCTCAACCACTCCCAATGCTTTAGTGGTAATTTTGAAACACTAAGAAAGATTTTGGTTTAACTCCTAGAAATTCAGATCCCCACATATGCTGTACATTGCATGCTTGCATCCAAGATTCAGTAAGGAGGATAGTGGCTGCATTTTGACATTCAATTGTCATCAAATGCCAGACTACCTCTTGCAGGCCTGGCTGTGGCAGAGATACTCTCTACAGAAGACTGCAGTATTTTGACAATCTGAGCCCTTGCTAGAAGTTCCCCACTTCCCTTCAAAGCCTGTTTCCTGTTTTGGGCAAAAGGAAGATGGCTGAGATTCCTTTGGATTTGCCCTTCTCTCTCTTCCACGCAATCTACAGACCAGTTTGTAGGACACTACAAATTGGTAAGTTCTCATTTTTTGTCCATTTTTTAATCATTACTGTCTAAAGTTTTCTTCAAAAAGACTATGGGTTGTGATTTTATGTTCTTGCTTCTCCTGTTATCCATCTCATACCTTTTCTCCTCTCTGGATGGAACCGTAAGTTTCTTTTATCTCAGAATTTATTAATCATCTCTCTTCTTTCCCAGATGCTGGATGTCTGCTAATCATCCGGAGATCTGAGAAGGTACAAAAGCCTTTGAAGGTCTTTGCAGACCAAACATTAAGAGAGGAAACATGGTTTACTGAGTGCAAAACTACAATGTCAGTGTGTAAAAGTTAGTCAAAATATCGGTGCAGGTGCCCAAAGAGAACTTCAATGTGAACCATTTGTTTCCATCAGTAGAAATACAAAGGCAGGGAACAGATTTTCTCTCTTCCGCTCTTATATGTGGAGAACAGTTTCGTGATGAGTAGCCATCCTGCTTTTGTACATAGACATAGCTGATAAGAAGCTGAGGGAGAGACTGTGACAGCTTGGTTTAGGACTTTTACTAGGGTGAATAGAAGTTGCACTGATGCAATGGAGAACAGAATTTTGAATTCCAAAATGTCTTGCTAAGCTTATGATTTCTGTTTGCATTTAATTAAGTTTAATCAAAGTTTTTGATTTTTGTTCTGCTTGTATCTCTGACATTAGTCTCAAATTCTTGGTTGCACATTATACACATATAATGATTCTCATGTTACTGGCCTCTCCATGTTAACTGTACAAAATCACTGAAGAATACATGTTTTTAAACTGTTCTTAATTTATGACTCTTCAGATTTTCTAGAAACCTTGTATACATTTAGTGGGCTTTAAAATACCACATCAGGATTTATAATCTGTCCTGGAATGTGGTTTAGTAGAGCAGTTATTCAAATACACAGGATGAGTGGGCAGTTCAGCCTGGGTAAATAACAGCTCAGAAAAGGTGAAGCTATATTCTATCAAAATATGAAATGTATACACACAATATTCCAGTATGTGCTGTTGTGTCATGGTACCATCAGGTTCCTATCTACTCCACCAAATGATCAGGCTTGAAATACAACGTTGACCAGTCATAGGACTTAGGTGTCTTGCAGGATAAAATATAGCTCAGAAATTACTTTCATCTTGTTTTTTTTTATTCTTTGAAATGTACATGGAGCAAAATTCCAATCATCCATTTAAGTTACACCAAGGATTACTTTAGCCCTCCATCAGCTGCTACTGTAAAAGTATTTTGCAAGCTTTTTTAATGCTTTAAGCTAGTGGATATTCAGAATGTCACATAATCATAAAGAAAGAGACTAATTTTGCATTCTTACACAAGCAAAACTCCCATTAAAGTCAATTGGCATTTTGCCCAAATTGGCTTGTCAGATCAGACATACAGCTACTAACAGACTGTGAAGACTGTCAGTATGCATGCCATTCCCATTACAGAGCAACTGATTTTGTTTAAATTCCACTTATATTGTTAAAGATAGAAATTTTATCTAGGAATTAAAGATAACTTCAGTCTGATCAATATTCACATTACACTCACGGAAGGCCCATTTCAGAAAAGCAGCATATTGAAAAATAAGGAACTACTTACATCTATTCCTATTCAAAACATGTACAGCCTGTGCTGAACTGAGGCCAAAGAATGCTTTGAGATCCCCAAAGATGCTACAGAAAGCAAATACATGCACACATGCCCAAATGAGTGCTTAAGTTCTATTTTCTCCCTACCCTCTGGCTTGAGAGAAAATTGTTTTACAGTTCCTCTCTCAATACCAGCACTTGGAGATTTTCTTTGGCTGGGCTTTCAATGGTTGGGTTTATTCCTGAGAGAGAGGACTCGGTAGTTTAAAGTATATATGACAAGGTCAGCCAGACCTTGTACCTATGCAGTATATATATACTTCTCTCTTTCCTTGAGAGAAGTAGACTAGGCTACAATTTTCTTCATAGACATAATCAAGAAAAGTCTGCTGAAAAAATTATTTAATTTGGAGCAATCAGCTGTCACCGCAAAGTCATACAACAGATTTATAATGCTGTAATCTCACTCTGATGAAAAATACTATGTATTTTATAAATAGAATAAACAACATCTCACATAGATGGTGATTCTCTTCTACAGCAGCCAAAGAGTCAGGAAAGAGAGAAAGCAATGAGAATTTGGTTGAAAAATCTCAAATAAACAAGAAGACCTTTGAAATTCTGCCATCAGGCTTCAGGAACCTTTCAAGCATCAGATTAATGTTTATTCTTTTGATAAGAAAATAAAGAAAATATATTCTTGTTACGATGATTTCTTGTTGAAAAGCTTGACTGAAGTACCAGATCCATTCAGGGAAAATGCACAGTACAGAAATTATAACTAGCTAGTTTATAAAAGAAATCATAGCATTCAAAGTTGACACAACTGTCTCCTGTAGATGCCAATAATTAAATTTCTTTTATCTGGTGGAAGAAGCGCTGCCAGCTTCCTATAATGAACTCAACATCACCTCAAGGCATTTAAATCTTAGCACTTTTACAGTCATGCATCAAAGCTGAAATTATAGATCTCATGTATTTTATAATAGAAGCGAACACTGTGCATACATGATTGGACATCAGAGAAACCCTATTTGTAGGGCAGTTCCTAAAAAGAAAACATTCTTAAAAAAAATTTACTTGATGTATTAGCAATTGTGAATTAAATCACAGCAAAATAAGTTGGTCAAAAGTGTGTAATGAAGAAATGGCTAGAAGAAGCCAAGATTTTAAAAAAAGATGAGTCTCAGAACAGAATTTAAGCTTTTATGTGTGGGATTAAAAATTTCACTTTCTTGCTTCCCTAAGCATTATCTGCTCACTTAAGCAAGGCAGTACAGTGTAGCCCCTGTGACTGCCACATGCATGGTAAGAAGCCTGGAAACTCTTTTCCCTGGCATCAAACTGGGATTCTTATGACTTCCATGCTTTCAAAGCTCAGCTCCTCAACAGAAAATCCTGAAGTGCTGCATAGGAATAGTTCAATTTTTGAATACTGTATAAAGGAAGATTTGGGGTCCCAGATTTAGGGGCAACCCATGGACAAGGTTATCCTACAGCTTTTTACTCTGCAAACTGATGTTCCCAAGCAGTTCACCATATGTGACAATGGGAAACAGGGAAGTCTCTGATGGGAACCATTAACTATTTGTCAGAAGGGTGGAGAAGCTGAAACAGCTCTGCAAAATGTTCATCTTTGATGAATCAACATACATAAACCTCTTCCTAAATAGCTCTACAGTAGCTCAAACAGGTTACTTCATCCCTGTGAAAATTTAATAAGCACCTACTTAATAGGCCACACCATATAACTTATGTAAATATGAACTTATGATGAAAAAAAATTGCTTGGGAGTTGCTTGGAACTTGTAGTTGTGATCATGCCTACATATGAAGGAATACAAAACAAAAAGATATATTTAGTCTAACTCTAAACTGAAAAAAAAAGGTGGGACAGACCAAAGAGAAAATACTTTAGCTTTATTCACAGTTCTGTGATATAAACACCTGCTTATCCTGGCCTGGAGCCCGTCTGTGGCACAACTTGAACCTTTCTGACTTTGGTTATCTTCCCTTTGAGACTCATGTGGAAGTCTGTCTGATGAATGATTAGATCAGCTGCTAACTTACTTCAATGTATTTCCACTGATCTTTGTCCTGCTCCATAGTCCAGCTCTTCTAAATGTTCAACACAGTAATATTTTGGTCTGTGCAGCCCATTTCTTTTTCTTTTCCAGCATTCTTTTGCAAAAGAAACAGGTTATTACTTGCATTTAATTTATATAGGTAAATATGGTATTCAGTAATAACTTGGCCAGTTGAATGAGCAATGACAGCAATTCTCACCTCAGCTTGAAGCGTTCCCAGGTAAGTTGGGAGGCCACCCTACCAAATTGTGGTTATCCTTCATCATTGTCAAAGCACCCTCAGCTGTGTTTCCAGCCTGGTGGGGGATCTCACTGATCAGCTGTCTTGGAGTTTAAGAAAGAAGTGCTTCAAGGTCTTGGGTGGTCTTTTTGGTCTTCTAAGGGGAGCCAGAGTAAGAATTTTGGGATGCTGAAAATGTCATATCTTATCTGTCAATGGCTGCTTGACCACCTTCAAGGTGCATTTTCATATCTCTGCTTCTGGTTCTGGGGAGAGGGAATGAATGAGAAACTATACCTAGGCACCTTTTAACTCCTCAGCAACTGCAGGTAGAATAAACATATACAGATATCTTGTCACAGAATCAGTAAATAGCAGCTGTTATTTATCTTTTTACTCATGTTTACCTTTTATTTGTCTAAGTTTCCCACAAAATGTGTTTTATGTCTTTTTTTTTGTTTTGTTTTGGCTATTCTCCAGTTCTAAAAATAACTGCAGTGTAAAGTACCAGTATCTACCTTTTTTCCAGATAAGTCAGCCTCTTTGAAAAGCATTTGAAAACCAGGAAGCCACACAGATATATAGTCGTGGTGAAGGTGGGATGAGGATAAAGAGGGATTTGTGCACCAGTGCAGCATCTTCCCTGGCAGGAGGGGTAGTGTGCCCTTCACCAAGCTGTGCTAATAGGAGAATTGCAGAGTCCTTGGTTCTTCTGCCTCCAGCAGACCTCTCATAAAATTATAGGCTTAGTACTGCAGTCTGTATAAACTCCAGTACTCTTGCTTGTGCTTCCTCTTAGCCTTCCTTCTTGCATCTCCAAATGCTGATAAGATGGCAATGAAAGTATTTACAATTACTGTACGCAGTAAAAGAGAGTGCTCGTTAGGTATGTTCATTATTTTCCTCTAACCCACATAATATTTTTCTTTTTGCTTCATCTTTGTCAATTCTGCTTAGATACTTTGTTGGCATGACAACGGAGAGACTTATTGCAAATGATCACATACCTCAGGTATCTGTCAGGTGTGGTCACCTGTTCCTTCTGTCTGCTTATCCTTCCTATTATTGCTGATCTGCTGACAGTTTGCTATGTGGTCTTCTGTGTGTGTTTATTTTGGGCAATAGTTATACATGTGATTCATGGATCAGTATCAAGAAGTCACTCCTCATCCCTACTGGGTGGGTTCTGTTTTGTACACGTTAAATAGTTAGGCAGCCTCTTCTTTGCCTCATTGAATCAATACTTTGGTGCTCCATCAGCTTGTTTCCTATTTTTTTAAAAAGTAGATTTAAGTTCTTTGGAGCAAGGACATTCTTTTTATTCATTTTGTACATCTAGCTCAATAACATGTTAGTGTAACTAGTTATACTGACAGTTAGATCCCAGGCTATTCCAATTGTCTGCAATATTTTGATTTAGTGCTGTATTAAATAAAGGCAAATGTAATTTGTTTTGTATGAGATGGGTAGCTTCTTGTTCACAGCTCTGTTGGCCAGGTTTCTGGTTACAAGACAAGGAAGAATTCTTGTAACATGATTGATACTTCTTCAGAGATTAATTCCCACCTTGTCTGTGCTAAGCATTGTTTTTGTTGGTTTTTTGTTTGTTGTTTCTAAAGGACAATGTTATTAACATCAGATCAACTATCTTTAAGTGTCTTTGTCATTCAAATATCCAAATAATAAAGATTTATCTCTACTTCAACTGCTTTCCTGAGAAATTCTGCCTCTGCAATGACCTTGTTTATCATGATGTTTCTCCAACACTGTTTTATTTTGTCTCACATCTACTTATTTACAGTATTCTAATCACAATAATCAAGGATGTGACTCAATTTGCAGCTTTTTTTTCTCATATAAAGGGTTAGTAAGAAAGAAAGACAGAGAATATGACAGCCCACTTAACCAAATAGAGTCTAATACATACATAATATGGCATTACTTTTGCTATATTAAAACCCAAAGAAATAGTTATTTCTTTACAATTAGGACTCCAAACAATGAGATAAACCACACTGGTGATTTCCTAATAATTAAAGAACTCACCCTAACACAGAGCAGAAAAAAGTATGTATCACAG
This sequence comes from Gavia stellata, assembly GCF_030936135.1. Classification (NCBI taxonomy): domain Eukaryota; kingdom Metazoa; phylum Chordata; class Aves; order Gaviiformes; family Gaviidae; genus Gavia; species Gavia stellata. The sequence continues at coordinate 83,818,132 of NC_082595.1, forward strand.
TGACTGTAAAGTGTTCTGCTTTTTATTTTTATTTTTACTTTGCATCTGCAACTTATGCATCTATTCTTTGGCCTCTGGCACTATGTTTAGCAAGAACTTGTCTTAGTGTTTCGTAGCAGTCAGGTGGTCTGTTGGCCTAACAAACCTAAGCACAGATCAACTAGCAAGCCCCCTCTTTTCAGTTTGACTCTCTTAATTGGAATACATTTATTTTTTTTAAGGTGCTGCTCTAGCACCTAAAATTGCATAGGTGTTTTTGTTCCATTGGTTTGAGTTGTTGAGACTACGCGGTAATGACACAGAGATTGGGGATTCAACTAGATTTAGTCTTTGTTCCTTCAGTGATCTGGCAGAGAAAGAAAATTGGTCTCAAAAATCAAATGTTCTATGCTGTATGTTGATCAACATGAAAAATCTGCAGTAATATTAGAGACAAGCCTTCTCAGAATCTTTTGTTTTCCTTTCAAGTATGTAGCATGTTGTATTTTTAATTTCCCTTTTAAACCCAGAGTTCTTTTCTCTTCATTGATTTTTTTTTTTTTTTCCAAGCTTTCTAATCTGATAAATCTAGCCAGTTGCATTTTTGGAATGCATACATACTCTGACATGTATATACAGACTCCTTTGACATCAGTGATAGGTGCTATACAAGACCTGTTGGGAAGTTTACAGTCCTTAAGCATTTGTAACAACTATCACTATTCAGATTTAAAGTAAGATTTAAAATAACAATTTTAGGCTGACCACTTGTCTGTCACATTAATTGCTTCACTGTAGTTATGCTATTCTTCTTCCATTTGTATATCTCACTCTGTCATGTTGTATTATCTCTTGGATTTTTCATTTTTTTTCTTTTCTTCTACCTGCCATTTACTATTATTGCTACCAAAAGAAGTTCACAAAATTGGTATAATTACTATTTTCCTTTTGAGTTAGTTAACCCTATTGAGACATTAATTTTCCTCATTAATATGGTACATGAGACATTTCCTAGCAATGGGTTGTGTTTCACAGATAGAAAAGAACCAAGTTTTCACTTTGTACTATAAATCATTCCAACAGGCTAAAACATTCAGTGCTCTTTTTTCCACAGTGAGAAGCACAACAGTAGAATTTTTTTTCTCTTTGCAGAAACTGAGTGATTCATGCACACTTGAACAGGCGCATTGACATCTTGTGGCTAGTCAGGATTTCCTTCCTTTGCCCTTAGGGAAGTCCACTACTCCTCTCTGCATTACAATTCTGTCATTCTGGTAGGAAACTTCCCAGTGATAGATTTTAACTGTCCAGAGGGACCTAGGGTAGAAGATTTTGTGTTTCAAACATAGATGGTTTCCCACAATGAAGTATGTGAGCAAAAGGTTCATGCTGTTTCCTTCTCCTAAGCATACAAAAATGTGCTCCCAGTCTTTCACCCTCCTCTTAGTGCATTATATTGAACAGAATTTTTCCAGCAATTTGCTATAATGATCTATAAGCAGCTCAGGAGGGATCTGTAGGCAGCTATCCTAGGTGCCCTACAACTCCAGGGCAACTTTACAGAAGGGGAAGCATGGCGAATTGTCTCAGTCCTCCATCAACATCAGGCAAAGAGCTGTGTCTTCCCAGCTCATTCAATACAATCATGTATGAACAGTCATAGAATAGTTTGGGTTGGAAAGGACCTTTAAAGGTCTCCCTTTCCTTTGTCAGTGATGATCATGTCTGACCATGTAGCCTGTCTACGAGATGATCTCACAGACCCCAAGGAGAAGGAGATATTCCTATTTCCACCTTGCAGACAGCAAAGTGTAATAGTCTGTAGTTTCCTGCTCTGTGCTGTGCATTGAAGGGGGAAGGTGATGACAGAGCCCCCAGCTCCAGGCCAGTACTAAAGGTACATGGCTTTCCTGTCACTGGTTCCTCTAACCTTAGCGGGAAGTGTGACTATTTCTTTTTCTTCTTGTATCAGTTGAATACTTGAGGCAGTAATCAAGACAGATTAAGGAAGAAGAATCTGAATTACACATTTCCTCTGAAATGAAGTGTTGCCAGGTGGTTACACTGGGCAGTATACATGCTGCTAAACCTTAAGCACCTCAAATAGCCATCTTATTTACACATTGCTTTGAATGCATCTCGACTGAAAGGGAGAATTTATACTAGTTTGCACTTTGCATGATTTGGCCATAGCATTTTTTAATCAGACCTGGGCCATTTACATTGAAATTTATTACTCCAAGTGGGTTTTTGAAGGAGAGTCTCACTCTCCTTCAGTTATGAATGAAGCCAAGGGAGACAGACTAGTTAAGTTAGGTGTCCAAAGTCTGGTGGTGTATATACTCTGCTTTATAGTTCTAGAATCATGGACTGGTCAATAGCAGACCTTTAATTATTTAGTTTGCTACATTTAAGACTTCTTTATTTCTCAAGCCCCTTTCTGTCTCTCATCTTATGCTGATACTGGCAAGAATATATTATGAAACATCTTTGGGGAATACGCTGTAATGTCTAACTTTTAGGCCATGTGACATCATAATAGAAATAATTTCAACAGCAGAATTCAGATGTTTTAATGATTGTTACTCTTTTCAAGTTTTCTTTATCCATCACATTTATTTTTTAACATTGATTAAGAGATCTCAGCTCTGGCTTACTACAGCATCCTTTTATTTTCCTGAGATAAAACTGCTTTCCCCACATCCCTCCACCCCATCCCCCAAGATTATGAGTATCTCTTGTTAGATGTTAACTACTTTTGGGTAGTTCAAAAGTAATAAAGTTATTTGACAACATTGCTGAGGAGTTGCTCAGCACATCAGGAGGAAACCTCTATATGGCTGCACCAAATCTAACTGATGTTAATTAGATTCAGTGTTAATCTAATGGTAAAATTTTGTCACTGGAACGTGAATCTTTGAGTTTTCAGGGAAAGTTTCTGTTGTATGAAACAAAGTGGAAATGGCAGGTTTGAAGAGAAATTCATAGAGTTCTTGATATTTTTATCCCTCCATCCATCCTCCATAGTGCCATACCATGGAAATTTTTTGCACTCTGTGCATGTGAATCAACTTTCATAAAGCAAAGGGAGTAACTCTGTTTTCCATTAGAGGCAAGAAAAGGGAACATGGGTAACAAGCTAGATATCCCTTAGGATGAAGACTGATTAAATTTCCATATGAAAGCCAGAAAGGATGTTTCATTTCTTCCTAAGCTCCATACTGAAACACAGCTATGGTGCCAGCTGAGGTCTGTTACCCTCACTAGTGTGTACGTTATAAATGGCCATATATGGAGGCTGAGCCTGAACACATCAATGCCATGTTACTTCCTAACATGAATGGTATTCATTGTTAATAGAAGCCTATGCACACAAAGTATTTTCCCAGCTCTATTTCTTAGTTAATCTGTTTCTACACAGAGGACTCCAGCATGCCTCTTCTCCCTGTACAAACCTTTATTTTCTTGAACAAAGAAATCAATTTTTCAGTTTTATTATTAAACTTGACCCTATTTTTTCTTCTGACTAAATTTTCTGTAGTTCCACAAGAACTGCAATGTAAACCTGCATTCAGAGAACTGACATACAAAAGTAATAAGTAAATACACCACACTGTCCAGCAGGTAGAGAAGTCTATATGATACACATTTAAAATGGGCAACAGGTAACAGTGAAAGTTCTTGTCTGAGGAAAGGTTTGTCAGTATGATTCACTACTCTTAACTATGGTGTATTTTCTATTTACAGAAAGCGTTAAAAGATTTTCAACTAAAAATATACACCTTAAGTTTCCTCCCAGCTACCCAGCAATTCCTTCTATTTTAGAAATTAGGTAGCTGAAAGCTTAGATTTGAATTGCATGTCACTTCACCACTTTTGTCCTTGTTTTTCTGTTCGCAGGGACAATGAATCAACATAATTTACCAGCTAATAAAGATTAGATCAAAATTCATGTTCTGAGATGTCAGTTTTCCACATCTTTTAGAATACAATGAACATTAACAAAACATTCTACAAGTGCAGTACACTGATCTTACATGCTTTCAACATTTGAATATCCATCCCTGGACAAATACGTGATCTTGTCAGGAAAAATGCAAAAACATGCAGGTCAGTGGCGCTCAGTTAAATGAGAAAAGATTATTTTTAAATGGGGAGTTTATCAACTGAATTCACAAATAAATAGCCAGTGAAGAAGGGACTGTATTCCATTTGTAGGAGAATTCATTGTGGATGAAGGACATGCCTCATTTGGTTATTCACTACAGGTATGTCCCATTATGCCATGTGCATATTTAGTTAAGTTTCTATAGTTTGTTCATCGTCTTGCACAGGCGAAGTAACAAGCATTCATCCACCTGCATGCTTGAGTAGACTGGTCTTCATAATTACATTTGTGTCTTGCTTTTGGCATCCTGCTACCTTCTACTGACAACTTTACCAGGTACATAGGTAGGTGGACAGGTAGAGGGATAAGAGTCTATGTGCATGGGAACACCATTTAAATGGGTTTGTCTTCAAGCTTCTACTAAATAGCTGCTAGAGTGACTATTTCATTAATTTACAGCTTATCTCACAAATACTGTAAAATATTACAGATATATTTTCCAAGAGAGGTCTGGGAATCATATGTGTCCAGCCAGCTTTTGCTGCAAGGACTTAATTAATCTCAAAATCCGAGGTTTGAGCAAGTTACATAAATCCTGAATTAATAGCATTTCTGAACTGAAATGCTATTATTTAACAATGTTTTGCTCTCTTAGGGAGTATTATAAGTGATAAGGTCTCAACCCAACCCTATCCTTGGTAAGGCTATTACTTATATATCCAAATTGATTGACAGCCGGCTGAATATGAGTCAGCAGTGTGCCCAGGTGGCCAAGAAGGCCAATGGCATCCTGGCCTCTATCAGAAATGGTGTGGCCAGCAGGAGCAGGGAGGTGATCATGCCTCTGTACTCGGCTCTGGTGAGGCTGCACCTCAAATACTGTGTTCAGTTTTGGGCCCCTCACTACAAGAAGGACATTGAGGTGCTGGAGCGTGTCCAGAGAAGGGCGACGAAGCTGGTGAGGGGTCTGGAGCACAAGTCTTATGAGGAGCGGCTGAGGGAGCTGGGGTTGTTCAGTCTGGAGAAGAGGAGGCTGAGGGGAGACCTCATTGCCCTCTACAATTACCTGAAAGGAGGTTGCAGAGAAGTGGGTGTTGGTCTCTTCTCCCAAGTGACTAGTGACAGGACAAGAGGAAATGGCCTCAAGTTGCACCAGGGGACATTCAGGCTGGATATTAGGAAAAATTTCTTTACTGAGAGAGTGGTAACACAGTGGAATAGACTGCCCAGGGAGGTGGTGGAGTCACCCTCCCTGGAGGTATTCAAGGAGCGTGTGGATGTGGCATTGTGGGATGTGGCTTGATGGGCATGGTGCTGTGTGGTGTGGGTGGGTTGTTTTGGTGTGGGTTGTGGTGTGTTTTGTGGTTTGTGGATGGTTTTGGGTTTTTTGTGGGTGTGTGTGTGGTGTGGTGTTTTTTTTGTTTTGTTTTGGTTTTTTTTTTTTTATGGTTGGACTTGATGATCTTACAGGTCTTTTCCAACCTTAGTGATCCTGTGATTCTGTGATTCTGTGATTCTGTGAAATGTGACAAACTTCAGAAGGTCTCTATGATTATTATTATAATGGCAGCTAAAAGTATATAGAAATTCAGTGTTCTATTAGCTGAATCTTTACAGAGCTCTATACAGTGAATTCAATAAATATTAAAAAATTCTTTTAATACACATTTTTCAGATGTGTATTAGAAATATAATACCCAATGACAAATAGTTTTAAAAATATGTCAAGCTTTCACTGTATCAGTGATGCTAGGCAGAGTGACACATTGCTTTCATGTATTCATTTACAATCTTGTTTCTTTATTTCAGACACCTACAAATGTTCTAGAGTTATTAGTTTAGTATTTTATCATTTGGTTTTGGAAAGTCTCATTAAGGCAAGTCCTGACTTCAAACAGTTTTTCCATTTATCAAAAACAAGTTAGCGCCATGTCAGTAAGTATGTATTCTTGTAAGGAGTGGGTTCTATTCATTGTTCATTCTTTTCATTTCATACATTAAAGCATCTCTTTCAAGTGTCATTAGTACAAATAATTTATCGAAGGGCTTCTAAAGATTTCCTTTTAATGTATATTTGTATTTGTTCTTTCCCTTTTACAGCTGGCGTACCCTCACACATATTTGTCCCTCATTTTACTAAGCAAGACACAAAAATTGCCATATGCATATCATTAAAATACAAAAACATTAGCAGCTTTATCATACTGGTTAATCTATAACCCTGGAGTTTATTATACAATAAGGTGACAAGAAGAAATGTTACAAACATATGTATCTATCTGGGACATGGGCTTGAACAACACAGAATATACACATGCCAAACCAGTAAGTACCAGTGGTGGGGTAACATTTATAATTCAAACTGCTCCACATAAAATTAAAAAAAACCCCAAAACATTAAAATCAGATTTCAAATGAAATCATGAATCTGTGGCTGAACCTTTCACAACCTTGTAGTTGTGTTTCACATGTCAGAAGTTCAAATGGATATCTCTGTTGTCTATGCCATTAAACTTCTTGTGTATCTGGGATTCCAACAGCTCCAAGGAATCCAGCATTAGGCTCTGTTGTGATATTTGGCAATGAAAAAATAATCAAGAATTTGAGTCAATGTGAATCTTTACCAAATTTTAGGAAATTTTCCTGATGGGAAAATGGAGAAGATTATATTCAGAAGGCTTAATCTTCTTTACTATTTAATAGAAAATATTCAAAGGGATAATTATAAACAACATGTTTAAAATGAATCATCTTATGTTTGGCATCAATAGAAAAGACATAAACAGAAAAATTATCTAAAATGAAAGAAAAACCTTCTATATCTTTTTTTGAAATTAACTCAGAAATTTTAGTACAGTTTCATATTTATTAATTTATTATTTTTTGATTTTCAAGTACTACTCAGGTCACGTTTAGAGAAAACAGCAAATCAGAATACTCTTAATGACATCCAGAAGGCAACAAGACCATGCATAAGGATATAAATTTAAATTCATAGACCTTTTTGGCAAATAACTTAAAATGTTATTTAGCTAAATGAAAAGAAAGCAGGAAAATCTTGTATGCATATATAACTGTCACAATGGTTTGCCAATGCTCAGTCCATTTTGCTAGAAACTTTACATTTGCTGTCCTAGCAGTGAATTTACATTAGTTTCATTTGAAGATGTGACTGTCTCAGAAAGATATATGACACAGACTTACCATTTTATCACAGACCAAAATGCTAGGCTATCTTTTCTGTTTATTAAGTAATGGTTTGTTCCAGGTAAGCACAGGAACTAGAAATAGTTATTGGTTTTGCTACTGTTTTCTCACAGTAAATTTAAGCTTTATCGGAAGTACATAAATCGCAGGTGGGTAAGATAATTAATGCATTCTGAGCACACTTTAGAAATGCATGACTACTAAGGTAAAGAGGTCAAATCTGTTTGAAAAGCTAGCCAAATTTATACATTTTAATGTGTTGCTGGCAGCTATAAAAACCTGGCAAATCACAATTACATATAAGTATTTCTGAAGCTATAAAAATCAAATAAGATGCATCTGTCCCAGAAAAAAGTTGTATTTTGTACATATATTGGTAACATTGGTGAGTACCTTCAAGCAGTCAGTCACAAAGTTATCAGACATTGTAACGCAGAGATGATATTAGCATACAAGAATTATTTCAGCAATAATGTAGTTTACAATTCAGCAATCACAGATTTGGTTTGGGTTGCAGAAGTGCTCTTTCACTACCTGAAAACATGACAGGATTAGTTCAGATATCTCTAAACAAACTTGAAAAGAATAACATGTTTCCTAGACCCAAAATCTGTGGGCATGGTGAAACCACTCTTTTTTCTGGAAATGCTTTTCAATTGCCATACTTGATCAATAGTTTTATTTAATCTTATTGTCCCTTCTATAGAATTAAGTCTATTACTACTTTTTCTTTCAGTGTTGACTAAGAGACAATTGATCCTAGCTCACTTTATTACATCACCTTATGCATTTATAGACAGTTCTGCTTCTGCTCATCCACCTTTTTACCAGACTGAACAGTCCTGTTCTATTAACCTTTCTTCATATGTCCTGGTTTCTGAGCTTTTAATAATTTTTATTGTTCTCATCTAACCCTTCTCCAGTTTGACAGTGTCTGATTTGAAATGTGGCTTTCATGCTGAATGCATTGCTCCAAAAGCAAAGAAATATGTCAGAATGCCAAAGCAAGTTTTTACATAAGACACTCTATCTAGGTAAAGACTCAGCAGCTAATAGAATCATGGATTCATAGAATTGTTTAGCTTGGAAAAGACCTTTAAGATCATCAAGTCCAACCATTAACCTAGCACTGCCAAGTCCACCACTAAACCGTCTGCCTAATTATTCATTGAGTAATCTCCTGTTTGAGCTTACAGGCCATGCACAGACAAGCTGATAATTATATAATCTTTTCCTGTTGTCAGTTTATCCTTCCATTTTTGATGAGTGATAATGTCCAGAACAGCTTGCTTTTCAGGGGAAGCCAAGAATTGCTTTTTTAGAATGAGTACATTTTTCTGTATTTGTAATCCATTCATCATCTGGAGTTGATATATCCTGAATACATTCAACTTCAGCAATACAATGGAATTGATTCAGCTGAAGGAATGTAACTGCATAGAACTGGAGTTTCTAATTTAAATTTTGCCTATAAAAATCCGATGTTTGCAGCCATTAATATCTATATTAAATTTCATATTGTAGATTTGCAATAATTTTCCCTGTTTGTAAGGAAAGAAAATTTACAAGATCTCATTCAAATGGAAGCTTTAAGATAAATGTTTTAGCATGGGCTTAGCTAGGTGTCCAGCATTACAAATGGTAGATTCTAAATGCAAACAAAATTAAGCACAGAACTATTCCTGCTAAAATGTTATTGATCCCATGGCTACGTTTTCTTTTTTTACTCTATCTAAATCCTACCTTTCTTACATTGTAATCTGGGCTTGCTTTTTATTTTGTGTGGGGAAAAAAACCTATTATCATTACGAAGTAAATATATTCAACACAGTAAAAATGGAATAAAAAAATCTTCTTTTCTAATATTCACGTTAACAATAACATGACTATGCTTTTTCTTGTTATTTTTTTGAGCAACCCACATCCTATGTCTTAATGGAGATCAGATATTTGTATGTATATCAGCCTAATGGTTTACTGATATTCAAGCACAATAAGCGTCTACATTTTATGAGTTTGATTCTTAGCATTCTTAAATATTCTAATAAAATTCTTGGACAGCATGAACGGCATGCTTATGAACAACATCTTGACATTTTGTTGTCAGATGATCAATTTAAACATCAAGCAACCTTTCAATATACAAAGTGTATGCGTTATTGCAAAAGCGTCTGTTTGTTTGTTTACTGGGCTAGATGCTCTGAAGTGTTGTCTCTTTTCCCCTCAAAGGTCAGTTTGGAATTTCTTTCATTTTCTGAAAAAAATCTATGAGCTTTTCATAAAGTTGTGGTCTTGTTTCTATCTTTTCTTCTCAGATCAACAGAAAATGGCATCTGTAATGCCGCCTGAGACACATCAATCTGTACTCATGGCAGATATATCATCTGTGAAACTAGTTCAAGAAAACTGTCAGGTCTTATTGGGAAAATTAAGCTTTCTATTAGGGGTATGAATCATATATGACAAATACTGAATGATAGGTAGAAGGAAGAAGCTACTGTTTGTGAACTGCATCTTAGCTTCAAGATCCTTCTCACTTCACAATTATAGTAGCCAGTTCTTATCGCTCCTTTAATTGATATATATATTTGTTCATTAATATCTGTTGCACTGTTCCACTGATTTAGGATGACACACCATAAGAAATTATTCAAGATATTACTGTTATTCAGATAAGAGGAGAATAAGTTGTAATTCTTAAGCCTTTAACAAAAAACGGATAAAGAAGTCTTATAACTGACCATGTGTCTGATTAGGTTCTACTGTTTATGTACTGTCGTACTTGTGTAAGATACTTCTCATGGCAGGGATGGCTAACCTTTCACAGACTGTGATCCAGGAAATGAAAACGCGCAATCTCAGAAAGACATAGGTTTAAAAATAAAATAACTGAATTTAGTACTCCATTGGTTTTCTTTTTAATTGTAATTACTGGTACAACCTTAGCATAACCTTAGCATGGCCCTAAGAAGGGAATTATTGCATTTCATCAGGTTAGTCTAGGAATGGGACTAACAGAAATCTCAGTTCACAATTGTTCATCCCTCCTTATCTATTCTTCTTTTATGCCAGCACAACTGCATACTTCTTGGCCCAGTACTTTGAAATCCTTCCCTATTCTTTTTCTGTATACTACCCTTTTTCATTTCCCTGCTCCTTTTTTTCTACAAAGAATGGGCTAGCCACTGTCTCACATCAAGATTTACATTTAGAGGAAGCCAGAGTGCATATCTCAGAAGCCTCCTGTAGAAGCTGTAATGCACATATTGTTGCTTCGATTTGAGAATTGAGACTTTTCTGTGTGAACCTCCAGACAGACTAAAATATCTCTCTTGACATACCTGGAAAGGTTATTTCGGTAGTTTCAAAAATGTTTTTATGCCTGATAAGCAGCTGACTATGCATACTCTTAAAGTGCATTCATTTAAACCCTGACATTACACAGGATGCTACTGCAAAAAGCTGACTCAATCTGCTGTAAAAGCATACTGGTAATTAGATCTTGATTTTGAGAAATGGTGACTTCCACTGATGGCAACCCTGATTCTTTTGTTCTTTTAATGATTCCACAACTAAAGGAAAACACTGCCTATCCTGTTGTAATGCTGATGTATTGGTGGAAATTAGGTAAATCAGCCCCTGTGCTGTTAAGAAGAAATTATATTGTAGTCTCTTTCAGAAAAAACAGACTCAGAATGTGAGGAAAAAAATAGGAACTCGGAGCTAAATTACAGTATGGTGAAAGAGCTAATGATGACTAGCTACAAGATACCCAGTGAAACTGAAACAAGAACAGCCTGGAGAGACTGTCCCTTCAGAACTGATTGGTCAAAGTGCTAAAATTAATTACAACAGAAAGGCTCCTTTTGCCAAAGGGTGAGATTAGAGGGAATAATCTATGAAGTGCTGGGCCTGAAGTTCTAACGTATTCTTACTGCAAGTATTTTTTGATGGCTACCACTAATAGAGAGGGAATATTTATGTATTTAGAATATGTAATATTGTATATTATATAATATAATATATTTATTTATATACACATATATTAAAATTATTAATATATTATGTATTTATTATACAATATAATATTATATATACATAATATAAATTAAAATTATATATTATATAATATTTAGAGTATTTTAGAGAGGGAATTAGGAAGGCAAAAGCCCAGCTAGAGCTCAATCTGGCCACGGTTGTAAGGGATGATAACAAAAAAAAAATGTTTTTACAAAGGCGTTAACAACAAAAAGAGAGCCAAGCAGAGTCTCCATCCTTTACTGGATGTGGGAGGGAACATCATCACCAAGGATGAGGAAAAGGCTGAGGTACTTAATGCCTTCTTGGCCTCAGTCTTTAACAGCCACACCAGGTATCCTCAGGCAATTCAGCTCCCTGAAGGCAAGGATGGAGAGCAAAATAAACTCCCCGTGATCCAGGCGGAAGCAGTTAACCACCTGCTATGCCACCTGGACACTCACAAGTCTATGGGGCCTGATGGCATCCACCCAAGGGTGCTGAGGGAGCTGGCGGAGGAGCTTGCCAAGTTGCTCTCCATCATTTATCAACAGTCCTGGTCAACGGGGGAGGTCCCAGATGACTGGAGGCTTGCCAATGTGACGCCCATCTACAAAGAGGGCTGGAAGGAGGATCCGGGAAACTACAGGCCTGTCAGCCTGACCTCGGTGCCAGGGAAGATTATAGAAAGGTTCATCTTGAGGGAGCTCACAGGGCTGGTGTAGGACAAGCAAGTGTTCAGGCCCAGCCAGCACGTGTTCATGAAAGGCAGGTCCTGCTTGACCAACCTGATCTCCTTCTATGACCAGGTGACCCGCCTAGTGGATGAAGGGAAGGCTGTTGACGTTGTCTACCCGGACTTTAGTAAAGCCTTCGACACTGTTCCCCACAGTATTCTCCTGGAGAAGCTGGCGACTCGTGGCTCAGACAGGTACACTCTTCGCTGGGTAAAAAACTGGCTGGATGGCCGAGCCCAGAGAGTTGTGGTGAATGGAGTGAAATCCAGCTGGCGGCCGGTCACAAGCGGAGTCCCCCAGGGCTCAGTTTTGGGACCTGTCTTGTTTAATATCTTTATCGATGTTCTAGATGAGGGGATTGAGTGCTCCCTCAGCAAGTTTGCAGATGACATCAAGTTGGGAGGGAGTGTTGATCTGCTGGAGGGTAGGAAGGCTCTGCAGAGGGATCTGGACAGGCTGGATCGATGGGCCCAGGCCAATTCTATGAGGTTCAACAAGGCCAAGTGCCGAGTCCTGCACTTTGGCCACAACAACCCCATGCAATGCTACAGGCTTGGGGATGAGTGGCTGGAAAGCTGCCCTGCAGAAAAGTATCTGGGGGTGTTGATTGACAGCCAGCTGAAGATGAGCCAGCAGTGTGCCCAGGTGGCCAAGAAGGCCAACAGCATCCTGGCCTGTATCAGAAACAGTGTGGCCAGCAGGAGCAGGGAGGTGATCATGCCTCTGTACTCGGCTCTGGTGAGGCCGCACCTCGAATCCTGTGTTCAGTTTTGGGCCCCTCACTACAAGAAGGACATTGAGGTGCTGGAGCGTGTCCAGAGAAGGGCGACGAAGCTGGTGAGGGGTATGGAGCACAAGTCTTATGAGGAGCGGCTGAGGGAACTGGGGTTGTTCAATCTGGAGAAGAGGAGGCTGAGGGGAGACCTCATCGCCCTCTACAATTACCTGAAAGGAGGTTGCAGAGAGGTGGGTGTTGGTCTCTTCTCCCAAGTGACTAGTGACAGGACTAGAGGAAATGGCCTCAAGTTGCACCAGGGGAGGTTCAGGCTGGATATTAGGAAAAATTTCTTTACTGAGAGAGTGGTGAAACACTGGAACAGGCTGCCCAGGATGGTGGTGGAGTCACCCTCACTGGAGGTGTTCAAGGAACATGTGGATGAGGCATTGTGGGACATGGTTTAGTGGGCATGGTGGTATTGGGTTGATGGTTGGACTTAATGATCTTACAGGTCTTTTCCAACCTTAGTGATTCTGTGAATACTTAGCTGATTAGTTGCAAACAGATACACAGATAAATTCTGCTCCAATATAAAGTCATACCACTAACATGGTGAAGCTATCTTTGAGAATCAAAGATAAGTTAAATTACATTTGACTATCTCATTAGCTGTCTGCAGGACATCCATTTACATTCCAAATATCTGAAATGCTGTAAAAAGCTAGAATGCTCTTTTAATAATTAAGCTGTCAAAGGAGCATTTGTTCCATTACAGAAGTGGAGAATTTACTGCAAAAATCCCCTAATACATTTGTTCTGGCATAGTAGGAAATTAAGGATGTGAATAACACGTAAATATTTAAGATTAACAGCATTATAAACAGATATCTTAATAAACAGACATATATACGCATATGTACGCACACATATATATATAGTAAGAGAGCAAAGTAATTATAAGATATCTTAAAAAACATGCTTAAAACACCTTTTATTTAAAAAAATGTTACAGCAAGAATGAGGACTGTTTGCACTATTTTAATACTGTCCTCCTCCCGTATTTGCCCAAAATCACAATCTTAAACTATTTCTTTGCATAGTAATTTTTCACCACTGAATCTTACCTCATTGAGTTGATAGGTAACTATTAATCATTTTCTTCATCTTTCCAACTGATGTATATCCTTTGGCTTCTTTTAAGGTCCAGATGCCCATCCAGCCACTCTCTCACTCCGCTCCTCAAAAGATCAGGGGACAGAAAATAAGATGAAAAAGCTCATGGACTGAGAAAGACAGGGAGATCACTTACCAGTTGCCATCATGGGTAAAACATGCTTGACTTTGGGAAAATTAGCTTAATTTATTGGCAATTAAAATAGATTTGGATAGCGAGAAACAAAGTCAAAAATTAAAATAACACCTTTCTTCCCCCCCCTGCCCGCTTTCCCAGGATGAAGACCACTCCCTCACTCCCGACTCCTCTACTTTCCCCCCATGAGCAGCACAGGGGGATGGGGAACAGGGGTTGTGGTCAGTCCATAACAGCTCCTCTCTGCTGCTCCTTCCTCCTTTCACTTTCCTCCTGCTGCAGGGGAATCTCCGCTTCCATACCTGGAGCACCTCCTCCCCGCCTCTGCTCTCACCTTGGTGTCTGCAGGGCTGTTTCTCACACTTTTTTTCCAGACTCCTCTCTGCCACATAGTGTTTTGCCCTTTCTTAAATACGCTTTCCCAGAGGTGCCACCATCTTACCCAAGGGGCCCTGCAGCGGGTCCGTTGGAGGGGGCTGGATATCTTGCCAATACAAACCTGTGCACATTTTAGCTGCGGGCTACAGGTTTGGCCCAACAGCAAGAACTTCTGCTAGATGAGCCCATGGCATGAATGGAGACTGTGCTGGAGCTGTGTGTCGCGCGGAGCTCCCATTGGAGATGGATGAAACACGCTTTCTCCAATGGATTCACAAAACTTGTTGATAGCAGAGAGTAAACAGCAACAGCTGTAAACACCAATTTTTGAGGTCCAGCCAGGCTTTTGAAACTTATCTGACTGGGGTTTTTTTGTCTGTCACTTCCCTCATTAGGCATCCCGTACTTCCTGATTTTGGAAGCGGAATGAAACAACAAAAACCTCAATAGTTTAATCCAAAACAAACTAGCAGCTATCCTGCATCAGGCTTTTATGAAAGAATGTGGATGACAAGTGCCAACAATTGTCTTCGGTTCAGCTTTGAGCTACAATACGCATAATATGTTATAAAAAATAATTTGATTGATAGGTGTCATTATTATGTATAGCTAGAAATTGTCCCTAGCAGAAACAAATTCTTCCACAACTGCCAAATAGAGTTAACTGAGACCATAGAAATTCTACAGGAAATAAAATAGCTATAAAAATCCTTAAGATTTTGCTGAGATCACATTAAGAGCAGATACAGAAAAGCCTGGACTGCTTTTCAGTAGTCCTAAAAAATAAATGTTTAAAAGTATAAGATGGTTTTTAATATTCATACTAATGAAAAATGCACCAAAGAGTTAGGTTTAACTACCAGCTTTGGAGATATAATTAGATTCAGAAAAGGTTATGTTTTTGCAATGTCCAGAAACATCTGAACATAGAAGGATGATAGTGCTAGCTGGGTAGGTTAGAATGATTAATTAAAAATTCTCTTTTACTGCTAATATTAAATTCTTTTTGTTACAGTTTCTTTCAAGGGAAGTCACAAAACTGTTTTCAGACAAGAAACTTAAGTAAACGAATTAGGAGATTTTTAACAAATACCACTTTTTGTAGGGCACTTCAACCTATACTGGCATGGGAATCTCAAATTTATTGTGGTCTAGAAAGAGATCTAGTAAGGTTTTGATTTGCATAAGTAATATAATTCAGTCCCAGGGAATAATTTTTATAGCAGGTCAAGTGCTCCCACTCTGTTCTATAAAACAGTTCAGTCACCCAGTAGGTAAAGAACTGCTTTTATTTTTAAGGAGAAATAAAGCTACAGCCTCCTGACTCAAGGCACATGTTGCAAACAGGCCCTTCAGGGTGAAAGGGTCATGTGTGCTCCTGGCACAGCTGTTCACGGCTGGCCAAGGCATGCACATGGAAAGCAGGCTGAGATCCACTCCTTGCCTCAGTAAACATTTCTGTCCAATTTTACATTCTATCTAATTTATATGTAATGCTATTAGGGAGATCATTTGAGACTGAGATGGAAGACTGACCTTCTCAAGACAGTACTCAAGCTGCTGCATTTACCCCTCTCACTCTTTTTCTGGCCAAAACATTCTTGAAGTTTTGCTGTGAAATTTTGAGTGGGATGGACAAGTCTATAACAGTGACAGAAGCTGGGATTTTGATGCAAACCTTGAGGTTTCAGATCTTCCTCAGAACATAAGACCGCTGGGAATTAAGACAAGCACTTTCAGGCTCTGAAATCAGAATTTACACCAAGGCCAAGTTCTGAATCTTTTTGAAATGGGCTCACTAGACTTGAGAGTGGATATAATTTTAAGATGTTTAAAATTGAAGTGTGTGTAAGCCATCTTGATAATAAAAAGGATTTTAAGGTGACTGACATAGGAAAGATGAGAATTTAATCCTCTTAGTACCGCAGATGACTGTCTTAACTGATTCTTTAAATGATGGCAATCCTTTGCTATTAGCAAAAAGTAAAACATACATTAACAAGGTTGCAAACTCACTCATTTTCTACTCAGCTCTTGTATAATTTTTCAGCAGCCTAGTGCAAAAGCAGGAAAACTTGAAGAAGGAGCTCAGTCTAGTTTAAGTCACCATCCACATTGTAAGTCTTTTATCTCTTCTGGCTGAGACCTAATACTGTCTATCTGATTCACCTGTTGAAATCATCTCTACTCATCCACCCAGCAGGTGATGTTAGTTTTGCCCTCTTAGAAGTGAGCTGATGTGATTTTGAGAGTAATCTCCAAATTTGAATTGATAGGAGAAATAAAAATTTTTAAGATACAACCATTGGAAGTTTTATGCCCCCAGAAAAGAGCTCTTTGGAATATTGTCATCAGCTTTCAAAAGATTTGCAAATGTTCCGCAAAAGTAGAAAAAAGGCAACATTGTGACAGTATTCAAAAAGCTAGGAAAAAATTACTCTCTAATTGTAAACCGTATTAGCATGATATTGAGTCTGCACTGAGATGGGGTTTGATTAACTAGCAGTCAAAGTAGGATAATGAAATAAACACCTATTAACAGGAGTATAAGAAAATAGAATTGTTATACTGAAAAAACAAGCTTCCAATTATTTGCAAGGTGCCTGGAAAAAGTAATAGGGTTGCTGAATCTGGCTTACACTTCTGTAAGGCATGTAACAAGATCTACATTGCAATGCACTTCTTATGGTGTCCCAGAGGAATGGGCTCTTGGCTATGCATAGTTTACCATCTTTTGTCAGTGGACTGGAAGAATGGATTTGAACCACTTAATAAGCTTGAGGCAAAAAACCTTTTGGTTACAAAGGAAGAGGCATACTGAGGAAATGTCAAGTGAGTGTATTTCATATTGAGAGTGGAGTGATTACTGCTGGAGTGCAGAGCCAGGGTACAACACCTATAGTGCAGAAAAGATGTCGAGAAATTGGAGCAGGTTCAGAGAAGAACCTTGAGAATGATGAAGGGATGGAAAAACATGGCTCTCACTGAAATATATAGCTCTATCAATTTGTCCAATAAAAGACAAGTCTGTGGGGGTGACCCCAGTGTAATCGATAAATAATTTCCTGGGAATAGAAATCTATTAACAGAGAACTAGCAAAAAGGGAAAGTAATCGCCTATAGTAAGCATTTAGCTAATGGATTCTCCATCTCTGGAGAATATTTATAAAACTATACTGGATATTTTATTAAACGATATGCTTGAGATCAAACAGGAATTAATTCAAGGGATTCTGTAGTCTATGTTTTGTTGGAGGATAGACTAGATGATCATGGCCTGTAATGATCTCTATTTTTCTATTGTCTAGATGAAGTCATAAAATCAGTGAAATTTCATTTAGGTGCAAAGTCCTTTCTCAAATAACTCCTAAAATACTGTTTTTTTGATTTTTGTTTTTATCGTGGGAAATAATTTTTGTGCAACAGTATTGCTAAAGATTAAAGTAAATTTTATATTTCTTATGTTCTTGCCCTTGTCTGCTACAGAATCTACTCGTGAATGATTAATAAGATTTTACTGGCAGCAGTAACAACAGTAAATAAAGCACAGATCAGAATCACAGCAAGGTTTTATTCTCTATGAATGTTGTGGTTGATTGTGAGTTACACAGCATTTTTGGTTTTGTTTTTAACTGGTGTCATTATCAGTTTCAGTGCATGAGAATACAGATGAATTATATTTCAGAAAGTATCTCTTACAAGGGTGTATCCTATGTTATTATTACTATACTTCTGAATCCATACAATTTTTTCAGCTTGTTGAGTAGTTATATTTATCTGAAGAACATTAAAACATAGAACAATACTGATACCACTGAACACTAATATGGAATTAATATGGAATTGCAAATACAGAAATGTTAATTGCAGAAGATGTAGGAAAAAGTTTCTGAAGCAGAGGAAATAGACCTAGAATCCACTTGTAGGGAAAAGAATTTAATTTTCAATTATTTACAGAGAAAATAAGATTACAGATTTTTAGCTATTTGATGTTTTGTGTGTTGTAAAATCATATCCTTGAATAGCATCAGAAAGGTTTTCCATCCTCATTGTGTCATGTGGAGTTACTGACACTTCTAGCTGTTAGATGTTTTTCCCATTTTGCTTTTTAGAACCTTTTCCTTTTATCATTGAAAGGCGTTGTTTTCTGCAGACTGTAAACATGACTGTGAAGAATATGTATTGTTATTCTGACTGTGGTCTGCATTTCAACCATCTTTTCTATCTATGTAGGACTTCACTGGAGAATTAGGGATAGTAATCTATTTGATTGGATACTTGTATTCATGGAGCAATTCATCGACGTGAATGAAGCTGTGCCTACGTGCAAAAATTCAACCTATGCAGATTTGATCGTAGATACACTTTATGTAACTGCATTCCAGATATGTATGGTTTAAACTAAAATCACATATGTTGTCTGAAAATGCAGATAATGGTTTCTCTGGCTGTCCTTTTTTTTCGCTTTCTGTATCTGTTGGATGTGGCGTTGAAAAATACTTGCGGTTACCTTCATTAGTAATAGATAATATCCTAAGGGTCCATTTGAAGGAATGAATGTATCTTAAGTATTGTATGCTGGAAGTAAATGTAAAGAAGTGAACATTGATTCTGGATCATATTCCTACAACAGATCAATACTGCTGAACACAAAGATATTAATTTCTTTTCAAATCACAGGATCTTTCTTAAATACACTATTTTTAGATTTCTATTCTAAATGGTACAGTATAAAACTGATTTAAACATATTTATTTAAAATATGTATTTTTCTCTTTTGTCTATAATGTAAATTTTTTTCTGTGGTGGGTGGATTTGCCATCACATTTTTTCTTCTAAGGAAATCAGATGTGTTTCAGTCAATAATACATACATTATATTTTAGTGTTCGAAAGTAGTTAAGTTAAAGTGTTCAAAGCTTCTCTTCTACATTTATTTGTTATGAGAGGGACTTATGTGTGCTTACATGTGCTCAAATAAAACCTCATTTTATGGACAAACTGGCCATGCATATTGGGCCAGATGGATAGAAAAATGCTGAAGTCCATTTTACACCTTTGTCATTCAGCCTTGGAAACTGGTAGATGCACTTTATAGGTAAGCAACCCTGAGAAGAGAGGGTAGTCACTGTACAATGCATCAAAATGCACCAGAGTGTTTATATTGCACTACCAGGCTGTAGTCCCAGAGCCTCAAAAGACTGTAAGCAACTAAATCTCTCCTCAGAGTCATCCTAAGTTTCAAAAGCCTAACATATATGAAAGGGCCCCTGCAAAGATTTATAGGCTGGAGATAGAGAAACTCAGACAATAAAATTCTAATTACCAAGCTAAAACATCTCTTTTGAGTGAGATTATTTTTACAGAAGGTTGGCTAAGAGACTGAGAAACCTCTTTATTTCTGTGGACTAAGGCTTCAGGATTAACTCAGTGAAATATTCTTTAAAATATTAAATCATGATGGCAGAAGGCTTCTCAAACTGTTTTGTCCAAAATTTGGAATGACTTCTACATTAGAGTACTGCTTCCTAGTATGGAGATCCAAAGAAAGACTAGCAAGAACACAGGGAAGGAAGATGGGATGGTGGAGGAACAAGAGGGAGAAGCTGTAAGAAGAGACACTTGATTACACAGCTAAGGTTTTCATACTGTGGGTGCAGTGAGTAGCAGGAGGAGCTGAGGACTGATACTCTTGCATTGGGCTGCGTACTCATGGAAAAAGCCAATTATCTTAAGTTTCTCTCTTATGTCAATTGGCTCAGATCTGAATGGCAATCAGCCTTTTGAGGATGTGATATTGCTCTGTCAGATGGAAAATGTTGAACAGTGCTGGAGCTAAGAGGATTCCTTTGGAGGATGGTAAGTATTTTTTTCCTCCCAGGAAATTTTTTGCTAATTTCACATGAACTAGTGCTTTTTGAGATCTGTCACTCTGGTTTCCATAAAGCACTGAAACCATGCTCTGAAGATATGCTATAGTGTTAATTTTAAAAATTGAAATGTCATCTGTTAGTAAGTCACACTGCTTACACAAATCAATCTATAAACTTCTACAGAGCCATTTTTTTTTCAATCACCCTGAATAATATTATTAAAAAAAATTGAATTAGTTAGACTAGATGTGTTTTCCACAAAATGGTTAATATTTGTGGGTTTGTGGCACAATAATTAAAGTTCACAATTAGCTTTCCTCGTTTTTCTGTGGCACTATTTGAAAGCATGTCAAATAATTGAATATTTTCAGTTCAAAATACTTAACTGTGTGAAACTTTTCCGTAGTTGTTTCTTCTGCTTGCAATCACAACTGGAAATTGTAACAAGATATTTCAACTGGAGGGCAACAGAGAATGGCTTACATATAAACTAGGGTGATGAACAAATAGACAATCTGCTTTTTCATGGAAGATATTGGTGAACTTCTCATACTGTAGTTCCCAGTTCAAGTCCGATGTAAACTATTGAATATGTTGTACAGCTGAAGTTGGATTAATTTTTTTTTTTTTAAATGCAATGTAGTTACACTACTCTACTGGTTTAGGGAAACAAAAGTCAGTTCAGTCAACCAACTTAAAAAAATCTCTTTCTCAGAAATTTTTCAAATTAGATATATGTGTAATGAATAGGACATGTCTTATTAAAAAACATATTGAGGTTATACAAGGAAAAAAGGAAAAACGATAAGAAGACACAAGTGCCAAGAAAATGGATTCTTACACGTTGTTTGATATGTTTGATGTGATCTCTTTTGTACATTAGTTAGACAAAAAAAGGAGTGTGGAATTAGAAAGCAGAAAAATAAAACTACAAAGCACGAAATATGAAAGTAGAATAACTACAATGTAAGTCTTTATTTTCACAGCATCTGTGAAAATCTTTGTTTTTTGTTGCACATTTACACATTACTGTGATATTTTATGTGCTCAAAACATTCATTTCATGGTGATATCCAGTCTGGGTACAGTAAATATCCTACCACACAATGAAAGACGTGTTAAAGCATTTTAAAAGCAGAGCTATTACGTAGTTGCAGCTGCTCTTCCTTCTGGTGATGAAATTTATAAATCAGTTCTGCTGGCTTCCTCTGCTTCTATTGTGACAACATTAGTCTTTCCACCTCTGGTACATGACTAGAAAATGAAGAAAAACACAGTGCAGTTTCCCAGTAATGAGTGTTGACAGCTCCACTAAATTACGTGTACACCAGGATGCATGGGAACATGGTGGGTTACTGACACTTTTTCCTTTAAAAAAAAAAAAAAGAAAAAAAAAATGTTAACTGAAAATTCTATACTAGGAAAATGGAAGTATCTATCTCATTGTTAGTAGTATATTTGTTAGTAGTATATTAAAGTTGAACAGTGTAGTAATGCCTGTAATATAAAATATGAGTTATTAGTTAATTCCTCCAGACATCAGTTAACAAACATTCCACCAATTTCAGTAGGTGACAGATCCTAAATAGCTTTGAAAATCTGAGTCCTAGTGTTTTTTATTTACCTCTCAGGGCTGCAAGTGAGATACCAAAATGAATGATTCTCAGTAAAATGGTCCAAAATCTGTCTTCATCAAAGCTAGCAGCAAGGTGTAAGTCTCTAAGGATATGATTTAATGTAGAATTTATTCAAATATATTAAAATAAAGCTTCATTTTTCATACCACATTCTTTCCAAGTACATCAAGACAGTTAGGAAGACTTAATCAATATAACCGAAATGCATTATTTCATACTGGAGCTACAAGTAAAACTGAAGAAGTATGTTGGCTCTTATACTAGCTTGCTGACGCATAATTTGGCTCTTTTTGACTAATCAAGGAAATGTGTATGCTGGAGTTACTGAGGCATTTTTATATTCCATCTAACCTATAAAACTTAATAACCCTAATAAAGATAATAAAAATAATAACAACATTTTATGGTTGTAATCGGATGTGTTTAATAACAGCCTTTAACAAAGACAGCATGTCAGTCTTCATTGGAGTAAAGATAGGAAAACAAACTCATAAATCTTAGCCCTTTCTTTATTGTACCTGCATTTTTGATAGCATAAGCAAAAAAAGAGGAGAGAGCAGCTTTTAAAGAGATTGACTTTTGTCTCTCATTGAGCTGGAAATATGTTTTGTTTCTCATATGTTAGCTTACATATTACAGTAGTTGCTTCGAAAGTCAAAAAGATCTGCTGAGGTTACTAAATGCTACTCACCGTGGATGTTCTTGGTGTAAGTGGCACACTTATTTATGCTTCCATAAGTGTACAGTTATAATCATTTGTTTTCTAGCACATGTCCAAAGTAACAGAGAGAGAAGTTAAAGACATCACTCATGCAGTATATAAAGTGGTAATTTTGGTCACTGAGGGAAAGGCTTTAATTTAGCAAGTCAGAGTAAAATGCAGGGATCAGCAGAAGGCAGAATAGCTTTGTTGAAGTGTGGAGGAATCCTGTTGACACAAAAAGGAATCCTGAATTATCATCTCTATATTTTCACAGTTTGTGAGATCGATCAATGTATTTTCCAAAAGCTGTCTTCTTATTGCATTTAGAATAAGAATTGAATCTGTATGAAACATATGAAACTATGACCTTCTATCACAGAAAATGCAGGTATTTTCTGTATATGCAGGTTAGAACAAGATGTTGCACATGTGATTTCTGAAAAAACACCCACATTATTTGCAGTATATGGATCTTGGTTTTGGCTGAAATGAGGTCTATGTTGCAAACTTGGTAAAAAAAATACTAAGTAAAAAAATTGTTGCTATAATGGTACTAAATTGTAATAGAACTGAGAATCAAAAAGCTTATTCAATACTAGTTCAAACTGGTCCAAGTAGTAATTTTGCTGTATGCATATATACATAACAGACAAAAGATTCAAGCAAAGATAACTGAGCACTTTTAAAGGCTGCAAATTCAAAATTTCAACAGTTAGAAAGTGGCAGAATTATGGTTATTGGTGCCACCTTACTCTAAACCATTGTGCATATACTTTCTGATATATATAATTCAAAAGTACATGATGCACTTTTTCTCCAACCCTTACTTCATTTAATGCAGAAAATGTTCAGTGCTTGCAGAATAAGCAACGATTTGAGCCTTTGTTTTACCCTCATTGGTCAATGGACGTCCTTAGGCATTGCATTATTCACTGTATACTATATAAATGTTGCAATGAAATGGAAAACAGGTGACATAGGCCTATTTGCCATTTGTCCCACCCCTGGTCTCAGGGCTTAGGCATAGCAGGGCTTTGTTGTGCTACATGACTTGCACTTGTATCCCAGCAGTCTGTGGCTGGGTCCATGTCTATTGGGCAGGGAAGAAGCACCCTTCCAAAATAAGCTTGTCTCTGTGAGCACTCGTGCTATGGTCCAGTGCCTGGGCAAAGATGTACATTTAAATCACTTATCTAGATCTATTTACAGAATCACAGAATCACAGAATCAGTACGGTTGGAAAAGACCTGTAAGATCATCGAGTCCAACCTGGAAAAAAAAAAAAAACAAAAAAAAAAAACAAAACACAACACCAAAAAACCCACAAAAAAAAAACCCACAAAACCCACGCCACACAACAACAATAACAAGCCACAACCCACCCAACACCGCACAGCACCATGTCCATCAAGCTACATCCCACAATGCCACATCCACACGCTCCTTGAATACCTCCAGGGAGGGTGACTCTACCACCTCCCTGGGCAGCCTATTCCAGTGTTTCACCACTCTCTCAGTAAAGAACTTTTTCCTAATATCCAGCCTGAACCTCCCCTGGCACAACTTGAGGCCATTTCCTCTAGTCCTGTCACTAGTCACTTGGGAGAAGAGACCAACACCCACCTCTCTGCAACCCCCTTTCAGGTAATTGTAGAGAGCGATAAGGTCTCCCCTCAGCCTCCTCTTCTCCAGGCTAAACAACCCCAGTTCCCTCAGCCGCTCCTCATAAGACTTGTGCTCCAGACCCCTCACCAGCTTCGTCGCCCTTCTCTGGACACGCTCCAGCACCTCAATGTCCTTCTTGTAGTGAGGGGCCCAAAACTGAACACAGGATTCGAGGTGCGGCCTCACCAGAGCCGAGTACAGAGGCATGATCACCTCCCTGCTCCTGCTGGCCACACCATTTCTGATACAAGCCAGGATGCCGTTGGCCTTCTTGGCCACCTGGGCACACTGCTGGCTCATATTCAGCCGGCTGTCGATCAACACCCCCAGGTCCTTTTCTGCGGGGGAACTTTCCAGCCACTCATCCCCAAGCCTGTAGCGTTGCCTGGGGTTGTTGTGGCCGAAGTGTAGAACCCGGCACTTGGCCTTATTGAACTTCATCCGGTTGGCCTCAGCCCATCGATCCAGCCTGTCCAGATCCCTCTGCAGAGCCTTCCTACTCTCAAGCAGATCAACACTCCCTCCCAACTTGGTGTCGTCTGCAAACTTGCTGAGGGAGCACTCTATCCCCTCATCCAGATCATCAATGAAGACATTAAACAAGACCGGTCCCAAAACTGAGCCCTGGGGGACTCCGCTTGTGACCGGCCGCCAGCTGGATTTCACCCCATTCACCACAACCCTCTGGGCTCGGCCATCCAGCCAGTTTTTTACCCAGCGAAGAGTGTACCTGTCTAAACCACAGGCCGCCAGCTTCTCTAGGAGAATACTGTGGGGAACAGTGTCAAAGGCTTTGCTGAAGTCCAGGTAGACAACATCAACAGCCTTCCCCTCATCCACTAGGCGGGTCACCTGGTCATAGAAGGAGATCTATGTCTAAGTCATTGGGAGGGGTATTTGTGTACATACATATATAAAAACTACCAGAAATGATTTCAATAACCTTTGATTTTGGGTTGAAAAAGTCTGCAAGAGCTCCAGGTGTCATTTATAGCTTTACAACAGCTTATGAAGCCATTTTCTTACTGCCTCTCAGCTTTCAGCAATGAACACCCAGCCAGAGTTTTGCTGTGACTCCACCTGTGGGATCCAGAGTTCCACTGTGGTTCTTTGATGGTTTCAGTCTGCAAGCCAGGAGGTGACAGCCTGGGCTTGTCATTTAACAGTGGGGATGATTAGCTAGTGAAGACACAAATTTAGACCTGTGCAGGGGTTTTGCCAGTTGTGCGGACATACGCTGAATGCACAATAAGTCTGGTGAGAAAATAACGAAGGGTCATTTCTAAATGAAAATATGTATTATAAACTGTGCCTAAGGGAATGGAATTAATGTGAAAAGAAGAATGTTTTTCTAGTAAATTCTAACTTGGGGGGATTTGAGAAAGGAGGTAATAAAATTGGAGGTGTGTATTTGTGTGTGTCATTTTACAGATTTCCAAAACCTGTATATTAACCATTCCATTTACATTAGATGCCATTGCACTGATACCTACATGACCTGTCTGGGAAATTCCCAAGTATAGTTTGGTTATATTGCTTCATCACACTGCTGCCCTACCTCAATATGCCTTACATTTCCCTTCCTCACTTCCTATCGCAGATGCAGACTGACATCAGAAGCTCAAAGAAAAACAACGCAACAAAGCCTGATCAGTCAGCTGTGAAAAAACTCACTTTTGATCTGAGGAATAATACACTTCGGAGTTATTTGGAGGATGGTGCCCAAAGTAAGGAAAACCTAATCTGGAAATGGTAATGTCTGTGTAAAACACTCCAGCGACAAACATGTAAAGATTATCTCCGAAGCAACAATTTTTGTTGCTTGCTTATACACAACATTCTTTTCCTTCTCTTTTTTCTTCTTTATTAATGACTATTTACTATTAGAAACTGAGTAGCCTAACTTTAATCATGTTGTTTCCTGGAAGAAGAGGTAGTACTCTCCTGTGACTCAGATAGCAATTATCACATTATTGGACTTGCATTAAGAAAAAACAATTAAAAAAGCCTTGACTGATGCAATTATTTATTTCTAGAGACTACAGATGTTTAATGACTTTAAAAATATAATTACTTGGCAATCAGCACTATAAACCAACCCTTTTCCAAATTCTGGGCCAAATTATCTTTTAAACTAAAGAAAATATAAGTTCCTCACAACCAGGAATTCTGTGTACCATTCAAGAACTAATGGAGACCCCTTTGTCCTCCTTCTGCCTTTCAGATTCCTTAATAAAAACAATGATGGACGTGAGAGTAACAGATCTTTGTACTGCTCTCTTGTCAAGTCCTCATCATATAACCCTTGACAAGGTGAAAAAAGCTTATGTATACATTGTACCTTAATGTTTTTATCTTTAATACTAAATCCATGCAAGCCTAAGAAGGAGATCTGCATTAGCATCAAATTGAATTGAAATGCTTCGGTGTTGTTAGTTTAGGGTTTTGATAATTGATGAAAATCTGATAATTGCATCAGTAAGACTTTAATATTTTCAATACAAATTTAATTAAATAACACACTTTTTTTTCTTAAATAGCAAATATTATGGAGGGAAACACTGATATCCCTGAAACAGGGGATGTATCTATTTAAATGAACCTTTTTAAAGCAGAAACATACTTCAAATGGCCCACAGGTTTGCCACTGCCTTCAGTGGCAGCCTTCATGAAATGGAAAAGAAAATATTTTCCAGGAAGGAATCAATCTATTGTATAAAAAAAATCTAGTTTCTTAACACAATCAAAATGTTCTCTCCTGTCCTCTATGTTCACTGTGACTGTTACAGCAGATTTTACTCTGGGTAAGTCCTTACTTTCTGCATTACTTTCTGTCAAACATTCTGGAAGATGCTTAAGTTTTAACTTGCAGCTCAGTTTTGTATCATCTTTTGCTGTAGTCTACTTGATGACAACTTTGGCATGCTTCCTTAATACTGACAGTACCTCCAGGTGCTTTAGGAATTGAATCTGTGTTCAGCATGATGCCTTAAAGCAGGTTACAATAGCAACAACTGAAAATAGCTAGAACAATGCACAGAATGTCAAGATAATGTTCATTTGTTGTTACTGGATGAATTGACTAAAAAGATCAGTATTAGACAGCTTTTGCTCTCAAGAGAGTTTTTAGGACTTGTTTGCAATAAAATTGGGAAAGTAAAAAGCCTCTGCAATGCCTTTTGTAAAGTCTATTTTAGTACTACCTGAAGTTAACTACGTCAGGTTCGCTTCTGCTTGCCCAGGGGTTTTACCCTTGTGTAAAAATCTAGGCTAAAAAAATCTAGACTACAAAGGCTAAAAGAAGAATCAAAGTACTATTTTTTTTTTTCATCAGGGATGAGAATGGATAAATAAAACTTGGGAATTAAGGGGAAAAAAATCTAAGCAGAGAAGAAGCTGGAAAAAAATTCTGCTTGCTTGTGAACCTCCTTCCCACACCCCCAGTAATATTTGAGCATTGCTTGTCCTTTCCGACTCTCAATAGAAATGGAAAGGAAAGGAGTTTTGGGGAGCATTCATGCTATCTGACTTTAGACATAATTTGGATGCTTAGACTTCCCGTATTACTAAATTCGAGGTAGGTGCCTCCACAGGAAGTTCTGTGATCGGGGTATAGTGACCGTTACATAGGATTTCTGAATTCCCTCTGGAGGCTCATGCTGTTGTCTGTTAAGTATTAGAGGAGTGGAGAATCCCATCTTGGAAAAAATTACTTTGGTGCTACAGTTAGTGACATGAAAAATCCTGTTTCATCTTTCTTATTGCACTGCAGGATTGCCTGGTCCTCGGTTTATGTTAAGAGCACATTAAGGGTTGCCAGCACTTCAGTCAGCCTGCAAAGGTTTACCCCCCCACTGATCCCTAGCCAAGAGCTGTGCTATGGAATTCAGACGTGCTTCCAGTTTGTGACATATCCCTGGCATGTTATAGTGAAGAGCTATTTTGGCAACACTTTTTGTCAAAACAATTCTCTAAATATGGTCAGCTGTCTTAAGGCAATTTTCAGAAACTTCATGTACATCAAAACTGGTACTGTGTGAAATGCAGCCAAAAGGTCTCCATAGCTCATAGATGAGTATGCTTCTGGTAGGCAGACGAAACCTGACATTTCAGCTATTATTTGTGGCTGTATTATGATAAGGTGTTAAAATATTTTACATGGACAATTAGCAGTGCACTCAAATTCAATAATTTTTTTCCTCTCAGAACATCTGATATGCTCAAAAATCCTATCTAGCACCTGTATTATTGTCCTAAATCCACTATCTTCTGTAAAGGTGCTTACAATGTAAGTGTGGTGTGAGGTATCCCTTGCAGGTGATTACTTTTTTGTTTTGATTGCAGCCTTTGTATCTACCAAATCTTTTTGAGACTTCCAGTGCCAGTTTCAGCAAAATTAATTCCAAAGTAAGATCTCAAACATCTTACATCAAAATGGCAGCCCCATCAAGCACTGTTCATTGCAAGAATGGGTCAGGCAGCCATAAATGTTTTTGCGTTTATTGGACTGACTAGATATTTGATGTGTTTTTTTCTTTTAAAAAGTCCTCAGTCATGATTACAATGATAAAATATCAGTGATGGCCATTGCTCCGTATTTCAGAATAATTGGATTACCAAAAGAAAAAAATTGTTAGCTAATTGTGGTTAGTAATCTACTTGTTTCTCCATGTAAAAACTCACCTTCTGTGAAGCATAGAAAACAGCTTTTGTCAGTCATCCAAAGGGATCAGGCCCATAATTCATGGGTGTGTGGAAGGCTCTTAATTATTTCTGGTATTCCCATATTTTATGGTTGTTGTCGGTGCACTGTCAATAACAACTTGTACACTGGAAAATGACACAGAAGTGATTTCTGGAGTGCTTGTAAGACAACAGCAGCACAAGCGTAGAGCCAGCTGCAAAAATTTGTGTCACTTGCGCATATGTATCCTGTAGAGCACAACAGAAACTCACATATTGCATATCACAAAACAGATGAGACAAGAAGGAGGAGGAGACCAGCTCCAGTGCAGGTAAGTCCGCAGTGGGGAAGGGAATGAAGGCGAAAAAGGCTGACAAGGGGCTCTTTTGGGGCTTTTTGAAGCCAGGAAAAGTGGCTAGCCTGTGCCAGAACCAGCAGCCGGAGGGAGGGCTGCTGATGCAGCGTGGGAGGAGCCAGCACCACTGGTGGCACTTCTAAATGAGCCCTTTGGGAGCGCAGTGACCAGGTCGCTGCGCACTGAGCAAGCAAGCTGCGAGTGGGTGTCACCCAGGGCATCGGCATCACCGTCACCTGGGAGTGCCACCGCAAGGGTGGGCTCCCTGGGTGGAAGACCAGACCGGGCAAACAGGGCACGGCACAGCAGCCAGTGTGTGGCAGTTTGCGCAGGAGGCCGCTGAAAGTCTACCAGCTCGGCCAGGAAGCCATGGTAACCACTCGGCAGAAGACCATGGCATCCCTGAGCTCTGCATGCACCAGCTCTGATGCAGCTTCCCCGACGGAGCTCTCGTGGCAGCATGCTGCCACCCAGGCGTCGAGCTGCAGGGTGTGCCCTGCACTTAACGCCGCTGTTGGATGGCAGTGGTGAGCACGCCTGTAGGAGGTGTGCTCAGGTAGAGGAGCTCCTCCGCTTAGTGATGGAGCTCAGGGAGGAGGTAAGCAGGTTGAGGGCCACCAGGGAATGCGAGAGGGAGACAGACGCTTGGAGTCGCACCCTGCCCTCCGTGGTAGAAACCCAGCGGGCAGACAGAGCCCATGCTACAGAGAAGTCCCTGTCCTCTCTCTGCCCGGCTGAATGTGGTGACTTGGAGGACAGGGGGCAATGGCAAGATGTTCCTGCCTGACGCAACAGGCACCGCAGGTGCGTCTGCCCAGCGACTACCTCACCTTCCCAGGTGCCGTTGCAAAACAGGTACAGTGCTCTGCAAGGGGAGCTGGACAACAGTGAGGATGATAGTTCTCTCAGCTTGGAGGTGTTGTCAAGGTCTAGTCAGACCACTCCTTGCATGAAAACCACCTCAGTAAAAAATAAAAGACGGGTCATTGTCATAGGTGCCTCACTTCGGAAGGGAGTGGAAGGCCCAATATGTAGACCGGACCCGCTAAGTAGGGAAGTCTGCTGCCTGCCTGGGGCCCGGGTTAATGATGTAAAGAAGAAGCTTCCCTCCCTAGTACGGCCCTCAGATTATTATCCCCTTTTGATCTTTCAGGTAGGCAGTGATGAAGTAGTGAGAAGAAGTCCAAGGGCAATGAAGAGAGATTTTGGGGCCTTGGGACGACTGGTCAAGGGATCGGGAGCACAAGTTGTGTTCTCCTCTATCCCTCCAGTTGCGGGGAATGATGAGGGTGTAAACAGGAAGAGCCAGCAGATCAATGCCTGGTTCCGAGCCTGGTGCTACCGGCAGGACTTTGCATTCTTTGACCATGGCTTGATTTACCAGACACCAGGCCTGCTGGTAGCAGACAGGAAAAGCCTGTCTCACAGGGGAAAAAGGGTTCTAGGACAAGAGTTAGCAGGGCTTATTGAGAGAGCTTTAAACTAGATTCGAAGGGGGACAGGGAGGTAACTGGGCTTGCTAGAGAGGCGCCTGGGTGTAGTAGCTCAGCGCTTGTGGGGCAGCGTGCTAGTATTTTTGAGAACCAGAAGGCCTACCACCCCTCAAGGGTGAAAATTACATGCACAACTCCCTCCCTGAAATGCTTATACACCAATGCACGCAGCATGGGGAATAAAGAGGAAGAATTAGAGATCTGTGTGCAGTCGCAGGGCCATGATCTCATTGCACTTACTGAGACATGGTGGGATAGCTCACATGACTGGAATGCTGTCATGGATGGCTGTGTTCTTTTTAGGAAAGATAGGACAGCAAGGCGATGTGGTGGAGTTGCTCTTTATGTGAGAGAGCACCTGGAATGTATCGAGCTCTCCCTGGGGGCAGATGAAGAGCAAGGTGAGAGCTTATGGGTAAGGATTAAGGGGCAGGCTAATATGGGAGACACTGTTGTGAATGTTTATTACAGGCCACCTGATCAGGATGGGGAAGCTGATGAGGCCTCCTACAGACAGCTGAGAGTCGCCTCACAATCACAGTCCTTGGTTCTCATGGGGGACTTCAATCACCCTGATATCTGCTGGGAAGGCTACACAGCCAGGCATGTACAGTCCAGGAGGTTCCTCCAGTGTATTGATGATAACTTTTTGACTCAGGTGGTGGAGGACCAACAAGGAGAGGTGTACTACTGGACCTAGTACTGACAAACAAAGAGGGACTGGTGGAGGACATGAAGGTTGGGGGCAGCCTTGGCTGTAGTGATCATGAGAAGATAGAGTTTAGGATCATGTGCAGTATGCACAAAACAACAAGTAGGATCGCAGTTTTGGACTTCAGGAGGGCTAACTTTGATCTCCTCAAGAAATTGCTTGGAGAAATCCCATGGGTTAGGGCTCTAGAGGGTAGGGGGGATCAGGAGAGCTGGATGATATTCAAATCCCACTTCCTCCAAGCTCGGGATCGGTGTATCCCTAAGAGCAAGTGTATGGGATCACCTCGCTAAACCAGTTTCGGAGCACAAAGGCGAGATGCAGGGAGTTGTGATTCGACACAGCTTTGTCTCACCTTAACAAATCCTCTTCTATGCAGAGATGACTTGGGAGGAGCTGCGGAAACAGCTCAGCCTGGGGTTGCCTGAACACTGCCGAAACCCGAATGGAGCCTGAATGATCCCTTAACAAACAAAATGCCCTGAGTACCATTCCACCACTATTCAGTAACTTTGTGTGCTAGACACCACTAAATTACCATACAGACTAAGGAGCCATCAAGGCACCAGAGATAAACATTCGTGCATAAGCCTGCCCCCCACCATCAAATCAGGGAATAAAAACTGTAAGGTTTGGGCAGAAAAATGGGGAGAGTCATTTTTCCAAGGATACAGCTGGCCTGTAGGAGATTCTTTCCCCCTTGTCCAGGACGCTGTACAAGGTAACTTCCCAGGGATTGAGAGGCCTTACCTGAGAGAGAGGGTAAGTGATTAAGAAACATACGTATGGTATTTGGCATGCTTTAAGATCGTGATTAGTACACTCTTTTTAAGGTATTAATATCTACCGCGCTTGTGAATTGTGTATTTAATTGCAATAGTGCATTCCTCCATTGCATCCATAAAAAACCTGCAATAGTGGCATATTGGACCTGTGAATGAAGTTCAAATAAATTGTTAATTTGAACCTGACAGTGAAGTCTTTCTCTCCGTCACAGCAAGAGATCAGGCAAGGGAAGCAGGAGACCTGCATGGTTGAGCAGGGAGCTTCTGAAAAACCTCAAGTGGAAGAAGGAAGTTTACATGGAAGAAGGGACTGACCACTTGGGAAGATTACAAGAATGCTGTCAGAGTATGCAGGGATGAAATGAGGAAAGCCAAGGCCTCTTTGGAATTAAACCTGGCAAGGGATGTCAAGGTCAACAGGAAGGGTTTCTTCAAGTACATCGGAGGGAAAAGGAAAACTAGAGAAGATGTGTGCCCGCTGTTGAATGAGACAGGTGCCATGGTGACAGGTGATGCAGAGAAGGTGGAGTTCCTGAATGGCTTCTTTGCTTCAGTCTTTACTGCTCCGGCCAGCCCTTGGGAGTCCCAGACTTTGGAGGTAACAGAGAAAGTCTGGAGGAAGGAAGGCTTTCCCTTGGTTGAGGAGGATCAAGTTAGAGACCAATTAAGTAAACTGGACATCCACAAGTCTATGGGTCCTGATGGGATGCACACGCGAGAGCTGAGGGAGCTGGCAGAAGTCCTTACTGGGCCACTCTCCATCATCTTTGAAAGGTCCCGGAGAACAGGTGAGGTGCCTGAGGACTGGAGGAAAGCCAGTGTCACTCCAGTCTTCAAAAAGGGCAAGAAGGAAGACCCAGGAAACTACAGGCCAGTCAGCCTCACCTCCATCCCTGGAAAGATGATGGAACAGCTCATTCTGCGTGTCATCTCAAAGTACCTGGAGGAAAAGAAGGTTATCAGAAGCAGTCAACATGGATTCACCAAGGGGAAGTCATGTCTGACCAATCTGATAGTCTTCTACGATGGCATGACTGGATGGATAGATGAGGGCAGGGCAGCGGATGTTGTCTACCTTGACTTCAGCAAGGCTTTCGACACCGTCTCCCACACCATCCTCATAGGCAAGCTTAGGAAGTGTGGGTTAGATGAATGGCCAGTGGGGTGGATTGAAAAGTGGCTGATAGACAGAGCTCAGAGGGTTGTCATTAGTGGCACAGAGTCTAGTTGGAGGTCTGTAACAAGTGGTATTCCCCAGGGGTCAGTACTGGGCCCAGTCCTGTTCAACATATTCATCAATGACCTGGATGAAGCAAGTTTGCTGATGACACAAAACTGGGAGGAGTGGCTGACACACCGGAAGGCTGCACTGCCATTCAGCGTGACCTGGACAGGCTGGAGAGTTGGGCAGAGAGGAACCTCATGAAATTCAGCAGCGGCAAGTGTAGGGTACTGCACCTGGGGCGGAATAACCCCATGCATCAGTACAGGTTAGGGGCTGACCTGCCAGATAGCAGCTCTGTGGAGAGGGACCTGGGAGTCCTGGTGGACAACAGGATGACCATGAGCCAGCCATGTGCCCTTGTGGCCAAGAAGGCCAATGGCATCCTGGGGTGCATCAAGAAGAGTGTGGCAAGCCGGTTCAGGGAGGTTATCCTCCCCCTCTACTCTGCCCTGGTGAGGCCGCATCTGGAGTACTGTGTCCAGTTCTGGGCTCCCCAGTTCAAGAAGGACAGGGAACTGCTGGAGAGGGTACAGCAAAGGGCTACGAAGATGATTAGGGGACTGGAACATCTTTCTTATGAGGAAAGGCTGAGGGCCTTGGGTCGTCTTAGTCTGGAGAAGAGAAGGCTGAGGGGTGATCTTAATGCTTATAAATACTTAAGGGATGGGTGCCAGGAGGATGGGGCCAGTCTTTTTTCAGTGGTGCCCAGTGACAGGACAAGAGGTAATGGGCACAAACATGGTCATAGGAAGTTCCATCTAAACATGAGGAGGAACTTCTTTCCTTTGAGGGTGGCAGAGCACTGGAACAAGCTGCCCAGAGAGGTTCTCTGGAGGTATTCAAAACTCGCCTGGATGCATTCCTGTGTAATCTGCTCTAGGTGAACTTGCTGTGGTGGGGGGTTTGGACTAGATGATGTCCAGAGGTCCCTTCCAACCCCTATCATTCTGTGATTCTGTGAAAGTGAGCCCTGTGCTGCACATGGGCAGGGCCAGCAGTCCTAACCAAAATATGACCTTTTCATAATCCAGAGGCATAGCCAAAATGGCTGAATCCCTTGCATTTCCATATGTAAGTATGGTGGGACATGACTTTCTAAGAAATCCTGAAGATGATTTCACAGACCTGAAAGCAAGTCCATTTTTTCCAACTACATTGTGTGGTCTAACAAATAATGTTACCTCTCACTTGGATTCAGTTAAATATAATTCTATAGGATATATATTGTGAACATTACAAAACATTGCAACAGATCCTTCTGTCACACAAATTAGGATGACAGATTTGTAGCATAGCATCATTTTATCTCTCTGTGGTCATGACCACAAAACTTTTTTAAAACAGGCAACTAATTTTTTTTCTGCCTCCTGCAATGATCTACACCTTCTGTGGTTATAAATTCACTACCTTCTTTTCTTTCTTTCATCATAAAGTCTAAGTTACACATTTAAATATCCTGTGGTTGTCTTATAACATCTTATTTTATTTAACTTTAAGTTTCCTCATCTTTTTTGGTGTTTGTGTTTTATTTATTCACTAGAGTTCAATATTTTCAGTAAGGTGCTGGATCTTCAAAAGAGATATTCAGCCACAACAGAGTTCAATCAAATCACATTTCTGCAAGTTGTCTGCCCAGGTTAAAATTAAAATGTTATACTTATCATCTGTGGATGTGAAATGGCAACAAGATGATTATGAAACTCCTTTTAGAAGTTGAAAGCAGAAAGTTGATGATTTTTCCATTAATATTTTTCCTTTAAAATGATGATAACTTAAAATTGCCTGCTAACCATATATCTAAATTAATTTCCTACACTTCACTTTTCTGCATTTCACATGCACCCCCAATAGAAAGCTCAAGAGAGACAACATTAAGAGGCTGCTAAGAGACTACATTAACCCTTTGTCTGGTAAAGCTGCCAGATGAAGTGTTCCCCTTTTGTCTGGGAATTCTCAAGGATTCCTCTTTCTTTGGTGTCTATGGAGTTTCAATGCTGGAAATGTAAGAACATGTTTAACGTTGGAAATGTAAGAAGTCAGCATTTCTATGCTGCATAGCAGCTAAATCCTTCAGTGACTCCAGGCCACAGTCTGATAATGGATGAATCACATCCTCGTTTGTGAACTTGCATGGAAACTGACACCTGCTCCTGAGCTTGAAAGGCTAGTTTTGTTTTGGTGTAGTTTCATTTTTAAGGGTTAGCAGAGCTGAGACTGTGAACTCAGGATGCGACTGGGCAGGGTGCTGGATAATCTCATCTAGGGTCCCTTTCCCACGAAAGGTTGGATCAGATGATCTTTGAGTTCCTTTCCAGCCTGGTTTATACAATGATTCTATGATGAACTCTGGAAATCTGCTGACTGGATGATGTTCTAAGGGTACTTGCTTCCACGGGCAATTATTGGAGTGAGCGCAGTGGATGGAAGGTTTCATTTCTCATGATTTTATAGGTGAAGATTTTTGTCTTGCAATATTTGCTGCATGTTATGGGAGCATCCTTTAATATTGATAACTTTTAATAACACAGAACTAAGAATATAGTCAACTGACTATATTTACATAATATAGTTTTTATTGTAAATGCACACAAAAAACTTTTGACATAGAAAATACATCACTCTAGGAAGTCCTTTTTTATTCTGGTACAACGTAGACAACGTCCTCGCAGTCTCTGGCTGGATCCTTTGGTTCACAGATAAACCCTTCTATCAGTGAAATAAAATGTGTGATAGCTCCAGGAAGACATGAGCTCAAGGCTAGCAGGACTTCAGCCTAGCTACATGGCATAGCCAGATTATCACCAGGAGTGGCCTGAGTAGCTGTGTGTCCTGGTGTTGTTATTTGTGCTAGGATGTGGACAATGGCATGGAACATGCCTTTGGTGAGCTTGTGGATCACAGAAAATTAGAACAAGCAGTTGATAAGCTGCATAGTATGGTTTCCAGGCAGCTGGAACCAGGCTGAGGAAGGGATGATGGGAACCTCATGAAGTTCTATAAAGACAAATGTGAAATTCTCCACCTGTGATGGAATAACCCCATGCAGTTGTATGGGCTGGGGAGTCAAGTGCCTGGAAAACAGCTATACAGAAAAGGACTTAAGGGTCCTGGTATACAGTAAGTTGAATGTGAGTCAGCAGTGTGTCCCTGTGGCTATGAAGGTTAACCACATTCTGAGCTGTATTAGTAGAAGTGTAGCCAATGGGCTGAGAAAAGAAATTATTTACCTCTGCTGAATTCTTGTAAAAGCACACCTGGAGAGCTGTGCCCAGTTTGGGGCTCCCTGGTGCAAGAAAGGCTTAGAAAAACTGGAGAGTCAGCCATGGTGACTATAGGGCTGGTGCGCATAATGTGAGAAGAGGCAGAAAGAGTTGGTTTGCGCAACCTGAAGAAGAACAGGCTCAGGGGGAATCTAATTGCTGTCTTCAAGTACGTAACAGTTTTAGAGAGGACAGACTCTTCCTGGAACGGGACAGAGAAAGGATAAGAGGCAATAGTCACAAGCTGCGGCAAGGGAAATTCCAAGTAAATTTCAGAAAAGCAGTTTTCACAGTGAAGTTGATCAAACACTGAACCAGGTTGCCTAGAGAGGCTGTGAAACCTTTACCCATTCAGAACTTGACTGGACAAAGCCCTGAGCAACCTGATCTAACTTTGAAGTTGGCTTTGAGCGATGGGCTCAGCTCCAGAGGTCCTTTCCAACCTAAATTATTCTATGGTTCTATGAGTTTCTGGGTGTGAATGGCAAG
The DNA here is from genome assembly GCF_030936135.1 of Gavia stellata. Classification (NCBI taxonomy): domain Eukaryota; kingdom Metazoa; phylum Chordata; class Aves; order Gaviiformes; family Gaviidae; genus Gavia; species Gavia stellata. The sequence goes on from NC_082595.1 coordinate 83,855,465, forward strand.
GTAATATGTGTTTAATGTGTACTTCCAATATTTTCTGGTCTGGGACAACTTACCAACTGGTCACAGACCTGCATGGACGTGATTATACCATTCCAGACCAGAGCAGCTCAGACCCAGAGGCACTATTTCTGTTTCAGATTTATTCCATTATCCAGTATATCTCAGTCCCCAATTCTCTGACTCATAAAAATGTGATGATTTTGACTTTTGCCAACATCACGCAGATAATCAAGTGTACACAAGCCCACCCCATGATCATGCAGCTCCACTGAAGTTAACAGAAGTTAAGAGAACCTGGGTGCAAAAGTCTGGTTTAAAGAGCTCATTAAGTTCCCAGTTTCTTTATCTGGAGATAATGATTGTAAAGAGAAAACTAATCAACCTAGATTGATTACCTTCCACAGAATACTTCAACAGTTTTACAGACCAGTTTTTGTAGTCTGTAGACTTTCAGCAGTGTATACACGTAATTGTGGGTGTTTTGAAGTTATTTACCACAGCTTTTTTTTGTTTGTTTGTTTTTTTACAGAATGCAGCAGACATATAGGAAGCCTCAAAACTGGAGAAAATGTACCTATAGAAAAGAAGTCTTTTTTCTGATTTGTTTTTTGGCATGAGTACCAAGAGATCACTGTGAGTGAAATTTATTGTTCTCTGATAGTCACTCTCCAGACAACAAAAGGAATAGTTTCTATTCTGAAATCAATGTTTGCAATTTTCTGCTTCTCCTTCAAATACAAACCCACATTATTCTAATTCACAAAGCCAATTATTAGATATTCCTTCAATTTTGTTCATTCATTGGTACTTGCAAATAGCACTTTATTTTTGTTTTTATTAGATTGATTTAAATGAGAGTAGCTGTTTCATTTCAAGACTTTAAGTTGTAGGTTTTCTTTCTCAGGATAAAAAAAATAATCAATAAATTGTCATGACAAAATATTTTCCATAAGTAGTTCTGCTGATGACAGGCCATGTATTAGAATTGCATTAGCTCTCAGATACATTTTCTGGGGCAGATCCTTAGGGGACATAAAATGTTTTAAATAGATCTGCATTAATTTACAATAGTTGAAAAATTGGTCTATGATGAAGCTGAATATTTACAGAACATATAGCTGAAACTAAAATGTACTTTTCACCATTTTTTCCAGTGATCAATGCCTTTAATAATGTTAGTTCCACATTTCAGCTTTTCTAAAAAAACCCCACACCCTCATCAGTCCTTTAAAGACAGTAAAAGATAATGTTCTAGTTGTCTGTATTCACATGACCCTTGTTATTCAAACAGTTCATAAGTTTGAGCAAATGGCTATGACACTATGATTGAAATTAATAAGGGCACCAAAACCAGAAATAACTTTGGAGTACCAATCTCTTTTGAAGTGTTCAGAAATTTAAAATGAGAAACCAAGGCATGTCTCTCTCTGACTTGCAGTTTAGTTTCCTAATCCTTTCCAAACTCTCTCTGATTATTTCTGTCAAACTATTTAAATTAATTCTAATTTCTTACTTTTGTGTCTCCTACCTCAAAAAACTGTTGTCATTTCTTTTCTGTGCATTGGTGAAATTTGATACTAACCTGACATACATTAGAGGGGAATAAAGACATGGATGCTTTCCATTCCTGGGCCAGCAGACACGGTTCAACAGAACCTCTTTATAATTCTCATTTGCAACATACTGATGGTCACAGGAAGTCTCTTACTGAACCTGTGAATTTCTTAGTAATCAGCAATGGGGTAAGAAAAAAGGAACCAATCATCTGAAAGTCTAGCTGGCAGAGTCTTTGGCTTAACAGAGATAAAACTGGAAATTATTTGTCTTTGGTAGAAAGCAGTGCATTTGTTTTTTAAGAGAATGATAGGGCAAGGCAACTAGGTGATGAAGTAATTTTCTGGACTAGAGGCACCTTGAATTCTGTGTTCAGTTTTGGGCCCCTCACTACAAAAAGGACATTGAGGTGCTGGAGTGTGTCCAGAGCAGGGCAACAAAGTTGGTGAGGGGTCTGGAGCACAAGTCTTATGAGGAGCGGCTGAGGGAGCTGGGGTTGTTCAGTCTCTGCAGAAGAGGAGGCTGAGGGGAGACCTTATCGCTCTCTACAACTACCTGAAAGAGGGTTGCAGAGAGGTGGGGGTTGGTCTCTTCTCCCAAGTGACTGGTGATAGTACAAGAGGAAATGGACAGAAGTTGCTCCAGGGGAGGTTCAGGCTGGATATTAGGAAAAATTTCTTTACTGAGAGAGTGGTGAGATACTGGAATAAGCTGCCCAGGGAAGTGGTGGAGTCACCCTCACTTGAGGTGTTCAAGGAACGTGTGGATGAGGCATTGTGGGACATGGTTTAGTGGGCATGGTGGTGTTGGGTTGATGGTTGGACTTGATGATCTTACAGGTCTTTTCCAACCTTAGTGATTCTGTGATTCTGTGTTTAGAATAGCTGAAGAAGTCTTTGTTGGTCAGTGATAATCAGCATATTTTGAGAAACCATTTATGAGGCTGAGCTGTCTTGATATCAAAGATTTCGGTAAAGTATTTCTAAGGTCGTGATGACACCAATAAAGTTTTCATGGGAAGTGGTGTAAATGAAATGATTTATTAAGGGGTGCATATGTGTATATATGTGTGTGTATATATATATATGTGTATATATGTATTTATAGCCTTAAACAAATAGGAGGATAAAATAGCTTGGATTATAGAAGGCCATGTTTAAAGACAATTTCCTCAGAACTTTCCCTAAGAGAAGACCTTCAACAACGTGATTTCTAGGGCTGCAGTTGCCTGGGCTGCTGGCCTGATCAGATTGTTTGCTCTGCTGAAAGATGAAGGTCTCATCCTTCACTTCCTCCTCCTCACAGCTCCTCTCTCATGTTCTTCCTGCAAGGGAGGAAGAAGAGTTGGGAGCAGGATCTCTTAGTTTTCGTTATAGCAAGGTGTAAATCAGTTGATGGTGTCTAGTAGAATTATATATTTAAGATGCATGTTTGTTCTTGACTTTGACCTTTTACTTCTGCTTATTATTTCTACTTTATTTCTACTTAATAATGACCTGGCTTTTACTTACCAAGTAATCTTGGTATGGATGGTCACAGATAGATCTAGGAGAAGTAACTGGAATTAAGTTGGTTCTTACTACCTCAATCCAGTGTTACAGTTGGCACCACATTATTCAGCTGACTGACAGGGATAAGGTTGAACCCTTTCTCTTAGGGACTGTTATAGCCTGGGCGGAACATGTCAGGTTGGGGTTCAAATCCCATCTTCATTAAATTGAGCAACAAAACTCCCACCAGTTCCGAACACTCACCCAGGCTGAGGTACTGCTAGCTCTGCTTAGTGATACAGCAAAACATGCAGGTCTAGATTTAATACTCTGGTAATCTCAAAACATTGCTCCAGCCTGTGTCAGGCAGATTCTCACCTACCTGCATTTTGGAGTGTAGAATCAAATTCATAGCCTTAGAAGGGAAAACTTCTATGACAAGAGGTGAGATAGGGCTAGTATATGCTGATACTACCTCCTGGCACTCAAAGCATGAGGGATAGCAAATGGAATGAGGAGGGCTGAGAACAAGGATGCTTCAGACTGTCCATAAGGGCATTGTTGAATTCCCATTTGGACCACTCCATATAATCGCACAGCATAGTAACATAAATGTTGAGATCAACGAGTTAATTGTAAATTTGTTGAAAAGTCTGCAGTTCTATCAGAATCACTGAAGGTGTTCATATACTTTTCAACACACTGCTTTAGTCTTTCATATCCCAGTTATCAGAATGGCTACTAGCTTTTAAAAGTTATTTCCTTTCATTCTCAACACATGTCTAGCTTGTAGTAAGCAAAGGAGGATTCTGTGCAGTGGTGTTTTTTTCAGGCTGTATTCTAGCTATAGATTTACACCTCCAGTGAAAGAATTTATTAGTGAAAGAATTGTTTAGCTTTCTTGCAACACAGTATTTTACAAAACTCTAATTCTTGGTTTTATAAAGCAAGAATCTTTGCAAATAAGACTAATTTTTCAAATTTTTTTCAAATTAAAAAAAAATCACAAAATAAAATCTAAAACAGGCTAACACTTCTCTTGAACTCCAGTGACAGCCACTATTTCCCTTTATCCCCTTTCACTTGACTCACTGTAGAGCCACTTTGGATATAGTTGTATCAGGAGCTAGACTAAATGACTTGACTAATGTCAAGAGAGAGGTTGTTTCATTTCCTGCTTGTCATGGACAAATGATTTTTTTAATGGTCTCTCCACCTCATGCTTTCTGAGATACTGCTTGGAACACTGCATAAAGGAAATACAACTGAGGGCAAGACCTTGGCATACTTTAATATAACTTCTGATCTGGAGCCTGGAAGATGTGGCTTTAAAGCAATTTTTCTCCTAAAGCATATAAGGCCTGGTGTGGACTGTCTAGCTTGGTAAAGGAGGAAGTTTTATATTTTTATACATTTATGTTTAAAATTGAAAGGTTTTTAATGTCTTGTTATTATAGGTAAGTTAAGTGCTCAAAATTCTAGACACTTTAAAATTTTAACCATACCATAGTTAATGTGAACTTGGAGCTGCTAAACTAATAAAACTTTCCGTTGGGTTTAGGATCACTGTTCTTGGTGATAACAGCTTTATTTTGTTTTTCCTGAAACTTGAAAGGCTACAATGGACAATAACAGATAACTAAGTTGCCCCTCCATTTTCAAGAATAAAATGAATTCACTGATGATCGTTTGTTATCATTATCTTCAGTACTTAACTGTACAGCAGAAAGCTGACTTGAATTTCAGCATGAGCAAAGAATGATAGATCTTCTCCATTAAGGACAAACTGGAAAAGAAAGTGAAGACTTTCTTTCTCAGCTTCTTTCTTGTTCCAGGGAGACAAGAGTCTGTGCAATCCTTGTAATAAATACAAATCACCTCTTTTTCAGTACTGGTTCATCTGTGCCAGCCAAGGCCCTATCCTCTGCCATTGCAGGGAAGCTGCAGTCTCAGGGAATCTGTTCTTTCTCATCTCTGCAGAATAACTACTTTGGGAGGTAATACAAGAAAACTGCAGACATGCTATTTGGGGACTTACAGTCCTCCTGCTATGGGTATATTTATAAGACGATAGAGACTTGCTTGTAAGGTCTTAAGGGCTGTAAATCCAGTGTAAATTCTTCAATCAGTTACAATCATATAAATGGACACAGAATTTAGCTACTGTTGTGGCTATGCTGTGCTACGTCTCTGAGAAGTGCAACACAAACCTGTCTGGGAAATATCTTTGCACCCCTTTAGTCCAGGGGTGTTTCATCATACTCTACAGTGAAAAAACCAAGGCGTCTGTCAAACCTACAGCAGGCTCATAGGCATGTCTTGGACCTTGCTTGAATCTGCCATGTTGTATGGTGTAACTTGATCCTGGTACTATCTTCTCATCTGTGGCTTTTACTTATGTAGGGGGTCTTGTTCACCATACCAGAACAGTACCACCAGCCACTGCTGTGGCTTATACAGCTCCTTTCAGCTCTTCAGCACTTTAACCCAGTACTTAAGAATCAGGACAGAGCAGAGGACCCAATTACTTGCACATAGACCATCTCCATGCTGGGAAAGGGGAGTGCATTTTTGACGAATTTGCTTATGTCAAATAAGAGAAAAGTCTTATAATCCTTGGTGGTAGTACTGATTGAAAGGACCTGTCTGGAAGTAAGTTTATGTGTTAGCATCATTATCTTTTTATTCTTTTTTAAAAAAAATCTATTATACTAAATGCAGTTGCCAGCAAATATACTAGGTGACAAAAACCCTACAATCTAGTGAGGTACAGGGGAAAAGGTGGAATAATGGATGAAGAAACCAGACAGAAGTCTTCTAAAACCGTATTTTAGCTTCCAGAAGACAAATTTGCACTTCATGTGAATGTTTGTGTAATTCCAAACTGGTAACCATAGTAAGGAAATGGTATTTCAGAATGGGATCAGGGCAGCAGACCACATAGAGGCTGTGTTCATACTGCAGGGATGTGTATTTGATGGTATATATCCTGTCCAGGACTCCTAGGTGGTCAGAGCTTGAGGATGGAGAAGAGAATGAAGAGATGAGTTCCCATCCTGACGTGAAGAAAGGACATAGCTTTAAAGAAAGGGCATATTCTTACAAAACATGAGACTGCACTCACCTCAGAAATCAAGTAGAACATGCACACCAGTTGTATAGTTGCTATCAATATGAGTTCAAGACTTATGCTCGTTTGCTCTGGCTGTTCCTTTGATAGGATTTCTATATTCTTGCAAAGCACAGTCAGCAACAGCGGGAAGAAACCAGAGGAACTGATTTGTCCACTGCCAGAACGAAGTCATATATCTGACAATTGTTTGGGTTTTCTTCTTACGCTGTCTCACAGGAAAAGCAAGTGGGTGAGGGGGAACGCCCACTGAACCAAGTAAAAAATAGAAGCCACCAGCACTTACCATGTCTCCCTGCCCTGCCCTGCTCTGCCCTGCCCTGCCCTGCCCTAAAATTTCAAGAAACAGCAGCAGAGGACTTTTTTATAGGGAGAGAAGGTTCCTACCAAAAGGCTTTATCTTTTATGCATATAGGTGTGTTTCATAGCCTGTTTCATATAAAAGGCAAAAAAGAGTATTTCCATAAAAGAAAATAAATAAAAGATATTTCAGAGCCTCATTTGCTCACACTATATGAGTTTTCCCCCCTCTTTAAAATACTGAAAATAAGCTTAAGAATATTAATTCACTTACCCTACTCTCCTGGATTTGTAAAACATGTACATTGGTATTTTTTGTTTTGGCTATAAAAAAGCAACAACAGAAATCCATTATTTCTGTTAATCTTGTAAGAAATATTTAACAAAGTCTATTTTAAATATTACGAAAGAGATGCAAATACTTGGTTTTCAGTCCAAAGGCATGTCTTTAATTAATCTCTAAATCCTAAATTTGCTTCCTTCAATTTCCTGTTAACTTCCTTTCTTTCTCTGAAGCTGGTCTGATTTTTGGCATCAAAAGATTTAAGCTTCAGAAAGTCATAGGGTCAGATTGTTTTATACACATACTGCTGTTCCTAAGGTTAGTTACATCTTCTAGACTTCCATCTTCTACTAGAAAGCACAGATACTTGGAGACAGTAGTCTAATCTCCATTTTACATAATGCATTACTGGTAACAGCCTGAAAATGAGAAGTTTATGTTTTGTGCACTAATCTCTTGATCACAGAGCAGTGAAATGTTTCAGATAAAAAACCTTGGAACAGAAGCACAGAGCTGCCCAGGGAAAAAAGTGTAAACAGTTCTGCAAAGAGAAAACAAGTGATGCAAATGCTGAAGATCACCCTTTAATCACCAAACAAAGGGAAATTATCCTAATATGAAAACACCTTTTTTAGTTCATTGACTGACACCAGAATTGGGAGACTGTTGCAAAACATGCAAAGAGCCCAGGAAGGACCAGGTGATTTCTCAGAACTGTAAACTAAGTATATCAATACACACAAGGCATAAAGATTTAAGAAAACAAGAGGCTGAAAGAAGGAAAATGTTACAATACTCCTTAACATATTTTGAGAGCAAGAAGCTGGTTGTTCATAATGAGATGGCAAGAGAAAAAAGTGCATAAGTAATTTGAAAGGATGAAAAAATGACACAAATATCTGATTTCTCAAAAAATATCAGAAGTGGTGTGACTGTGTATTTTTAGCAATGAACTTATTTGATGTGCTACAGAAATTTTTAAAAATCCAGAGTGTACAAAATGTCAAAAAAAATGGAAGTGTTATCAAAATGAGACTGGAATGGGAAACTTAGGACATTTAGGGCTTTTTCCATGATCAGTATCTTACAGCACATGGCAGAACAACTGCCAAGTTTCTCGTGAAGCTGGATGACTGAGAATGCAGAGAATTGCTTTCCCAATTCCTTGTGTCCCTGTCACCTAAGTAAGCAGCTGCTTGACTTTCTTGGTTTTTGAGTCCCAGCTCCACAATCGTCCACCTGCCAAATATTGCCAGAATCTGAGCTGAGGCTCCTTGGGATCCCAGGATCCTGCCTGGCAGATAAAACAGGAGGCTGAGGACCTGATCGCCACCAGGGCAGGGCTTCCCAGCAGCACATTAGACACCAGCTGGACAGTGAACGAGCCAAAATCCCTCCTGGCAGAGAACGCTCCTCAGAGCACCACTGGCTTTGTCCCTTTCACAGAATCACAGAATCACTAAGGTTGGAAAAGACCTGTAAGATCATCAAGTCCAACCATCAACTAACACCACCATGTCCACTAAACCATGTCCCACAATGCCACGTCCACACGTTCCTTGAACACCTCCAGTGAGGGTGACTCAACCACCTCCCTGGGCAGCCTGTTCCAGTGCTTCACCACTCTTCAGTAAAGAAATCAGATCAATAACAGCAGATCAACACTCCTGCCCAACTTGGTGTCGTCTGCAGATTTACTGAGTGAGAATGTACTCAATCCCCTCATCCAGATCATTGATAAAGATATTAAACAAGACTGTCCCCAAAACTGAGCCCTGGGGGACTCCGCTTGTGACCAGCCACCAACTGGATTTAAATCCATTCACCACAATTCTCTGGGCTCGGCCGTCCAGCCAGTTTTTTACCCAGAGAAGAGTGCACCTGTCCAAACCACGAGCTGCCAGCTTCTGCAGGAGAATACTGTTGGAGACAGTGTCGAAGGCTTTACTAAAGTCCCGGTAGACAACATCCACAGCCTTTCCCTCATGCACTAGGTGGGTTACCTGGTCATAGAAGGAGATAGAAGAACACAGAACGCTTTGGTGGGGATGGACTGGCATATTCTGTGCAAAAACCACTATATCAGAAAATTTCCTGACAATCCTTATTCCCAATCAACATTCTGAGTTGCATAAACATGGCTTTAAACAGGTGTGAGAGACAATGTTCTTCATAAAAGTATTTTGAAAGGTAAAAGAAACAAATGAGAGTAATTCTTCATAAAAGAAAACTGAAGAAATATGTATTCCCCAAATATCAAAACTATTATTAACTGCTGAAAAAAACAGGCATAACAGTGATTAAAATGATCAGCTGTGCATTGTGCCACCGATGGAGATGATAGATAACATTAGAAAAGGGACAAACTAGTATTGTGCTATGTAGTGAACTCTGGGAACTGCAAGGGGACCTTACAAACACTGTCGATCTTCTGTTAAAGGAGACAAAATTTATTCTACATAACAGGGACAAGAACGACATGGCCAAATGCTTCACTACCCTATTTCCATTCTAGCTCTTCTGGTTGAGATTGCCAATTTTGGTATCCAAAAAACAAAGTGCACTAGAAGAACTGTGGCTGTATTTTTATTATGATGAATTTGCTTTGAAAGAACATTATTTCTTTTCAAGGTAGTTGCCTGTCTTGAATAACCTCTTTGTAGTTGGAAACACCTGCCGTAAATGTAAATGAAAAATATTCAACATCAGAATTCACTTTCAGGTAGAAATTTTCTCAATCACTTTAAACTGAAGAAATAGTCAGACACAGTAAAATAAATTTTTACAGAACATTACACGAATGAATGTTTTTCCTTTATAGTTCACTTAAGAGGCACAAATTAAAAATAGCTTAGAAGATATTTTTTAGGCCACAGACAATTTGCTTCATATTTGCATTCACTGTATATTTTAGACTAACTAACCCAGTAAAGTGATGATTTAAACTATTTTGTGGAGTTTCAAGCTCTTTGAATGGTATTAACCCACTTTCTTTGCACAGTCCTCTGGTTAACTCAGGCAAACACTTATGTTGTTTCCCGTATCAGCAAAACTACTCACAGGAATGTAACTAAGAAAAAACTTACAGGGTCAAATGAAGTGAAAATTAATCTGGCTAAATCATAAATATTTTTAATTTCTTCTTATGAGGAATTTGGAGATTCGGGTTTTTCTCAGTTATCCATCTGGTTATTTTTCAACTCTTAAATATTTTGAACTTGTTTAAAATTGTTTAGTTGGCTATGTGTACTGTGTTATTTATTCTAATTAAAAGTTAAAAGATTCTGTTTCAGTAACACACCAGATTTATTCGTTAGCAGAGCACAAAAAGTAACTGAAAAATGGTCTTATACTATCAGCAATAAATTATTGTGAGTTTAAGTGCTAAAACACAACAGTTGTTTAATTCAGTCAAAAGAGACACAGAGTAGTCACCATCAAACAAGGATGGGTGTCTAGTTTCTCATTAGGTTTTTCTTCAGAGTAAAATGCATGGTGCCTCTATTATAAGAAATAAACTAGATACTAAAAGACAATAAAAATGTGCATCATCTGTTCAGTTCTAAAACTTACATCATAGGCCTATAGACCAGCTACTGAAATGCATATTTAATTCCCTTCCTAATAAGGACTTCACTTATTAAATAAGTAAAAGCTTTATTGTTCCAGAAAGTAATGAGAAATGATCTGATGAGACAGGAAAAAAAGACATAGTGTGAATTAATATTTTTGTGTTATAGCCTAAAATATATTTCATTAGCAAAACAGTCCTTGCAGATGGATATAGCTGTAAAACAGGGCAAATTTCTGTTATTAAACAGTTAGATAATTGGCTTGCTATTTTCCCCCTGTATTTTGGTTCCAGAGAAGGATTCATAAAAATACAAGATTCTTATTAATAAAACACAGTAACATGGTAATATTAAAGCTACACTCACCCTTGGCATTACAGATAATGTGCTTTCCACTGGACTTCTTCTCTGCTCCTTTCTCTAGGACCTCAGGAGGCTCACATAGGATTAGTCGTCATTTCTCCAAAAGAACTCTTAACCTCTATGTCCTGTGTTTGGCGTTGAAGGAACAGAGAGCTGGGAACTGAGTTATCTGTTTGCTTACTTCAATTTCTGACATGTTACACAGTAGAAAAAGGCTTTTTTCCTCTCCTCAGACTGAGTTTTCAAATACACTGTGGTAAAAGCATCATATCTTACTAACACGGTTACAGTTTCTGGACAGTCGGGTCTGTCCCCACTACAGCGTTATAAATTTCCAACCTTTTCTTGGTCTTACCTCTGTCCCATGCTAAGGGTAGAGAGCATGCATGCCAGTATGTGGCCCAGCACTGCACTACCCTTAAGCACAAAGCACATACTGCAAAGGAAAGCACCCCACCCCTGCATGGTATGTCTCAGAGGGGAGGGATGCAACCAATGAAAACCCAATCAAGCTGCCACTGTCACAATATAAATAGCACATAAGAAATACAAACACAGATACTGCACTTCTGTAGCTTTTCACAAGTCAGGACCCAAAATAGGGAAAAAGAAAGGAGGATGTGTATGGAAAAGGTCTGTTCAACCTTCCAGTTCAGGCTCAAATTTGGAAAGGGCCAATATCTGCAGTGCTTAGGTCTATCACACATTATATATGACAGCTCTTGTCATCAAAAATTCCCGGGGCAATGCCACTAACTGTCCAGCCGCATCTTAAGTGAACTTCAACACCCTTTAATCTCTCACTTGATAGCATAGCATATAATAGCATACTTTTTTCCAATGCAGAGTTTGCAAAAGTTTTGAGTCGTACTATATTCAAAGAATTTATTCCAGACACCTCAAGAGGGAAACAGTCCTTCAGAATGTTGTTATATACTAGACTGGCATTCAGGTTTAATTTTTTTTCAGATTTCAAGGTCAAGTATATACCTTAAAACAAAACTGGTTTACTTATTTGTAGGATTTGGGAGTCTGGGATTTGATCCCCTGCTTGTTACCATTGCAGGAGTAATTCTTGATTTACCCAAGGGTAAGGAAGCGGAACATCATGGTGAAGTCCCAGGTCCTGGCTTCCTTCAAGCTTAACTTAATCATTGACTTGAGCAGGCATTCGATGCAATTATGCAGAGAATAAAAATCGTTGGATTGCTTAGATACTAAATGAAAATGAATTTTGAAAACGTATTTTAGCACTGTTGGTCCTGGAACAGTATTTTAGTACAAGAAATGAGACTGTTGCCTCTTTCCCAGTGGAGCTGTCATCTCATTGATATTAAATTGTACTTCCCAGCTGCAGACAGAGTAGAACTGACAAAATTCAAGTCCCGTTGAATTTTCAAGTCCCATTAGAAAACACTAAGACTCAGAAAATCTCAAAGCTGATTTAATGTAAAATCTATAGTTAGTAAAAACATTGAATGCCTTCTTTCAATCTTGAAATAAAAGAAATGCCATTTACTCATTAATATTTTAAATTAGCCCCCTGCCCCTGCTAAAAGAAATCCCTGGCACCTCTAAAGGATGAATCTTGTAAGATAATACTTCATGCTAAAGAATTCGGACAGCTTCTCTTCTCCTTACCTCTGTTCTTCTTAACAGGTATAACTTTAAGCTTGAACATTTACAAGCATTCCACTCTAACTCAAACAGTTCATGGTAATATCACATATATGACAATATGAATGAAAATCAGTGAAAAATATAAAAATTAAACCTGATTGGTTTTATTCTTCCTGTTTTATTTGGCTTTATGCATCCATTGTGTGAAAATTGTTTTCTTTTTTTGTTTTATTATATGTGAACAAGTAGCAATGAAAATACATATTTAATAGACTGTGTGAATATGATTTTAGTTTCATGTACAGTTGTTTCAGAGGATAAACTGGCAATGGAATTGCATCATTTTTTTAAGGGAAACCAGCAAATTTTCAGTTCTAAAGAAATGAAAAGAGGGAAGATAAGTGTGGTGATATTGATTTGCTTGAAGTTTTTCTATTTGTTTGCTTATAATGCAGATATCAGAACTCAGCAAAATCAACCAAAGATGTGAAATGAAAGAACAAAATTACTTCTTTCTCAAGGACTTTTTACTAATCAGAAAGGTCAGTATGGCCAAATTAAAATTCCTGCTCAATACAAATTTCAATCAAAATGTGTACATACAGTTCAAAAAAATTAATGAAACTGTCAACATAAATAAAATTGAAATAGTCTTTTTTTCCCCCCTAGATCCTAGGGGTATAAAGACATTGCATTTCTCTTTACCTTCCAGCAATCTGCAGACAGTAGTTATCAGCCTTTGCTGATAATTTTCTCAATGTGTATTATTTGCACAATATGAACAACTTTTTTATTTTTGGCTATTTTGTCTTTAGAATGCTTATTTTTCCTCTTTTTTTTTAAATTAAATGGCATTTAGATTAATAAAATTGCAGAAATGTTACATGAAAAAGACCTTTTATGCTTGTTATAGCTCCTTATTCTTTCAGTGTCAGTCCTGAAGTGGAGTATGTTTTTATTGGACTCATTCCCTTGTGTACAATGCGTTAGCTTGGATTTGTTCTGTGCAGTTCTGAAATGGCTTGAGCCATTCACACCTTTTTCTCTGGAGACTAAATGAGGAGGAGCTGAGGCATGTGCACTCAGAGAAGAATCAAAGAATCATAGAATCATAGAATCATTTAGGTTGGAAAAGACCTTTAAGACCATGAAGTCCAACCTTAAACCTAACCCTGCTAAGTCCATCACTAAACCATGTCCCTAATCACCTCATTCACACGTCTTTTAAATACCTCCAGGGATGATGACTCATCCACCTCCCTGGGCAGTCTATTCCAATATCTGACAATCCTTTCGGTGAAGAAATTTTTCCTAATATCCAGTCTAAACCTCCCCGGGAGCAACTTAGGACCATTTCCCCTTTTCCTATTACTTGTCGCTTGGGAGAAGAGTCAAACACCCACCTCTCTGCAACCTCCTTTCAGGTAGTTGTAGAGAGCGATAAGGTCTCCCCTCAGCCTCCTCTTCTGCACACTGAACAACCCCAGTTCCCTCAGCCGCTCCTCATAAGATTTGTGCTCCAGACCCCTCACCAGATTCATCGCCCTTCTCTGAACACGCTGCAGCACCTCAATGTCCTTCTTGTAGTGAGGGGCTGTCACGTTAAAAGGAATGCAGTTTCGAAATTTGTCTGTCAGAGTCCCAGGACTTTCACTGATTTATTTATCAGAGCTGCAGCAAAAGGACTTGCACTGAGCAGATGCACAAAAATTGAAATTAGTTATTTTATTGAAAGCGACAGAAACAGATTCGAGATTGCCGTTGATAAAATCACTAACTACAACAGTGCTACTAATTGAGGTTAATATTGCTAGCAAACTTGATAGTAATACAAGAACCCGGGGATAACTGTCACCCAGAGGGTGAGGTGCAGCGCTTACCCAGAGAGGCGTCCCTGCCTGGGGTGGAGGAAGAGAACGCAGCCCGTCGACTGGTCCGTCAGGTATCGAGGTTCTTCTCTCCCACCCTAACAATCATTTTCTCTGCCTTTTATCCCCAAAACTATGAGATGTCCCCCCTGCCCCCTATATGTGATGTGTAGCATGGTTTGGGTGGAGAGATGAGTGCTATAGTCATATATGTTTAGCATGACCTCTATAATCTTCATTAGCATATGCAGGGGTGTGAGTTGTAATAAGCATTTCACAGGTAATGAGGCAAAGGTCAGTTATAGGACACGAAACCTTTTCGAATAAACAAAGGACCCCTCCCATTCCTGTTATCTTACTGTCTTTGCTGACCACAAGCAGGGCTGTCCTGCCTCCACAGGGCCCCCTCCTTATCTGCACCCTGTGTTAGCCAGGCGAGTCTCCGCTCCCCCAGTCGCGCAAGAGATAGCAAGGGCAGTCTTAACAGTTCTTGGTGCACAGGAATCCCACCTCATTATCCAAATTCCACAGGAGCCCAAAACTGAACACAGTATTCTAGGTGCAGCCCCACCAGCACCGAGTACAGGGGCACGATCACCTCCCTGCTCCTGCTGGCCACACTGTTTCTGATACAGGCCAGGATGCCGTTGGCCTTCTTGGCCACCTGGGCACACTGCTGGCTCATCTTCAGCCGGCTGTCAACCAACACCCCCAGGTCCTTTTCTGCGGGGCAGCTTTCCAGCCACTGGTCCCCAAGCCTGTAGCATTGCCTGGGGTTGTTGTGACCCAAGTGTAGAACCCGGCACTTGGCCTTGTTGAACCTCATACAATTGGCCTGGGCCCATCCATCCAGCCTGTCCAGATCCCTCTGCAGAGCCTTCCTACCCTCAAGCAGATCAACACTCCCGCCCAACTTGGTGTCATCTGCAAACTTACTGAGGGTGCACTTGATCCTCTCATCCAAATCATCGATAAAGATATTAAATAAAACTGGCCCCAACAGTGAGCCTTGGGGAACACCATTTGTGAATGGCCACCAACTGGATTTAACTCCATTCATCACAACCCTTTGGGCTTGGCCATCCAGCCAGTTTTTTACACAGCGAAGAATGCGCCCTTCCAAGCCATGAGCAGACAGTTTCTCCAGGAGAATGCTGTGGGAAATGGTGTCAAAGGCTTTACTAAAGTCTAGGTAGACTATATCCACAGCCTTTCCCTCATTCACTAAGAGGGTCACTTTGTTGTAGAAGGAGACCAGGTTGGTCAGGCAGGACCTGCCTTTCATAAACCCATGCTGACTGGGCCTGATTGCTCCATAACCTTCCCTGGCACTGAGATCAGGCTGACAGGACTGTAGTTCCCCGAAAAGGTCTTTGGAGTACCGCTGGAATTGTTGGGACTGCAATCCAACACTCTTATTGCAGATCTTCATTTCACCTAACCCAGAGGAGCGGAGTAGGGGTGTGTGTTTGTATTAGTACTTTGGTTTGGATCAGAAGGGCACTAAGGCCAAGCTGGGATGCCAGCCCATTCATGAGTGTGGGCCAGGATGAGTGCTGGTGAGGGGACCCAGGCCCCAGCATGGGCTTTCCACAACAGAGGAGCTCATGTCTTCTAGCAGTTGCTCATGTGGCCATGCCCTCACCTGCCTTCATCCTGAGGATTCCTCAGTGGACAAAGAGTCTTTGGGTTACTGAACAAAGTCAGTGTGAATTTTTCAGAGACGTATAATATGACTGGGCTATGTGGTCCCTGACTGCATGGATAGTCCCTTGTCTAGTCTCAAGGTGTTTTTTCAGAGGGGAATGGACCTGAGCTTCTCAAAAAATATTTTTTATTGAGGTGTTAAATTATTGAGCAGGCATCCATCACTTAACAGGAGAAGGATTAGCACAAAATGTTAGATTTTGGCAAACAAGCGTTTGGCATCTTACATTTGCCTTTCAAATCTAAATTGGGTCACACAACCATCATTTCTCCTCCTCGGTAAAGGAAGAGCAGAGAGCAGTTTTCATGAGATTACAGTTATGTTCTCACATCAAAACTAAAGCCTTATCCTGCTTACAGTTCTGTGAACCAGAAGCATGAAATCATTGAACCATACTTGCACATTTGGAATTAGTTTTGATCACTGGGATCCATATTCTGAATCGCAGACTTGTGAATGTATAGGAACCAATGCTCTAACAAAACCCCACCAGCTCTAACAAAACCCCACTAACCCTTTTTAATGAAGGTTGAGAGGCACAAGGCTTTGTTTTCAGGGCTAGTACCAAGATTAAGGTAACACATTATAATTAAATTTTAAATTCCTAGTGGAGAGTGAGGGGGTTAATGTTTCAGATTATCATCCTTATTGTTATCAAACAAAGGTGGAAGAAAATATTTTTATTAATAAAACAATATATCCTGAGATTAATGACTCAGCTGAAAGCTCATAAAATTAGTTGCCATAGACAGATTAAATTTAATGCAGATTGCATGTGTTTTTGTTGTTTATGGTTGTCTGGTTTACATTTTCTTTTCTTCTTTTCTATTCCTTTAAAGTAATGTCTTTGCGAGATTCTGAGTTAAAAGCTGTTCTGCACTCATTTTTACTATCTTTTTCTATGAAGAACTGACAGATGCCTTAATAAAGAATGGACAGCTGATTTATAGACAAAATGCACAATCAATTTAAGCTACAGTTTAAAAGTACATAAAACAGCTGAACCCTACTAATAAATTTTAATAGTTTTGTATCCTGTGCATCATACCATTTGAAATATCCATAATTAAATGCGCATTTTGTTAATGAAATCTTCTCCTTGAATCCTTAAAAGAAACAACTTGTACTTTTTCTAAAAACTTCTCAGACATGTTTGGTAACTGTTTTGGTTTGGCTTGGGTTTGTTGTTTTTATATTGGTTTTTTTTTAAAGTTATTTCAACTTTCAAAATATAATTATTCCGTATTGATTTGTCTGACATACAAAATGACTTCTTTTCAGTTCTGTTACCATGTGGCAGTTGTTAGCTGTGTTCCATTCTAATGTCGTCTTTGATTTCCAGAGAAGCAGTAACTTTGTGAATCATAAAAAGGCAATATAACCATTGAAATACATGGAGAACATACTGGGAAGAAGGGATGTTAAAAAAATTCATTTTTTATTTGCACTAATAAGAATATGATGATATGAAATGGATAAGAATAACAAAATCTTTAAGCTAATCAAACAGAGCAATATAGATTGGGTACTATATTAAAAAGAGTATTTATAGTCTACATTGAAAGCTCTTCTGTAGTGAACTCAGGTTCCAAAATTTCCTATTACAGATAGAATGAGTGAGTCTGACACCATCAGAGAGAAACACATCTAGACTATATCTTGATGGTATGTCACGTGTATGATTGCAGCAAAGGTAGAGGTAGACTAGTTGGCACTAAACAGCAATAACAGTTGTGATCTGGTGGCCATTGTCTTTTGGCAGAGACAGTTCAGGTTGTCCCAGTATTTTGAATGTTTTGCTTGAAGGCTGAAAGAATTGACGTCCCAATCATGGGTGTCACTACTAGATAGATTAAAACGTGTTCAGAAAGCCTAAGACGCCATCCTTGATACTAAGTAGAAGTAAATATAGAAGTGATCATCCTTTAACCACAATGTCCCAGGCGGGTGAAAAACTGGAAAGTACCTGTGTTTGGCCCAACTGTACTTCCTGACTGTAACCATTTCTTAACCAAGCACTAGGGACAAGTTGAGCACCTGCTGAGCTGGATGCCCATTACTCGTTCAGTGCCACCTAGAAAGTGTAGCAAGCAATTTTCTTGCAGTCCTTAGCTATCCCTTTACTGGTTTTCCCCCTAGTGTCCCTGACTGTCTCTCCATACTGTCTATATCTTTTTCTTACACATATGTCAATGTGTATACATATGTAAATCCCCTCATGCAGTTGTTTCGAACCCACATCTACCCCTTCCCTGCTTTACAGAGGTCTTCTGGCAGCATAGTCTCTCACTGTGCTGGTTTTGGCTAGGGTAGAGCTAATTTCCTTCATAGTAGCTGGTATGGTGCTGTGTTTTGGATTTGTGCTGGAAACAGTGTTGGTAAAGCAGGGATATTTTGGTTACTGCTGAGCAGTGCTTACACAGAGTCAAGGTCTTTTCTGCTTCTCACACCGCCCCACCAGCGAGTAGGCTGGGGGTGCACAGAAATTTGGGAGGGGACACAGCCGGGACAGCTGACCCCAACTGACCAAAGGGATATTCCATACCATATGATGTCATGCTCAGCATATAAAGCTGGGGGAAGAAGAAGGAAGGGGGGGACATTGGGAGTGATGGCCTTTGTCTTCCCAAGTAACCGTTACACATGATGGAGCCCTGCTTTCCTGGAGATGGCTGAACACCTGCCTGCCGATGGGAAGTGGTGAATGAATTCCTTCTTTTGCTTTGCTTGCCTGTGCGGCTTTTGCTTTACCTATTAAACTCTCTTTGTCTCAACCCACAAGTTTTCTCATTTTTACCCTTCCAATTCTCACCCCCATCCCACCCGGGGGGAGTGAGTGAGCGGCTGGGTGCTGCTTAGTTGCCAGCTGGGGTTAAACCACTACACTCACCCAGGGAGATCCAGCACTGGGGTCTGTACTTACCGCAGTTATGGCAGTCTAACAAACAGCCCAAGAGATTTTTGTTAGATCTAACAATCAGAGCTTTAAAGTCTACTGAGAAATAAAAAATACTAGTTTTTATACTGTGTATCTCCAGCTAGATTTAAGATTTGATACTTTCAAAATTAATTTGGAAATTAATGAAATTAATTAATTTCATTTTGAAATTAAGAAGAATGGATGATTATAACCAAGTTTGCTATATGAAAAATGAAATTTCATGATTGGACCACTGCTTGGAAGTAAAGAAGATAAGTATATCATGATCCTTAATGTTTCTAATTAGCTGGCAAACTAATGACTCCCATATCATTAAAATTACTGGCAAATGACACTCTATCATCTTCAGTATTACTATAACTTCAATATTCTCTGCATTATCACCTATTTCTGAGCTTTTCTTGACAGGAATGAGAGGTATGATATCTTCATCCTTTCCAGGCTGACATCTAAACAGCGTTATCCACCATAAATTGGAAAGTCCTTGAGAATATCCTTGCTGATACAGGACACCATGTGGTAATCACCACTTGAAAGACAGAAATCACCACTGTAAACTATTCACAGATTCAAGGACTGCATTTATATTTTACATTAAGTAAAATGAAAAAAATCCCACAAGCTTAGTACAGCCCCACCATGGCATCTGTCTGCGCAAGTGCATGCTGCATTCTGTTCCGTGCAGTAATATAGCTTTAAATAGCAGAACAGAATAGAAGTGATTGTGTCCAACCTAAACAAGGCAGTGGGGGACATGAAAGTGTAAGGAATTTAATTTCTAGGGAAATGAAAGACTGAAGTTCCTTAGGCAAAGAAGTGAAGTGATCCAGAGAGAGAAAACAGAGCTGGATTGGTACCTAAGTTTAGCTATACAGCACTGGATGCTAAAAACAATGGACTCAACAGAGATACAGCTTTATGACATACTAGAACTCTCTCTGCCTTCCAGGTTAACCCCTTCTTGTTCCACAAGCAATAAATTACCATCCTTTTTTCTCTTTCTCATAAATGACCACCTTATCAACTATCTCCCTGCTAATATTCTCACAGATACCAGCCAACTTGTCTTCCAGGCAGTTTGGACTCAATGTTTTCAATCTGTATTTCGTTTGGAAAGACATTTGCTTTTCTCAGGTCTGAAAAAGGGTTTGTGTTTCAGCAAACTTGTCTGCTTTTTTCCCGGTAATGTCAGATGGTCTAATAACAGTTATTATTCCTCCCCATAAATCTTGCCTTACTTCAAAGGAAAGGGCAGAAGTGCCTCATGTTGACACAGGTGGTAGTAATGAAAATTGTATGCATGCTGGATATTGATGATTAGCTTTGATGAATTGTTAAATTTCACAAAGTTTATTACTATCTTGTAATTCCTACATTTCTTCATAACTTATAAATGATCTCTTAACTCTCTGGTGTTAGCTGTTACGAAAACAGAGAAAAATGGCCTATTAGAATCATAGAATCATAGAACCATTCAGGTTGGAAAAGACCTTTAAGATCATCAAGTCCAGTTGTAAACCTAACCCTGCTAGGTCCACCACCAAACCATGTCCCTAAGGGCCTCATCCTCAAGTCTTTTAAAAACCTCCAGGGATGGTGACACAAGCACCTCCCTGGGCAGCCTGTTCCAATGTCTGACAACCCTTTCAGTCAAGAAGTTTTTCCTAATATCCAATCTAAGCCTCCCCTGACGCAACTTTAGGCTATTTACTTTCATCCTATCACTTGTTGCTTGGGAGAAGAGTCAAACACACACCTTTCTACAACCTCCTTTCAGGTAGTTGCAGAGAGCAATAAAGTCTCCCTTCAGCCTCCTCTTCTCAGGCTAAACAACGCCAGCTCTCTCAACCGCTCCTCATAAGACTTGTGCTCCAGACCCCTCACCAGCTTCGTCGCCCTTCTCTGGACACGCTCCAGCACCTCAATGTCCTTCTTGTAGTGAGGGGCCCGAAACTGAACACAGGATTTGAGGTGCGGCCTCACCAGTGCTGAGTATGGGGGCACGATCACCTCCCTACTCCTGCTGGCCACACTATTTCTGATACAGGCCAGGATGCCATTGGCCTTCTTGGCCACCTGGGCACACTGCTGGCTCATCTTCAGCCGGGTGTCGATCAACACCCCCAGGTCCTTTTCTGCAGGGGAGCTTTCCAGCCACTCGTCCCCAAGCCTGTAGCGTTGCCTGGGGTTGTTGTGACCCAAGTGCAGGACCCGGCACTTGGCCTTGTTAAACCTCATACAATTGGCCTCGGCCCATTGATCCAGCCTGTCCAGATCCCACTGAAAAGCCTTCCTATGCTCAAGAACAGTTTAACTCTTATCAGCTGAAAGAGTGTTAAATATACCAGATGGAGGAGGAAGGCAAAGGGATTGGCACCAGACCTCTAGAAATCAAAGTCTCAAGATTAAATCCTTTGTTGCTATCACTTTTTCTATTGACACATCCCCACGACTATCAAGAAACTAAAGTGGACTGGTTTTGAATGTCCTCTTTAATGTCCAGCAGAATGGATTTTTCCAAATTTCAGGTCTTTCCACTAATGTCTCCTATAAAAAATTAATTTCTTTAGATGTAAATTCTGGTGAGAGAAGAAACCAAGTTTTCTAATAAATCAGCCATTGTACCTTATCATCCCGAAGAAAAGATGGGTAGGAAAGGTATATATAATATTTTCCTATTTCCTTCCATTCTCTTAAGGTTCCTAATTATTAAGACTTTGAAAATAAAGTTTCTTTGTGTCAGATACACTTGGTTATTGAATGTGTGATTTGACAAGGTGTGAAACGTGCCAGCTGTGTGCTAACTGGCCAATAGTCATTTGAAATCTATCAAATAACAGCTATCCTCAGGAGCAGCTTCCAGGCTGTGAATCCCATATAAATAAAACCATCTCTGTGTAGTTCCAAGCCCTTGAGGAACAAGATTTAAGAGTCTGCTTCTTTATTGGCTAGCTATACAGAGCTCCTTATGTGATGTCAATTCAGAGCATCAGTGAGCTTAGTTTTTGGAGGTACGCAGCTCTTCCAAGGCAGTGAACTGGTGCAGTGAGTCATACTTCAGTGATACTTGAGTGTCTGGTTTGTTAGTCTCTTCCTCCTATTCCACAGGTAGGTTTTGACCTTAAGTGCCCAGCACAGAGTTCCAGTCTCCACTCTGGGGAATGAAAACTTTTATCTGTGTACCATAGCTAAGACTATGATGCTTAAGCCCAAAGTAATCCACTGGATATAGTTTAGAGCAGTTATGTTGTAGGTATACACTGGAAATGCGAATTAGAAAGTTGAGCTGAGCAGTGTTTAATGACTATCTTAATGTATATCATGTTGAATAATGCAGTTGATATGTTTGAGTGAGTTAATTTTAAAGCTGGCTTTTAATGAATAGGAGAAATCACAGATTTATCATCAACAGAATGAAAACAATAATTTTCATTGACTATTGAAATAACACATGGATGCTTGCCGATTTTATTGAAACACATCTGTGTGCTTCAGGTCTGACAACTGTGAAAAAATAGGAAAATTAAGTGCCTGCTGAGAAATGGATGAAAGCCATCACTTTTCCCAACAGGAAGATCACCATATCCTTTCTCACATCACTGAATTGAGAAAGCTACATTATACAACTTCTTTAATCCCCAAGAGATGCAACCTCTGAATCCAGCTTAATAAAAGCCTATTAACAGAGAATGCCATACTGCATTATATAATCAATGTAAGGGATGGTATTAACATAGGGACACCTCATAGAGATTCTTGCAGAAACCGTAAGAGAAATTTCTGAATCTAATTGGCTACTCAAATATAATTTTAAAATGAAGATTACATCTGTTTTTAAAATTAACACTGCTAGAAGAAAGAACATTGAATAGGCTGCAAGCATGTTAATAACAAGTAGAGCGGTATAGCTAGGGGAGATCTTAAATTACATTTTCTCTATGACATTCCAGAGAATTTATCTACTGTAAATTACAAAATATCAGCCCTCTGTGTGCCAGCTCAAACTCACATGAGAGTCTTCTAAGAGCAGGAGAAAACCCAGTTTGCTGTTTCAATTCCTGCAAATAAATTATAAGTATCAGGTAATCATACCTTTCAAAGACAAGAATATCAATAGTACACATGTACTCCATAATAAATAGAGAGTCTCATAGCAAATACTGCGTCTGAGTTTGAGTGAAAAATTCAGTTTCATAAGTTCATACAGAAAGATTTTTGTTGGTTTAGTTTTGAATAGGCTAAGAGTCTTTGTAGCTCAGTGTACTTAATCAACCATTGATGGCAAGATGACACAAAATAAAAATATTAAACTTGTTTACTTAGCAAGTGAAACGATAGTGGCTTGTAAACCTAAGCAAAGTATTCTTCCTTCCATTTCTACCCTCCATAAGAAACAAGACAGTATCTGCTGGGGATAATTTCCTTGTTTGTAAATTAGAAGAGAGAGATGCAGCTGATGCTCCAGACTTAAACTGCAGGGGAACCGTACTGGGTCTCTGTCTCCCAGATGAATGCAATATGGCGTTGTAGTAGTTGCATTTGTAGAGAGTGTAAGCTAAGCTGTTGTAAAGGGTATTGTGAAAATAAGGGCTGCAGCGAGTCTAGACCATAAGAGATACATAAAGCAAGATAAGAATAATAGGATGGAGTCTCAAGGCACAGAAAAGAAAAAAGCTTGAAGCAACAGGAATATGCTTAAGACCTCAAAGTAAATCAAGTACTCAGCTTTTATTCCATTCTGAAGTAGGCACCTGAAGATCTAGGCAAAACTGCCATCTCTACTGGATCAGAAAACAGTGGGTAAGTAAGTTTTGTTTTCTTTCTTTCCATCTACATTTGGGAAAGATTAGGAAATTAGCTGTGCACTGGGAAACTGAGGGTTCGCCTGCTGATGTTATAGGAGCACTACTATCTGCTGTCTTACCTGTAATATCTCCATCAGTGTGCCTATCATTGTGCCTTAGAGCATCTACCCTCAGGGTATGAAATTG
The DNA here is from genome assembly GCF_030936135.1 of Gavia stellata. NCBI lineage: Eukaryota > Metazoa > Chordata > Aves > Gaviiformes > Gaviidae > Gavia > Gavia stellata. The sequence continues at coordinate 83,879,285 of NC_082595.1, forward strand.
GTTTTCTCTTCAGTCTTCACAGAGTGCCAGCAATGGTGCCTGGATCCTGGACTGGATACAATGTGCGAGCATGCTACTGATATAAACTGAGCTTATGGAGGCTAAAAGGAGGCTTCATTTTTTCAGAGGAAGTCCAGAGTGTGGAGTTCAGCCTGTGGAGGCTTCAATGAACCCTGAACTTCCACTGAAAAATGGCTTGAATTTGTTTGGATTGTTTTGAATTTTTCTCCACCTGATTTTCAAGGAAAAGGATACTTAGGTATGCTCGATACAGGGAGATACAGTTGTGATGACTCTGAAGAGCAAAGAGGTAGGGGAATCCCACCCCCATACCTTCTCCTATCACACATTAATGAAGCACATCATTCCTCCCCCAAATAGAGCTGGTCCCTCAAGCGCATCAGGGAACAGCACTGTGATGACTGGTCCATGTAGAGATGGATATATAGAGGTCTAACATTAATGATATTACCTGATTGCTTTACAGAACTTTGAGTTGTCATTCAATGACTGACCATTTACTTTTGATTCTTTCCACCTCAGTTTCTTCATAGCCATCCTGTCCTATCTAATCTTTTGATCTCTGCACAGCTAAATGTTTTGTACCTTTTATTTATATCTAATCCAGAGATGACTTCTTTGAACATCACTAGAGAGAACACAACGCTGTGGAAAACTGAATTGGAAATTGTCTTCTCAGGTCTACACAGAAACATGGTCTGAAGAGAAATCTTATTTACTTTTTAAAGCTGTGAAGTCCTGCAGAATAAAAGCTCCAGCGGGCCTGCTTCTAAAACTTTTGAGGCTACTAGTTTAAACCATTACCACTGTTATCAATGAGAATGGTTGCGAGATGGGCAGGTAAAACCAGAGAATTTCCAAAGAATTTTAGAATCAGTGTGTTTTCATCATAGGATTGTATGGACAATATAAATATTTTTATTAATGCCTGTTAATTACATCGTAAATTACTAACTTTAAACAATTTTTTCCTTTATTTTAATAGATACTATTAACCTTTTTGCAATGATAGATATTGATTTTTCTTTGCAGATAAATCCAAGATGTGTTTCAAAGTTATACTATTGATTTAACTTAATATGAAAAGCTTTGTTCATACATATAACATGCTATCAATTTCTCAAGGATATTCCACATAAGTTATGGTATGGACTTACCAAGACATGATTACAAAAGTAACGTTAGTTCTTAGCTTTCTACTGCATATGAATGTATGTTTAGTAGAAAAAATATTAGAAATATTGAAATTAATGGTACAATTGTTACTGATTTTCATAGCATATGATTTAATTTGCTTTATATTTAATATTTCATTTAGCTCTGCTAAATATAACACACTATATCATCTGTAGTATTTAGTAAGAAGTATTTTAATTTCAACATCAGATTGACACCCATATTATCACTAACACTTGCAAGAAATAATGAAATGCAAATAGTCTCAGAGAAAGATCAAATTAAAAACATCCTCAACTATTCATTAGTTTAGAATATGAATACTCCATATTTACATTTCCAGTCAAACTTACAACTTCTAAATTAAAACCATTTTCAATGTTTTGCTTTTTTTTGTGCAAGAAAACTATCTTTAATTATATCTACCTCCATCTCAGTTTTTATTACTTTCTTCTGTGCTAAAAGAAAATTTTTTAGTTAGCATGTAGAAAATTTTAATATAATTGCTAAATATGTCTGGCTGAATCTGCAATATTAGATAGGCGTAGACAGCTATCTTTGAACCAGTTAGTCTTCCCTTACACACTTTTAGGAATATGTAAAAGGTGTTCAGAGGTATTCATGTAAAAAGCTATTTTGGAAGGCTCTAAGTCTACATTATGTACCAACTTGTTCAGAGTTACATTATCAAGAAGAGGAGAGAGGTTCAGTGACATTTTGGACATATTCCATTATCCTTTTAACGTTAGGCTAATATTAGAAACAGAAATGTGTTTGCCAAGTGTCTTTCAAGCTGCATTTATCTGCCTTTACCTTTTTTCCTAGGAAGCCTTTTTACAACAGTAAGACTATTTTTCTCCTTCAATAAGACATTCCTAACAGCAGAAAAAGGGTGTAGAAAGATATTATAACAAGGAAAACGAGCTGAAAACTCAAGTGCATTTTCTCTAAAGGCTTTTTCAATCTGATTTTATCAGTCACAGGAAGCAGCAAAAGAGATGAGAATTCTTTCTTCTTCCTTGAAGTTGGACCACTGTTAATAGGTTGGTCCACAGTCCAGTAGATCTCAGAATGAAAATACTTTCATCTAAGGTATAACCTCCATTTTTCTTCTACAGATTTCATCCTACCAATTTTAGTCACATCATTTTGTGCCTCATTAAAATAATTATTACCTTATAAGAATAACCTCCCTGAGTGTTTTTAGAGTTTTTTCTTTACCTTTCACTTAAGAAAATACATGGCTGTTTCATTTATGGCCAGTCCAACAAAGCATGTATGATAAGGCTGAACAGTGAACCATGTGAGCAGAACTGTTAACCATGATGGTCGATGATTACCATGATGTGTGCAATACACATACATATTAAAACTTATTTGCATTTTTAAAGCTGTTATCTGTACCCTTAACTAATTTGCCATCCTTATCCTTACAATCATTACTTATACAGAGGTCTCTTCAACACAATATTTTAGGCAACGTTACACTCAGAAGTGGCTGAGTCATTCCAAATGTGGTCACAACAGAGTTATATACACATATTACTTCTCTGATATTTGTATGCACCTTTCAGCTGTGTTTAATGTACAGTCCCACACTATCTTAAGTCACTTTCATCTTACTATATTAACATTTATTTGGTTTCTTTTGAAATTAATTATTTGTGGTTTCAATTAATATTCTTCCTAACCAGCAATCTGCAGTGGTTTTGTCTGTTATGCCTATGAAAATGTTCTTAATAAGACATTTTTAGCTCACAGTGCCCTGCCCAGACACCTCTCAGGAAAATGAAATCTGTTATTTGTGTATCTAAGGCAGGGGTATATCGACGAAAAATGGTTATCTGTCATCAAGATATTCAAATGTCATATGACCTGTGGATATTTCTAGGAAAAGTAACCCATGTTAGCTAAAAGCAATATAACATCTTATTTCAGGAAGGTCTAAATAATCAAGATATCCAACTCCAACTACTTCCAAGCAGGCAAGATAAAATCTTTTACTGAAGATTAAAAAAGGGATAAGACAACTTTTCTGACTTAGGGTAAGATCCTAAATCTATAAAGTTTTAGCTCAAGACACAGGTGAAGCTTCTGAGTTTTGTAACATTTTGGTTAACTTTGGTGTATTTGTGAATTTCCATTTGAGTGCCTCTAACTCAATTTCTGATTTGGAATGAGAATGTTAAAATATTCAAAGAAAGACTAACATCTCTAGTCTGTTTATTTCAAAGTGAGAAAGCTTAGATATTTTGGCTATAGACTCCTGGATTTTTCTCTTCATAGAACAGAATTAAGCCTTCAAGCACTTTGAAATATGTCCCTCAATAGTTCATCTCTTCTAAAAACCTCCATTTTCAACTTGTTTTCTGTAAGTCAGCTGAACTGCAGCTCATTGTGGCTCAACAAACATTAAACTTTAAATTCAACAGTTGCTGTCCCCGCTCTCTCTTGCAGTTTATGGAAGGTCAGAGGGGAACATGTAGCCTTGCCTTAGGATTATACAATAAGTGTTCATATGAATATTTGTGTCTCTGTTTACTAGCATTTACAAAAATGATTGGTGTTTTATTCCCAGCCCAAATCCATCAATTCTTTTAGAAGCTGTTATTAAATTCTTGTCAGAACCATACACAGCCAGGTGCATTAAATTCTCCACACTATCCTTCAGCCACTTAACAAATAGCAAAAACAGCATGCCAATACTAACACTAGACATGGCTCGCTAAAAAAAATTTTTCTGAATAAGAAACCTCCTCTTCAGTTTGCAGCCCTGTAAGTGTAACCTCCTGAATGTATTAATGAATTTTAGGAATAAGTTACTTCATAGCTGCCATAATCCTTAATCTGAACATTACTACAACTGATATATTTCTTAGTAATACCCCCAAGTGTCTATCTGTATGCATTTGGATGACCTTAGTCTTGCCAAAGCATATGTTTTATTTAACTCTTCAGAATAATAAAAGTTTTTTCCAAAATCAAGATATCTATTGATTCTTGAATAAGAATGTGCAACAGTTTCTAATGCAGAAATTCCTTTTTTTTTCTTTTTTCTCCAAGCAGACTGCTATATTGTAGACCTGTGGTCCATAAATACAGTTTTGCCATTGACAGTAACAGAACATGGGCTTTGTATTGTGTTTGCAAGGCCTAAGGCCTGAGGCTTGTCAGGCTTGCTTGGTCTGAACTTATTTTGACCTGCCTGGAGCTTTGTTTTTACCTGGTTTAGCTGCAACAGCAGTTTTGCTAATGATCAGGTGGCTATGCTTAATTTGTTTCACTTTTGCTTATCTTCATATGGCATAGTCATAGTTTTATATAGATGGTAGTTAGAAGTAATTATTCCATGTAGACTGACACATTTATGGCTCTAATGTGATGATACAGTATAAAAGAACAGAGGCTTGGTATGATAGTGGTGGCCTTGAGAAGTGGAAACAGACTGGCACCAGAGACTCACCAGTGGTCATTTAAAGAAAAGCAAACCTAGATCTGGAAAAAATCAGCTTTAGGGGTAGCAAGGAGAAGAAAAAGAAAGCATAAAAGATTCTTAAAATGCTCTACATGTAGTAAATTCAGCTTTATAGACCCTGACCTGCTAACTTGACTTCCCAGACCTACCTCATCACCAGGGACTTGCCTGGGGATCTCTGGGCTGTGACTGATCCTGGTTACTGTCCTTGGATCTGCCCTGATCTCTTTGCTCAGGCACTGTGGTACTGTGCCCTTGCTGGTGAGGACAGTGCCCTGCCACCTCGCTGTCACCCCGGCTCCCAGCTCACCTTCCTTGGGGAGCAGCCCGGTCTTGCTGCTCCCTGACAGACACCTTTCAGACTTTAATTTGTCTGTATGCCCTTCTTGTCGAAAAGATATCTTCGTTATTTTCTGAAGGCTGCCCTGGGCATCTGTGGTATGCTGAAAATTTCATCTGTTCCCACCACTGAGGTATTCTGGGGGGATAATTTCTCGACAGCTGGAAGCACACACCTTCTGTTAGTTATAACTAATGGCTGGTGGCTTACAAGGAAAAATGATGTTTTTAAGGTCATTAATCATTTCAAAAGGTGGACATGCAGAGGAAATTCAATTCACTGTTATTTGCATAGATTCCTGGGAATAAGCAATCAGGGTGTAGTTGTCAGCAGACAGATCAGACTGTCTTGTGGTTCACGGCAACGGCATTTAACAGCTCTCCATCAAGCCCTGAATCTAATCTGGATGCCTGAAGCTTGCAGGAATCAACTGAGAGCAGCGTGACAAAATATATACTAAGCAGTGTTATTGAGACACGAGCCTGTGTTACTGGAGGAAGTGAATTGAAAGCATTCAAACTTGCTCCAGTCCTGTCTTCATTCCGTCATGAAATTGTCTAAAACTCAGAATTAAATTGTCGAAGCAGCCAATCCTAAAGTAAAGATCCTGCTGACACTGTCAAATGTTATTGTCAGGTCAACGAAGATGGAGCAGACGTAAGAGACCTCTCTATATTTCTGTTCTATGTGTTAGCTAAAAAAGATCAAGCTTGTTGTTAATTTCATTCTCTGAAACAAAATTTGCTGCCGGGCAAAAATCTTTGTTATATGGCTAAGTAAGGCAGTTAAATACGGACCTTGTAGTAATAGTGCCAAGAATTTTTAATAGGAGAATTCTTTAATGAGGGAAGTGTATGAAATGACTATCCATCTTCTTATAAAGATGGACAAAGAGACAAAGTTTATGGTCTTTGGGGGAATCACTACTTTATCTCGCATAAGCAGAAGGAGCTTTCTAAGGATTAAGAAGCCTCAAAGCCTCAGAGAGTCTCAGTTGAAATGAGAATAAGTACTTTGTCACCTGAATCCTGAGACAGTTAAGTGATAGCTAGAGTGAACTGATGGGCTGTGAAGACAGGTGTTCAGTAGCCTTGTAGCTGATGGTGGATTGTTTACTGAATAAAAATTTAAATGCTGACATTTAGTTTCAAGTATTCAGTTATTTCCAGTCAGAAAGGTAATCTATCCAAAATTCACACCAGGGGTGGAACTGCCATTAGGAGAACCATGCTGCATTTTAAGAGCACCATTAGACTTTATGCCATTTTGATTGAATTTTTATCACAGCTCATCTGTTTTCTTGCCATTCAGGCATTATGCATAACTTCAATTTATGCTGAAGACTGTAAAGATTTTTCCTAGATGTTGATAGTCTATAAACTGTTTAAAATTAATATAAGGAATATTTTCCATCAAGCAATTTCCTGCAATCTCATAGAACTGGTCTTTATATTTCCAGGCCTTGCATCAAGGGTGTTCATCACATTTGTGTTGAAAACACTTTTGAAATGACTAACCATTGCCAGAAGTTGTATTAGTGATAATTCAGCTTGCATTACAAAGGTTTGCCATTCAGAAAATTTATTGTAATTTAGCTTCTTCAGAGGCTTTGTCCTGAGTTATTGCAGGGAGAAGATGATAGGGCAGAGAGGCTGAATTTTGAACAGACAGAAGGATGGTCTGCCTAACATTAAATTTCTCTTCTAAACTTGGTGGTGTTGTTGATGTTTCTGCCTTACAGTGGCTAATTAAATATCAGTATTTGGGTCTGAGGTGTAACCAAGAATTAATTCTTTCTTATTTAAATGTTGAAAGATAGTCTTTATAGTAAAATTGTGTTCAGCAGCTTTCCTAAAACAATAAATTATTGCTGTTTCTTCTTCTGTGTTTGTTCTCCTAAGTAATATTCTGCCAGGCATTCTGGTTGCCACAAACACTGGAGACATCCAGAATAGGTTTGTATCCTATCCCGGCCCCAAAAGATTGTGTGTTTCAGTTGTGCGTACACTTTATTTTGATCTCATGAGATTTTCTCATGAGACTGAGAAGTCACTAGAGGTAAGATTTCCAGACAAGCTAGTTTATTGACAATAATAGATGGAAGAGCAAACAGTGTGATTTGTAGTGACAATATATAACAAAGGTATAGCCAATCAAGGAGGTATTGATTTATTGCTGCTTCAGCTGCCCATATGCAATTTTTTTTGCAGTTATATTCCCTGCATAACATCAATGTGTGCTTTCCTGTATATCTATTGCCACAGGATACAGAAATAATGGTGGAGATATGAGATGCTATGACAACACATACATTACTTTCTAGGGAGGATTATTTGATGAATAGACCTATTGCAGGGAAACTTAGCTGCGGTGGGTAGGTGTATGTCAGTTCTACCAGTGACAATGACTTAAGCTGTCCACAAGGCTTTGCCATAGAACATTGCTCCTTGAGAAAATTAAGGTATCTTTCAATTCATCACAGCAGACGACCAGGAGCTGGGTGCTCTGCAGTCTGAAAGTCCAGTGAAACTTCACCCTGTGAAACAATGTATTGGGCAGGACATGGCTATCATCTGTGACTGAATGTTTCGGAGAAGCAAGGAAGGCTGGTGACAGACAAACACCTTACTTCCATTGCATACAAAACTTCAAATAAATAAATATTGATAAGAAGTTGAAGTAATTATGAAAGAAAGTGAGCTGTAGTTTAACTGAACAAAGTTTATGCTAAGTGAGCATAATTTATTTTCAGTTCTGTCTTCATGAAGTCTGTGTCACTTTTAAGTCCAGGTATAGATAATGTAGCTAGACAGTCTCAATTCATAGCATATTGAAGACTAAGGAATAAATTAAGATTGAAAGACTGACTAGAATAAAGTATTTTTAAATATTTAATCACAATATGAGATTTTTTCATAACTAAATAGAACTTCTTCAATTCCAAATACCTCAAATTTTTATTTCCAAATAACTTCAGACTTTCAGAAAAAAAAAGTAACCCTTTTGAGGTAGGTGATCATTGTGAAAAATCTTGAGCAGAAACATTTTCTGTTCAAGACATACTGGCTGTAAAATCAAGATTTTATTGTAAAAGTTGTGGACTCCCCGCTGTACGATTTTATTGTACAAAGTAATTTTGGAACTAAAATGAAATGATGGGATTCAGTATTTTTTGCCACTCAGAAACTTCAAGTAAAATTTACTCTGGTTGCAAGTAAAAAAGTAGTTGCAACTCTCAGTTTATGAAATGAGATGGGGCAGATTCTTCCTAACTCTCGCTTCATTCCAGTAATTAAATTTCAACAGGCTGAAATATTTTCTTGGTCATATCTCTGCTCTTTTCCTTAGTGGAAGAACACAAAGAAACCTAAAGGAAGAAACCAAGACTGTATTTGGAAGTTAAGCTTTTTCTTAGTCAATTATAATGGGTCAGAAAAGAATGTATCTGTAGCCAAGAGCTGTAGGGCTAGCTGTGGAATGCAATTGCCTACTGTTCACAGTGCTGTAAAAAGTGAATAAGAAGATATTACAATTAATGTAAGTAATATGTCTCAGTTTGAAACCTTAGCTAAATTTTTTAAATTACAAAAAAGGAAAGTATTTTTTCTAATATATTGGCTTTTAATTTTTTTTTTTAATTTTGTTTCTCAATGTAAGAACTAAAAAATGTTGTCAATTCTAGAACTCCAGGTTGTTGTAGAAATTGACTCTGTTTCTTACATATGTGTGGTTAAGACAGACAGTATTATTTTTGGAAAAATGGAATCCAGTTTCAGTTTGCTTAAACTAGTTGGATACTAGGAAGACATGGCATATGTGTTAGGGTTAAGCTAAATATACATGATCTTACATCAGTGTAGATAGCTGAGTAGATGACTGAATGGTGTCCCTTGCAATTATACATCTCTATAAAATGCACGCTTTACTGCAACAGAAATAGAAGATACATAGTGAAAATACAATATCTGAAGCATATGTACATATATATTATGTACAGCTAAAGTCATTATCAAAATACTATAGCATAGATAAGTTTTTCAAAAGCTTTTTCTGTACCAAAATGTTTATTTTTATACATTTAACATAGCAAACAAGTTACCTTGTAAGTACAGTACCTTAACTGTATGTGAAATACAAACTGCTCATAGCCTAAATACTGCATGGGTTGTTATAGACAGTGAAAATTATTAAACAAATTGCCTGTAAATTAAAACACTCTGTGAGAGGGTTACTTTCAAAGATCTTTCTTCTTCCTTTGCACTTAAATTCAGCCAACTAGGAGTAGAAAGCATACAGTTCTGGAGGTAAAATTTGTGCCTCAGGAAGCTTGAAAAATAAGTGATTGTGCTCTCTCAAATAGCTCATAACCCTAGGCCAAGCCACATATGATGCCAAAATGCACTCATGATAAAATCACATTATCATAATGTGATCTTTCCTTTTCTTTTTATGCTCTTTAATCAATATTTGAATAGCTAGCAATGATGGTGTTCACATTTTAATCAGGGTTTCAAATTTGCTTCCCATTAAGACAAATCAAGGAACCATTTCTTTCAAGGTCTTTGCTAGGCTGTAGTGAAAAAGCTGGATCATTGGATGCTAAATTCACATCATACAGATTATTTTTTTACAACCATAAGGCTCAGAAGTGTAAATTATTTCACAAGAAGGTTGAACCTTCAGGAGTGATTCTCCTGGCCAGATGAATCAGACTTAGCTCATCTGGCCCTGTGGGACAAAGTCATGCCTTGGTACACAAAAGAAGTTAATACTCAAATCTCAGTTAGGGAACCCTTGGCTCAGTTTGGTAAGGAAAGAACAACTAGAACTGTTTCACATTTTGCAGAGTTTACTAAACCAAAACCAAATGAGTGTACTATTGCTGTAATTTAACATTAAGCTGTTTAAGTAGAGTGGAGGAGACATAGGTTCCAGTTCCTGCTGTAAAGATTATTCTAATAATTCGCATACATTTATTTGATGTTTCTTCCTGTATGAATTTGTTATTTTATAACATGATATCTGTGTTGCTTTTCTGGCACAGAGATTCTTTAATTCGTTAGGTGAAGTGAAACAACTTCCATAGGAGGGAATGAAGAAACTTCTGCTTCTTTCTTTATGGCAATCAGTATATCCCAGAGCTTGAAACACATAACCTTGGTCCATGAATAATGAAATGCAAACCATATCTGACAGGTCCCAGAAAAGGCTCAACAACTGAGCTTTCAAATTAAAAAAAAAAAAGTGCAATGTTGTCTTGTATTCTGTAGGAACTTAGTCACCACTATTTTTTTTTTTTTTAGTAAGAGGATACCTGAATTCTGAGCTAGGGTGTTACCCATTGCTAGAGCTGAAGAGGAACAGTGAGCACGAGACTAATAAAAAGCTTCTTATTTCAGCTACTCATCTCAGCTGAAGATTCCCTTCCCATATTTGTTTCCACAGCAGTTTTAGAAAGATCTCCAGCTCTTTTAAGAAAAAAAAAATGCTGATGTTCCTCATCTAGCCTTAAGGAGACAGAATCTTCACACACAACTTTTGTGCCAGCTTACACAGTTGCTAAGCCAGGCCCAGCTTTGAAGTACACTGAGTTTGTATGGATGTAATACAGTGATGTAAACCAAGAATGAAGAAAATTTGCCCAAAATGTCAGATTTTCTTCAGCTGATGTTCATTTTCTGTTATGTTTTCACTTGTTCCCACATGGTCTTTATGTCTTCTGCAAAATGTTAATAAGACAATGGTGTAGGGACATATATTCTCAATTTTTTTTTGTCTCAGTGTGTTCTGCAAGATTGCCTCAATTTGTTGTTAAGTGTTTAAGTAAGTGCACATGTGAAATCACTGAGTTTGGAACATATGATAGGTTCACAGTACCTTATGAGTCTTCTGTGGGGAGCATGGAAAAAGAGGGAAATCAGAAGATTATGGTTTAACTGGCAGCAATAGTAGAGTCAGCCAAATAGCAGGACGTCTCTTCAGAGCATCATGTTGCCCAGGATGAGAGAATAAGAACTAAGAAAATATCCATTATGTCCTCTGGATTGGTGGAATTATAGTAATTTTTAGTAACTTTTATAACTTTTCCTGTCTTCCAAAACTACAAGATGAAGGTATGGCTTCTTTCTGCCTATCTCTTAGTGGCTACTGCAGTTCTACAAAGGAGGGAGGCCCCAAGATTAACAGAAAACAGTACCTTAAGAAATGCAAATACACTAATTTAAATTAACATATAACTTTAATCTATATGACAAATAACTCCATAACATGTATTCAGTATATTTTGCTGGGATTTACTTTCCTGATTGCATTAGTATGTTTAGCTCACCCAAATACTGCAGGAGTCAGTTTGCATGTAAATTTGAGTCAATTGAAGTGGAAATTTACATGGAAGTTAATGCTTAAACTGCTGGAATTTGGTGGAGTTTGAAATGAAGCTGCCAGCCCCAGGGGTTATTCTCTTAGAGCAATTCATGGGTAGCCTGGACCAGGACAAACCTCTAAAAGACCTGGTGGATCATATTCATTGGTGAGCATGGACAAAGAGTGCTTAATGTGGGATATACATAGCTCTGTGCAATGATGTCAAGACAGAAGCAATTTCTAATACGGATGGAAGCAGAACTTTAGCAATGTCAAAACATCGGTGCTTATGCGGGCTAAGAACCTGCCAAATTAGGCAGCAGCTGAAAAAATGGCCTTAAATAGTCTTTTTGTGGACATAAGCATCAACAGTGGGAATTAGTCTGACTTCAGGGCTTATTGCTTCTATAAAAAAATCTTTTCCCCTGTCTGTAGAGTTGGTACAGCAAAACACCCCCAAACCCTTCCAACCATGAGCTAAACTTTTGTTTACCATTGACCAAGATCATCTGAGTAGCTTACCTCTTCTAATGTGGAAGCTGAAACTAAGGATGTCCAATCTGGGAAAAAAACCCACCCCACCCTATAAAAAATGACATCAGATCACTGATTTATTTTTAGGTTTAGCAGAGGTGTTTTTTATTGTTCCTGTTGGTGTACAATAGGAAAACATCTATGGAGAGGTGAACGATAAGCAGTAAGCTGTAGAAACTTTTCAGACTCTGCAGTCTGAAGGACCACAAAAGAAACTTGAATGCCATATAACCTTTCTGTTTTCCAAAGTATTGAACGTTTTGTAAAAGGGTGACTGCTCTTAAGGAAAAAGGATTACAAAACCAATGAAGTGCTGTTACAAAAATCTATACAATATACTTGTGAAAGTGCACCTCATTATGGAGTATGACAGATAATTCTTCAGTGAAAAAGGCACTGCTGTGGAGACTGTGAAGATATATGGATTGCATAGACCAAAGGGAAATTTTGTGAGATGAATCCTTCCAACAAATACAGTCTGTGCTTTGCTCTTTCTCCCATGAAAGGTTCTGTAACAAGGAGGTATTGATGCAAGTTATTTGCGTGGGGATGGTTTTAAATGCCGAACTTTGTACCTTACATGAAACATTTAAATACCTCCCTGTCTTGATTATTTGAAGAAAACAGCTATCTTGCTGTCTTTCTCAGCAAATGGTTTATCTGGTTAAGTTTATTTGAAAGCACATTATGTATCTCCATATTTGAGAGGAATTTATGAAAGAATGAGAGAAGTGACGTAAGAGGATATTCCAGACTAACAGAAATAGGGACCAATAAGTGTGCGGCTTATTTTACAAAATATACAAATAATGCCACTGTTTTCCATTCTTTTTTTTTTTTATCATTTATTCTTGAGCATAAATACTCAAAACATTAGGCTTGAACCATAAACTACAGTTTATATAAACCAGGCTGAAGTGCAAATGCTCTATTTTACTGAAGTTTGTCAACTAAATATTTTAAAGTGCACACAATTTAGTGCAGTACATTCAGGAAGCAAAAGAATTATACAGGATTAATGAACTCCATTAGCTATAACTAAATTAGTTATGGCTATTGCAGTGGTAAATATAATATCAAACACAATTTTTGTTTACTATTGGAAAGAAGATATCGAGTTTCTTGTGAAATAGAACTCATAAAAAAGTAGTTCAATAGAGCATTTGGCCAGGTTGTCACATAAACAAATAGAAGACTCTAAGACAAGTAATGAAATTATGTTTCATGAATCTTCTGGAATAAGCAGAAATTAGACAAACAGAAGTTAATCAGTCTAGAAATGCCATAAGTAGATTTCTACTGTTTGGAGGCTTTAGGTTTTTCTCAGATTCCAGTTACAGGAAGAAGACCACTTTTTGTGGCTCTTCTCCAAGTCTAATCTATCAATGTATCAATGACTGTATATCAGTTTCATCAATCATTGTGCAACACAAAATAACAGCATTTAAACTATAAAACAGCATTCTGCAACAACTTCTTACTTGGAAAGTGAAACAAGTTCTTGAACTATTTCTCCTGGATTCAAGATCACAAATTAACCAGACATCTACTCATGCTGTCTGCTGGTGGTTAATCATACAGTTCATTCCCTGGTTTCTAGCAATTGTAACTTATTCTGTAGAGCAAAAATGCAGTTTCTTCTGGAGTGTTTCTGACTGTTAGGAGAACATCTGATTTGCTATGAATACACATAAAACTGAAGTGTAAAGTATATATTAAATAATTATAAGGAATCTAAAATATAAACTAGATCAAAATATAGGAAAACTGACACTTACTAATTTTCATTTTATCTGCAAGGACAACAGCCACACTCTCAAGAACCTTCATGAAAATACAGAAAAGAAATAGAACAGCATAATTTCATCAATTTTCCAGAAACTGATTTTTTAGAGTATTCATTTTTCAATCTCTCTGAAAAAATTCATAAGAATAAAAATAACTGTCGAATTTGCCCAGTGAATAATACTTTTTTTTGCTTTGTTTTCCTTCTTCAACTTACAGCCAGTGTCCTAGTCCTCTCTCCTGTGACCATTTCACACACAGTCTTACTGACATCTATGAAGTTCAACACACTGAATGAAAAACAAGAGCTGTTACGGACTGACCACAGCCTCCCATTTCCCACTCATCCTGCCCCACGAGTGGGGCAGGGAGAGGGTAGAAAAGTCAGGAATGAAGGACTGAAGTTGAGCCTGGGAAGAAGGGAGGGGTGGGATGAAGTTGTTTGTGTCTCTGTTTCTCACCATCCTACTGTGTTTTTAATTGGCAATAAATTAAACTAAATTTCCCCAAGTTGAGTCTGTATTGTCTGTGATGGTGTTTGGTAACTGATCTCCCTTTCTTTGTCTTGACCCACAAGCTTTTTCACCTTATTTTCTCCCCCTGTCCTCTTGAGGAGGGGGAATGAGAGAGCAGCTGGGTGGGCATCTGAGAGCCAACCAAGGTTAACCCACCAATAAAACAAAGTAGAATTCTAAGATAAAGAGAGCCCAGAGGTGCAAAAGGATGGGTGCAAGAGGATCTGCAAACAGGGAGCAGGTTCCCAGATTCCCAAAGAGAGCATTTCAGGGGAAAATGCCAATGGCCTTAATTATACAGCCAATGCAAAGTGCAGTGGGAGACATATGGATTGATGCTTTGAGGCTGAGGCAGGCTGGAAGAAGCTAGTCCAGGAACAACAATGTTGAACATGGTGATGGTTGCTGCTGAAGGAAATAACCCAACACTAAGGCATGGCCCTTTTTCCTCACCATCTGTGTTCCCAGTTTCCCCATCTGTTGCGTCTTGGAAACTTGTGTGACTCTCACAGCCTCACATCTTCCCCAAACTCAGCCATCCTCGATCTTTTGATCTCACATTCCCTCTAACCTGTCTTCCCCCATCTTCCTTCGTGAACTTTTCTCCTACTGTAAAATTGTGTGTTATCTGTTCCAGAGATACTATACTCCAGCATGAGCTATTTTGATCTCATCCCTTGAGGGGAGGGAGGGTTAATTCAATTTTGCCTACACTGAATTGCTGCTGCCAACCCTTAATTTCTCAGCGGTGTAGTATATATGGCTCTGTCTGCAATTCTTTAAAACAGTGGCATACTTTTAAAGCATATTGAACTTGCAGAAAATATTAATAGGCTACAATAACTGCTCCTCTATACTTAAATGCTGCAGTGTGGCTATGTCCATGCTTCCTGATAAAATGTGACTATATTATCGCAAAAAACCATAATTGCTGGAGTTGTATGGATTAAATCAGTGAATCATGAGCATAAATCCCTGTACTATTCTATAGGTGCACTCAAAAGTTTTTTGAATTTGTAATGTGAGTTATTCGGTTGTTCTTTCTCAATCCTGTGAATGATTTATGCCATTCTGCAGAACATAAGAAAAGATCCCAAGTCCCTTGGCACCTTCCTCTCTTAGTAGGCGGCATCCTGTACATACCAATGTTAGTAAAGCAGCTAGCAGATTTTTACCATGTGCAGAACTGATGCAGTTTGGAGTTCACAAATCTATTAAGCGAAAATAGTCTGGATTATACAGTCAACTTGTATTTTAGATGATGTAAAACTACTACAGTATACTTTTTATGGCTTTGTGTTCTTGGGACTCTATTTCAAGGCAGCAGACAAATATTCCCATTAATTCACCCTAGAGGAGATGTATACAAAGGAAAATTTGAAATGAAAAGGTGAACGTTCATGTTTGAATCTGAAAAGCTGTGTGTGAATAACAGTCTTCGAAGGTGCATGAAATGTCGGTTTCTTACATAAGGAGGGATTTGCACTTGCTAAGGGACCAGTGATACTAGCGATACCCTATTTTTAGTTATGTTATTAGCAAAATCCAGATATCCGTGTACATATGAACATGGATAGGTTGTGTACCAAACACAATGAATGAATGAAGGTATTAATTAGACGAAATGGCTAATATAATTAATTTCTATGTCCCTATTAAACTTGAATCTGGAGAAAGTTTTCTTATTCATTCTGACTCACTAAATACCATATAAAGCCTAGCTTCAGCCATTAGTTTTGGACAATTCCAACCCATGAAAAGTGCTTTTGCATGCATAGTAGGGGAATCCTTCCTTTAATTGACACAAAAAGGAAAAAATAGGAAAAGTAGAAGTTTTCTGAGGTCACCATTTCTGTTTATCAGATATCAGTCAACAAAAAAGACTTATGGGTATATATAAGATTACAGGCAATGTAGCAGGAGGTAGATTATTCTCCAGAGCTGCCAGTATACTTCGACTCTTGGACTGTATCTTGCATGTGGTTTCTCCTGAAATATGCTTTCTTGGACTTAGAACTCATAAAGAAAAGAATGCAAAACACAACGCTGTATACGTTAATAAAAAGCAGGGTGCTGTTTGATTTATGCTTTTAATTTGTTTCACAATCTATCTTTTGACTTAAAATGATCCTTTTCTTCTGCAGGGATCTTAATCTTTCCACATCTTTTGTACAAATCAGTGTTCTGACAGAGGGGAAAGAGAATTAAATTAGTTTTGAGAAATTTACTGCCTTGTTACTTTTACTGATGGAAAGGCATTCCTTCTGTCAGATTCTCCTCAGTTAATACCGTCTCCTCTTCACTGGACTCAGCCTGAAGATTCTGACTTAATAATTAAGTTTTGATCCCATCTTTTTCCCCATAGATTTGGGGTCCCAGACAGCTGGTCTAAGCAAGCTTTGGCAGCCTGAGTTGTTACTTCCCCTCATGCCCAGCACCTTGGTCTCTAATATGCAGCCTTGCTTACCCTCAGCTGGAGAAATCCCAGAGGAAAGGTAGATGAGGAGCAGGAACTAGCTATCGCTGGGGTAAGTAACCACAGGATTTTTGCACAAGGCAGCAGCTCCGTGCTTCAGCTGATCTCCTTCTGCAGGCAGACCCAGATGGAGGTGAACCTGCCTTTGGCTGAGGTCTGGCAGGGGCCAGGCTGCCTCGTTAGCCAGCAGCCTGCTCCTTGTAGGAGCAATCTTCAGTGGGCATTGACTTAAATGTCACTGGCATGACTCTGAAAGCTATCTTGAACCTGGGAAAGTCATCAGCAAAAAATGCACCTTGAATAGAAAGTAAGATACATTTTAGGTTGATTTTCCTGAGAAAATCCTTGCCTTATTCTCAGAGAGAGGCTGCTACCTTTATCTCCTGTGCCAGGCGGTGGTGATGGTTTGTTCAGATGGCCTTTTTCAGGTTCTTGTGATAAATCATGTTGGGGTTTTTTCACATAAATGCTAATGGAACTAAGCAAATGTTATGATCTTTGTTTTTAAAGGCCTTGTATTTCTCCATAGCAAACAGTTTAAGCTGTTTTTCAAAATAGTTTGGGATTTACTCAAATGAGAGCTTTAATTTAAAGAGGTTGCTTCAGGCACAGTGAATTAATATGACTTGTTAGTCCTTTAAAATACACCTTCAAGGAAAACTATCAATTTTAAAAGACTGAAAAGATTCTGTTATTGTCAGATTGAATTAACTCTACTTTTTAAATTCACAACACTCCTTGCTAAAAAGCAATCCTCAGCAGGGATATATTAAAAAACCCCAAAGATTGTAATTGTCTGGAAATTGCAGATCTCACATTCCTAAACTTGTCTCTTAACAAAGCAATTGAAAGTAAAACGCTACCGACATTTATTTTTGTACATATTTCTCTGGGATTATCAAGCAGAACTAGTCTTGGAATTGGAATAATTTTAGAAGCAATTCAGCTGTAGCACTTTGCTGCACAAGCGGTATTCATTCTTGTTTTCTACCCAAAAGGATGCTACGAAAATAAGAAAATAACTTCTTTTGAGTTGAGGATCATAAGGCCATGTAACAAATGATGCTTCTCACATCTTCTCACAGTAGTAGCTAAGATAGACTATTATCTTTCTCACTTATAATTTTCTCTGATAGCCCAAGACAGTGCTTTGGCAAAGTGCTGTTGCCAGCATTGAATGATAATATCCTTTATCATTCGAGAGGGCAGTAACAAAAAAAATGTTAAGTCAGTACTGATACAAATTTGAAGGATTTGGAAGACAAATGCACAGGTCTTTATCCTGCAACATGCTTGAGTGGGAGCGGAAATCTGGGTTCTTGGAATTCATTGCCAGATTGGAACAGAGTAGGAAGGACCTGCATCCTGAGTTATCTCTCAGCGTGAAACTGGAAGACGAAGTTTAGACTACTTTATATCATTACAATATGATGTAAAGTATATAGTGTCAACAAAGCTGACAAAGCAAGCAAATCTGACCCAAAGATTAATTGTTTTGTCTGAAACATACAATGAGATTTTTTAAATAAAACTGTCTATATTCCTAACACACTTGAATGAAATGAATGGGAGAGTCAGACCACAGGAAAACATCACACATGGGCTTGTTACTTGTAGGGCTCTTGTTGAAGATGGCTCATCTTAGTGGCTTTTAGACTGTGTTAAAGTAATACAGACAGATTGTGAGCTTAGTGCTCTTCTACCAGCATAAATGCTTAGTAATGTCTGGAGAGACCTGGTAGCTCCTCATGGCTCTGTTCCTCGCATCAGTTTTGTCGTTAGCATAGTCATATACAATAGACAGATGCCATTTATTAATGGATTGGACTCAGTGTGCCTATGGTGGAGCAGTGTGCTTAAATTGGATTGAAGTAACTTGCTGGCAACTGGAACTTTTAAGCACAATAAAAATGGGCAAAACAAGATGGCTGGGCTTTGGACAGCTGTGGAGAAGGTAGCTAACTAGCAGGGACTTGATAGAACCTCTGTTGTGGAGAGTTGCTGCAGTTTCCTAGAGATACCTGAGAACTGTTAGGCAGCCAAAAAGATCTGGATAAGAAAGAAAATGGGAAAGCAGTCAAAGGATTTACTTGACAATTTTGTTAGGTCGGGGAGGACAGAAGGATGTAATGATTTCTCTGGATCAGAGACAGGTGTGGTGGGTTGAGCCTGCCTGGATGCCAGGTGCCCACCAAAGCCGCTCTGTCACTCCCCTCCTCAGCTGGACAGGGGAGAGAAAACAACAAAAGGCTCATGGGATGAGATAAGGACAGAGAGAGATCGTTCACCAATTACTGTCACGGATAAAACAGATGCGACTTGGGGAAAAAAAATTGATTTATTACCAATAAAAATCAGAGTAGGATAATAAAAACCTTAATCTTAAAAACACCTTCTCCCCACCCCTCCCTTCTTCCCAGACTCAACTTTACTGCCGATTTTCTCTACCTTCTCCCCCCTGTGCAGTGCAGGGGGATGGGGAATGGGGGTTGCAGTCAGTTCATCCCACGTTGTTTCTGCCGCTCCTTCCTTCTCAGGGGGAGGGCTCCTCTCACTTTTCCCAGCTCCTGCATGGGGTCCCTCCAATGGGAGACAGTCCTCCACGAACTTTTTCAACGCGAGTCCTTCTCATGGGCTCTTCACAAACTGCTCCAGCGTGGGTCCCTTCCACAGGCTGCAGTCCTTCAGGAACAGACTGCTCCAGTGTGGGTCCCCTGCAGGGTCACAAGTCCTGCCTGCAAACCTCTTTCAGCGTGGGCTCCTCTCTCCATGGGTCCACAGGTCCTGCCAGGAGCCTGCTCCAGCGTGGGCTTCCCATGGGGTCACAGCCTCCTTCAGGTGCATCCACCTGCTCTGGCGTGGGGTCCTCCATGGGCTGCAGGTGGATATCTGCTCCACCGTGGACCTCCATGGGCTGCAGGGGCACAGCCTGCCTCACCATGGTCTTCACCACGGGCTGCAGGGGAATCTCTGCTCTGGTGCCTGGAGCACCTCCTCCCCCTCCTTCTTCACTGACCTTGGTGTCTGCAGAGTTGTTTCTCTCACATATTCTCACTCCTCTCTGGCTGCAGTCGCTGTTGCACAGCAACTTTTTCCCCTTCTTAAATATGTTATCCCAGAGGCACTACCACCATCACTGGTGGGCTCGGCCTTGGCCAGGGGCGGGTCCGTCTTGGAGCCGGCTGGCATTGGCTCTGTTGGACATAGTGGAAGCTTCTAGCAGCTTCTTAAAGAAGCCATGCCTAGAGCCCTCCCACTACCAAAACCTTGCCACGCAAACCCGGTACGACAGGACAAAGAGTAGAGGTGTTTTCCAACTGAACAATCCAGAAAAACTTCAGGGAGAGAAATAAGGTTGTCAAGCTGCAAACATCTAAGGGAAAATGGAAGATCAAATAGGCTTTTTGTTGAAAATGCAGATGTTGTTTTCCCAGCATGAGGTAATAAGCTACTTTGGGTCGGAGTGAAAGAAAACTTCTTAAGGAATCTTTGAGTCACTGCCAAGACATAGTTATACGCTGTGTTCCTTCAACAGGCACTTGCCGTGTGTTTGGTATGGCATATTGTTAAATAAATACTTATATTCTAGAGTCCACAATGGCCATTATAGCAAATTATGTGATTGCTGTCCTACTGTAAGGTCTGGTTAAACTAAGAATAGTTTTGAAGGGTCTCCTCTGAGTCTCCTTCCTAGCTTGAGTGATTCTGATCACACCCCATATATACTGGGAAATTTTGTCATCTTTTGGCAGCATCCATCTGCTGTGAAGGTTCTGCTGGGCCTCTAATATGATGGGTCAGTTCCACTATATTAACCAGGCAGTTCTTGAAGAAAAGCAACTCCATTAATTCAAGCCACATTTTTCAAAGAGAGAAAGGCAAACCTTTCCTTCTAATAACAAAATCCTGTCATCTGAGGAGACAATAGTGTTAGGTTATCATTCTTTGTTTTCCAATCTTTTCTTCAAATTATATTTTGTCTTTTTCACGTGTATCAATAAAAAGAAGAATTTTACAAAGTGATAGCATCTAAGTCAGACTGTGGGTGTTAAACTTGCCAGCAAGACGAGTTCTGGGTTTACAAAAGCAAAAATAAATAGGTATAGACAAGTCAAAAATGTATTCGGTCACTCATGACTGTGAAAGACCTTGTCTATATTTTTTTGCAAATCCCATTTGTACTACTTGAACATTGATACATGAGTAATCTCTATCTGGGGTAAACTTTCAGGCTCAGTATTTATAGAGTTCAAATATATGACTTCTAGACCAATGGGTATACAGTGCCTCTTTTTGTTTGTTTCCTTTTCGTGGAAGGTGTGAAAGAGTGCGAGTGCTCAGAAATCTCATCTAAATTGTAGACCAAAAAAGTTTTGCACAAATTATAATCTTTTTCTTCTGCTGTGAACAGTTACTTACAGTGCATATTGCAAATCCTGAGAAAATCTTTCTTTTCATTCCTGGATGGTAGTAAAACAGGGTTGTAGATTGGATTGTCAAAGGAGTTTTGCTTTGAACTGTTCCCAGTAAGAACAAACAATAACAAGATATAAAGCATTAGAAAATGCTGGGCCAAGTGAAAACTTAACTCTCTTGTAATAGCTGACCTTACCTGTTTCTGCAGAACTCTAGAAAGGCTTGTACGATACTCATTTTTATAACTGATTTTGGATTAGCTCTGCAATATGACTTTTTACTGCTAAAAGGTGACACCAAAAGGTCTCCAAAAGTTCATTGCAGTGAAAAAGAACCCTCCCAATTTTTTTGTATTAATTTTTGATGTGTTACGGATTACATTATAAGCAGAATTACAGGTGATGTCTCCAATTTGCAGGAACAACTCTCAACATTACATTTAAACTAATGTAATGTGAACTAATTTGATTAGTTGTTCTTTTTAGGGAATGATCTCAGAAGCAGCACAATGTGGGGGAAGGCTAACTTGTTGCTTCATACATTTTCATGCAATGTAGTATATACATCAAGGTGTTGCCTCACTGAGTATCAGACAAGAAAAGTACCGAGAAATACCAGTTCCTTGCTCCTTGTCCACTTCATAGGCTCCAGATTCAAGTGTAATATTTGTAAAAATATGTAATTGTAGTTCGACTTCATAGAATTTAAAACCACTTCTGCGTTGAACTCAATAGGCTGAGTTGAGCTACTTGCCTTTGTGATATTACAATAATTCTTCCCTCTCGCAAATTATATTCAAACTTCAAGTGTTGATAATAAGCTTCCGTTCTGAAGGCAAAGACTTCATTTGAGCACTTATTAATATTAATATAAACACCTGTCTAACTTCCTCCTTGTTCCCTTTAATTGCCAGAAGTATCAGACTTTACAGATTATTTGCTTCCTATACATTTAAAATACCTCTTCATAGTTCCCTTGTTGTGTTTGATGTTTTATTTATGATGAATTATGATATTTTTGGTTATCAATGCTGTGTTTAATTATGTCTAGCTTTCATAAGCGTCTCTTTGTAATACAGTATGTTATACTTTATATTCATCAATACCTTTTTTGTTAGTGTACAACACTTCTAGCAAAAAGTATTGCAAGATTATTCAATTTACAAAGTTAGTCTCTTGCACATATTATCTACCTCTGATGGCACTTGTTATACACCTGGCAAGGCAATAAACTTCCTTTGATTCAATATTAAGCCCAAAATTGAAAAGACAAAAATGTTGGCTTTTGGTTTGGACTACAATCAATATCAAAATCAAAACTATTATAACCTGGAATAAAGTGCTTGGAGTGTTGTAGTCCAGTTTTCATTTTTAGTTTACCTATGGCCATTTTTCTTTTGCCAATTTGAGTTTTAAATCTGGGTTTTTAAATATAGGTTTTCTCAGAGTTAAAAGAAGTTGGTTGAAGTTAAATATTTACATATAAATTATTAAATATTTCATTAAAAATCAAAATAAGTAATCTGTTTCTTCAATATTCTTACTCTTGTTCTGTTTTTTTGATTTTTGGTTAGGGATGTTTGCAGACTATATATTTAATTTTATTCCATCTAAAACTCCTTTTTAAGGCAATGTACTGTACACTGGAAAAAATACTAACTTGGCTCTTAATGGTTGTAGTCATACGTTATAAAAGAACCCCTGTTAAACTCTGGAGTATGCACCTGGCCTTACAGTATTCAAATTCTGAATAAAAGGGAGTGGAAGCAGCTGTTAGTTCACCTAACAGTTTACCCCATGGAAGCATCTTGGGTCTACTCTGTTGAAAAACTCAAGCTTGTATGTTTTCCTTAAAACCTGCTTCCAATATGGAAGAAACCCAATGGCATAAGCAAGGTGGGAACTCCAGTTTGCTTCAGCGTGCATCTAATCTTGATCTCCACATCCCTCAGCAGGCATGCTGACCTCCAAGTGGTGAGGTGTCCTCCGAAGTAAAGCAAGGACAATTTCAACTCTGATGCCATACTACCTGCTGTTAGTTTTGCAGGTTGGCAGCAATGAGGTTGCACAAAGTAGCCTAAAAGCGATCAAGAGGGAATTCAGAGCACTGGGGAGACTGGTTGAGGGATTGGCAGCGCAGGTAGTGTTTTCCTCAATCCGTTCAGTGGCGGGGAGGAACACTGAAAGGAACAGGAAAGTGAACCTGGTTAACACATGGCTCAGAGGCTGGTGCCATCGGAGGAATTTTGGTTTTTTTGATCATGGGGTGGTCTACACGGCACCGGGCCTGCTGGCTGCAGATGTAGTTCATCTATCATCAAGGGGGAAAAGGATTCTCACTTACGCGTTGGTGAGCCTCATCAAGAGGGCTTTAAACTAGATTTGAAGGGGGAAGGGGATGAAACCAGGCTGCCTAGAGATGAGCCTAGGGGTGGCATGCCCATGTTGGGGGTGAAATCAACAGCACAGCCCAAGTGCATCTACTCCAATGCACGCAGCATGGGCAGCAAACAGGAGGAGCTGGAAGCCATTGTGCAGCAGGACAGCTATGCCGTAGTCGCCATCATAGAAACATAGTGGGACAACTCGCATGACTGGAGTGCTGCAATGGAGGGCTATAAGCTCTTCAGTAGGGATAGGCAAGGAAGGAGAGGCAGTGGGGTGTCTCTGTATGTTAGGGAGTGTTTTGATTGTATAGAGCTCAACGATTGTGACAACAAGGTTGAGTGCTTATGGGTAAGGATGAGGGGGAAGGCTAACAAGGCAGATATCCTGCTGGGTGTCTGTTATAGACCACCCAACCAGGATGAAGAAGCCGATGAAGCATTCTACTAGCGACTGGCAGAAGTCTCACAGTCGCAAGCCCTTGTTCTTGTGGGGGACTTCAACTTACCAGACATCTGCTGGAAATAAAACACAGCTGAGAGGAAACAGTCCTGGAGGTTCCTGGAGTGTGTGGAAGATAGATAGATAACTTCCTGACACAGCTGGTGAGTGAGCCTACCAGGGGAGATGACCTGCTTGACCTGCAGTTTACAAACAGAGAGGGTCTGGTGGGAGAAGTGATGGTCGGAGGCCGTCTTATGCTTAGCGACCATGAAATGATAGAATTCTCAGCTCTTGGTCAAGTAAGGAGGGGGGTCAGCAAAACCACTACAATGGACTTCTGGAGGGCAGACTTCGACCTGTTCAGGACACTGGTTGAGAGGGTCCCTTGGGAGATGGTCATGAATGGCAAAGGGGTCCAGGAAGGATGGACCTTCTTGAAGAAGGAAGTCTTAAAGGCGCAGGAGCAGGCAGTCCCCATGTGCCGTAAGAAGAGCCGTTGGGGAAGACAACTGGCCTGGCTGAACAAGGAGCTTTTGCTGAGACTCAGGAAAAAAAGAAGAGTTTATCACTTCTGGAAGAAGGGGGAGGCAACTGAAGAAGAATACAAGGACCTCGTTAAGTCATGCAGAGAGGGAATTAGGAAGGCGAAAGCCCAGGTAGAGCTCAATCTGGCCACGGTCGTAAGGGACAACAAAAAATGTTTCTTTAAATACATTAACAACAAGAGAGCCAAAGAGAATCTCCATCCTTTACTGAATGCGGGGGGGAATATCGTGACGAAGGCTGAGGTACTTTATGCCTTCTTTGCCTCAGTCTTCAATAGCCAGACCAGGTATCCTCAGGCTATTCAGCTCCCTGAGCTGGATGACAGGGATGGAGAGCAAAATAAACTCCCCGTGATCCAGGAGGAAGCAATTAACGACCTGCTATGCCACCTGGACTCTCACAAGTCTATGGGGCGTGATGGCATCCACCCAAGGGTGCTGAGGGGGCTGGCAGAGGAGCTTGCCAAGACGCTCTCCATCATTTATCAACAGTCCTGGTTAGCAGGGGTGGTCCTGGATCACTGGAAGCTTGCCAATGTGACACCCATCTACAAGAAGGGCCAGAAGGAGGATCCGGGGAACTACAAGCCTGTCAGCCTGACCTCGGTGCAGGAGAAGGTTTTGGAGAGATTCATCTTGAGGGCACTCACAGGGCATGTGCAGGAGAACCAAGGGATCAGGCCCAGCCAGCACGGGTTCATGAAAGGCAGGTCCTGCTTGACCAACCTGATCTCCTTCTATGACCAGGTGACCCGCCTAGTGGATGAGGGAAAGGCTGTTGATGTTGTCTACCTGGACTTCAGTAAAGCCTTCGACACTGTCTCCCATAGTATTCTCCTGGAGAAGATGGCAGCTCGTGGTTTGGACAGGTGTATACACTTCGCTGGGTAAAAAACTGGCTGGACGGCCGAGCCCAGAGAGTCGTTTGTGGTGAGTGGAGTGAAATCCAGTTGGCGGCTGGTCACAAGCAGAGTCCCCCAGGGCTCAGTTTTGGGACCAATCTTGTTTAATATCTTTATCGATGATCTGGATGAGGCGATTGAGTGCACCTTCAGCAAGTTTGCAGATGACACCAGGTTGGGCGGGAATGTTGATCTGCTCGAGGGTCGGAAGGCTCTGCAAAGGGATCTGGACAGGCTGGATCGATGAGTCGAGGCCAATTGTATGAGGTTCAACAAGGCCAAGTGTCGGGTCCTGCACTTGGGTCACAACAACCCCATGCAACGCTACAGGCTTGGGGATGAGTGGCTGGAAAGCTGCCCAGGGGAAAAGGACCTGGGGGTGTTGATTGACAGCCAGCTGAAGATGAGCCAGCAGTGTGCCCAGGTGGCCAAAAAGGCCAACGGCATCCTGGCCTGTATCAGAAACAGTGTGGCCAGCAGGAGCAGGGGGGTGATGGTGTCCCTGTACTCGGCACTGGTGAGGCCGCACCTCGAATGCTGTGTTCCGTTTTGGGCCCCTCACTCCAAGAAGGACATTGAGGTGCTGGAGCGTGTCCAGAGAAAAGCAACAAAACTGGTGAGGGGTCTGGAGCACAAGTCTTATGAGGAGCGGCTGAGGGAGCTGGGGTTGTTCAGTCTGGAGAAGAGGAGGCTGAGGGGAGACCTCATCGCTCTCTACAACTACCTGAAAGGAGGTTGCAGAGAGGTGGGTGTTGGTCTCTTCTCCCAAGTGACTAGTGACAGGACAAGAGGAAATGGCCTCAAGTTGCATCAGGGGAGGTTTAGGTTGGATATTAGGAAAAATTTCTTTACAGAAAGGGTTGTCAGACATTGGAACAGGCTGCCCAGGATGGTGGTGGAGACACCCTCACTGGCGGTGTTCAAGGAACGTGTGGACGAGGCATTGTGGGACATGGTTTAATGGGCATGGTGGTGTTAGCTGATGGTTGGACTTTATGATCTTACAGGTCTTCCAACCTTAGTGATTCTGTGATTCTGTGAAATAGGAACTGCCTTCCTAAATAACTGGCTCACTTTGGAAAACATCATTTTTGATCTTAAACCTTACTGTTTAAATTTCCTTTTTCCTTAAAAACAGTTTAATTTAAATCACGAACATAAGATTCATCCTGCAGCAAAAAGCTCCTCTGAAATGGGGGAAAGTTATAGCACTGAACACATGAAAATATAGTTGCAGCTGAGCAGAGGTACGGAGGATCTTGGCAGTAGCTGTATGGCTAAAAGGAAGATCTCCCTTAGTTCCCTTAAAAATATCCACTCAATCCACTTCTGTTCAATGACATAATTTACTCTGCTGAGCATCAGGGTACTCAAGTATGGTAAGCACACCCACTAAGTGTGCCAACAATGACAGTATATGTGAGCATGAAATAATTCTACCAACGGATGTCCAAGTGAAATTACATCAGTGAAAGAATTTTAAACATCTCTGCTGATGACTGTTTTCCTGATTCTTTTTTCATACTCACAGAGATTCTCTGTTTACAAAGCAAATATATTTGTTAAACTACTATAGCACTAATTTATATTTTCTTTTTCCTAAGGAACTTGACAGGCTACATAAGAGTTAAAAAAGTCAATGTATTAAGAACAGGAAAATGGACAATAAACAGGAGTCACATTTTGTTCACTGCAGATCATAAAACTTTTTTAATATCTATTTTTTATATTTGATCCAGAGAAGACTCTGTTTCTCATCTGTTTTGTTTTCATACTGTGTCTGAACTATTCCACACCCATAAAAACCCTTTTCCAAAAACTTTTAATTACCTCATTTGTCAGTAGAAAAAATGTTATTTTCATTTGATTGTCAGAGCAGTCCTGATAAATATCATATTCATGGTAATTTCAGAAAAAAACTAGCCTTAAAATTTCAAGAGAGCACTAATCTGAAGATATTATTTAATTTCCTTAAAATCTTCTGTTTTTTTTTTATACTATAGAAATTGCAGTATAGTTACTAATTTGAAAAATGCCTACAGAGGACTGTGGATATATATTTTTCCTCCTTTTATGATTTGACCCCAAAACTACTAAGTTAATCCCATAATTTTTTCATTCAATGGAAAGATTCTGTTCTTGGATACAACAAGAGAAAAAAGGTGATATTTTTCATCCTCTTTGGACAAATGTCCTGCAGAGGTTAATAGAGATTTCATTCTTTAAATAATCTGTAGTGCTTAGAGGACAATTCAAAATTTTTCTGAATTTTTTTGGAAGAAAGTTCCTTTTGTTATTTTTAAGAACAAAGTTTGGAAATGTTTTGAGAACATCTTTTGCAAAGTTTTGGAGCTGGAACAGTGACAATTTTCCCAAACTCACCACCTGAAAGTCTTCTCACCACCAAAACAGATGTCCACATGCACATACAGGATGCTTATGACATTATTGTGGTTCAAACCCCTGCTTTGATTACTTTAAAGCCATTTACTAAAGGCTAGGCACAACCTTCTATGTCTTTTGAAAGGGTTGCTAATGTTTTTTTCCCTGGGCTGGACCTGTACTTAGCTTCAAAGATCTTTTTAAACTTAAAATTCCCACCAAAGTATTTAATCTTCAGCAATTTACCGAGATGTATTTATAACGTCAGGTGTATTTATAATAGAAAAGTGAGTCACAGTCCTTCAGGCAAAACTTAGTGGAATATTGGCATTACTTGCAAATGTTGTGGAAAGACCCATCATGTAACCTCCCAAGAAGGAGGAAGGCAGTTCTGGGTCCAGACACCTTTCCAGTGGTCTGGCACAAGATGACAACAAGCAGGTCTGAAGGCTGAGAGAGACAATCTGAACTGGGACAAAAAAGAGGCCAGCAAAAGAGATTGCCAACCTGATGCATAAGTAAGAAGGTGGAAAAAGAAATGCCACCTGCCAAAACACATGCATGGGCAAAAGAGTTTCTGGCAGAGAGAGGGGAGCAGCAGAAGGAAATGAGCTTGCAGGACGTGCAGAGTATTATTTTGTTTAGCAGGCAGTTTTGGAAAATTCTATGTTTTTTAACAGGTGGTTCTAACTGCTTTCACCTGAGGTCTGGATCTGCTCATACAGTATACAGGCTCTAGACTTTTAAGGACAATGTAAATCACTTAATGTAAGATACTGCATAACCCAGGCTGCAGAATTCAGTGATTCCTGTGGTACTGGTGAAACTTAGATTATGGCACATTTTAAAGAATGACAACCAATATTGATTTAAAGTTCTCAAGTGATGGCTAGGAATATGATAGAACAATGCAAAGTTGGTTTTTTTTTTTTTTAATAGTTAGCTTTTCTTTTAAAAAATAAGGGCCTTCTGTCTTGTCTAAATATATCTGAATTCGGACTCCATCTTCTGGTTCTTAAAATGCCTCTTTCTTTTTAGGCTAAGAAGCCCTTTTTAGCTGAAGAGCTTCTCACCCTTCAGGTACTCATTAGCCATGCTAAAATTAACACTTGAAATTCTCTTGGATACATTCAACAGATAGAAAGGCTGTAACTCTTTACAAGGAAGATTTTTCCAGACCTCATATACTGTTAAAGTAATCTTTATTTTGTCAAAATATTTTATTTTGTATTGTATTTTTAATTTGTCAAAAAACTTTTAAACTTTTTTTTGGTTTTGTATTTGCAAGAAGAAACTCTGGTGACTGTACAGTGCCTAATATAATGGCTTGATACTTCAGCCTTTCCCAAAAATGCAGGCTTGAATATAGGCCTTCACGTTTATCACTCTCAATTTTAGGCAGATAACTAAGGACAAAGTAGAGAGGAAAGGCAGCTCCTACATAAGGTCTGATTTGGTGTTTGGTGATGTCTCTCTCTTCCCTGACTATATGTAGGGCATAAATGATAAATTCCAAACATCTGAATTCAGATTTTACTGCCAGCCATTTTATACTTTCACCTATACCATTAGTAAATTTGAGGAATAAAACATGGCTAAGAATGGATATAAAGTCCAGGAATCTCTCAGAAACACCTCACCTGCATGTTGGTTATTAACTGCAGATAATTTAGGTTATGCTACCATAAAATATTTGGAACTCTATCTTGGTTTCTTTATGTCATCTTTCTGTCAAATTACATTTGACCAAATCAAGTTTTTCATTCTCTTATAATACCAATGCATTCATAGGTTCCCTCTAGTGCTTAAGAACTTCATGGTGTCCTGGCAGCTTGAAGAAGTCCCCTTAAGCTATGGTAGTCATTATTTGGTCCTACACATTCAAAATGTCTTTTATCTTTAGCACTTCCTCTTTGGCACATTTTGCAGTTATGGATTAAATAACTAAAATGTAAACCAAAACACCTCTGTAAAATGTGACATCATCCAACTTCTTGGTTATTTTGCTTTTCTCACTTTGATTTTTAGTGTGCTTCGTCCATAGCCTCCTACTTGCATTTAGGTATTGATTCCAGTAACCTGAACTGTTAAAATGCTTTCAGCAACTTATCCTAATGAGGTTTGAAAGACTACCGTTAGGTATCTGGAGACATAGTAGTGTCAGGGAGAAGAATACCTGTTGGGAAGTGTGTCTCAGAAGAGAAGATGTCTTAGAGGTCTTGTTCCTTTGTTTCTTTGGATTCTAAGCTCTACCTGCTTCTGTAGCTTGTTAACTTTCCAGGGAGGAATGGACAAAGAAATGAAAAATAAAAACCCAAACCCAATACACAAACCCCAGGAGCTTTAAGACATCTTCAGAAAAAAACTACCAGATGATGTTCATTTTAATACAATTTCAGGAAAAAAATGCTGGAGGATGTTTGTTCAGGGCTATCCCTTGGCACAGAATAGGGGTACCCACTTAAGCACAATATGGGAGAGTTGGGGATTTATAGTTCAGAGTTCCTAGTTCTCCTTGTGCACAGCATAGAAAACATCCACCAAGGAAGGATCTCACAGTGCACAGAAAAAAGTGGAAACTGGTAAGTGCCCACACATCCTGGCAAGTAACAATTGCATCTGTCTGTATTGGGTTTTGATACAACAGGACACATTTGTTGTGGAAGAAAAAAACTGGAAACTTTTATAGTGTATTAAGAAGTCCTGCCTTATTCAGTCCTACCAGGTTTGACATATCACAATCACTTACATTGTATGATCTGACATAATGACATAATGAGAGCTGATATGTTACCCTAATGACAGGCCTATTCTGAAAAATGAAAGAAGACATGGCTCATAATATCAGAGCTAAGATTACTATGGCTTTCAGTAATATGTTCTTTCCAATTAAGATGATAGGCAAGCTATGCTAAACATACATGCATGTGAATATGGTCAGCCATATAATGTGGTGGGTTGACCCTGGCTGGATGCCAGGTGCCCACCAAAGCTGCTCTATCACTCCCCTCCTCAGCTGGACAGGGGAGAGAAAATATGACAAAAGCTTGTGGGTTGAGATAAGGACAGGGAGAGATCATGCACCAATTACGTTCATGGGCAAAACAGACTCAACTTGGGGAAAAAAAATAATTTAATTTCTTACCAATCAATTCAGAGTAGGATAATGACAAATAAACCCAATTCTTAAAAACACCTTCTCCCCACCCCTCGCTTCTTCCCAGGCTCAACTTCAGTCCTAAATTCTCTCCCTCCTCCCCCCTCATCAGTGCAGGGGGATGGGGAATAGGGGTTGCAGTCAGTTCATCACATGTTGTCTCTGCCGCTCCTTCCTCCTCAGGAGGAGGACTCCTCACGCTCTTCCCCTGCTCCAGCATGGGGTCCCTCCAATGGGAGACAGTCCTCCACGAACTGCTCCAGCGTGGGTCCCTTCCACAGGCTGCAATCCTTCAGGAACAGACTGCTCCAGCGTGGGTCCCCCGTGGGGTCAAAGTCCTGCCAGCAAACCTGCTCCAGCGTGGGCTCTTCTCTCCACGGGTCCACAGGTCCTGCCAGGAGCCTGCTCCAGCGTGGGTTTCCCATGGGGTCACAACCTCCTTTGGGCATCCACCTGCTCCAGCGTGGGGCCCTCCATGGGCTGCAGGTGGATATCTGCTTGTCGTGAAGAGTGGTTTAGGCCACTTAAAGAATCACCGTCAAGGGTATTGGCAAAAGTGATTTTAATAGAAGATTATAAAAATGCGACTTAACAGAATTCGATGGCAAGGTTCACTCTATTACTTACTAAAACATACAAAGGAAAATCAAATTAGAGTCAAATCAGAATGATTTATACAGAGAGAGAGTGGAGAAACAAAAGGAGTAAAGAGTAGGGAAGACCCTCCTGTTGAGTGATGAGCTTCAGAGTAGATCCCCTTGCTTTCTAAACTTCTCAAAGAGGAGTTTCGGTGTGGCTAGGTCCAGTCCTAGTCTCAGACTTGGTCAATGGGTTTTATCTAAAGTATTATATGTACTTAGCAGCAATTTAAGGTTCATTCACAGTTTGACATAAATCATAAGATTTTAGCAACACTTAATAATGGATTAGTTTAAGATTTACAAAGCAAGTTAATAGAACTTACTACAATCACAACAGTAGCTTGATTACAGATTGATTCACACATGCACACACAGAGACATATTTATATACAAAGGTACCTGTTGAAAATTCCCCTCGAGTTCCATGAAATATTCACCTCAAATGTCTCAGTATTTCTCAACGGGCCAGAATTGAGCCTCGAGGAGGAGAGCATTTTAGCCCAGGTCCTATCATCAGCTCAGCACGATTCTCCAAAGTTTCTCAAACTGGAGAGTTCGTGAAACTCTGGGAGGCGACCCACTCAGCAGGAGATGGTAATTTTAGCCCGCTGCGGTCCAGGAGAGCTAGCTCAAAGGGTCTCACTTGGAACCACCATTTATAGGTTTGTAAGATGATTGGCTTTAGTCAACAGCAACAATGATGGAGTTTCAGTAACAATGGTGTTGTTCCACTTGGGCTATGACCCAGATAAGGAATGTCCCAGGGCTGTCAGGGGATGACTGATTATTCCATTTTTCTTGCTCTCATTACCCACCTTGACCAGGTAACAGGAGTGCTTGGTACGGTCAGTGCTGTTCCCTGCCTTAGCCATGCAAGAGTTCCTGGTACGGTCAAGGGACACTTAACTGCCCAACTCATTACACAAAGGCCAGGGCCTAGCTGGAATTTCTGAGGTCGTAGAGTGGTCCAGGGCAGGGGGGGAAGGAATGCACTACCACACTGCTCCGCTGTGGACCTCCATGGCTGCAGGGGACAGCCTGCCTCACCATGGTCTTCACCACGGGCTGCAGGGGAATCTCTGCTCCGGCGCCTGGAGCCTCTCCTCCCCCTCCTTCTTCACTGACCTTGGTGTCTGCAGAGTTCTTTCTCTCACATAGTCTCACTCCTCTTTTCCGGCTGCAGTTGCTGTTGCACAGCAACTTTTTCCCCTTCTTAAGTATGTTATCCCGGAGGTGCTATCACTGTTGCTGATGGGCTCGGCCTTGGGCAGTGGCAGGTCTATCTTGGAGCCGGCTGGCATTGGCTCTATCGGACATGGGAGAAGCTTCTAGCAGCTTCTCACAGAAGCCACCCCTGTAGCCCCCCCACTACCAAAACTTTGCCATGCAAACCCAATACATACAATCACATGCTTTTATAATTACAACTATATTTCTTCTTATGAAGAAATTTTACAAAGTTTCGTAGTAAGGCAGCCAAGTAGTAAGGAATGTAGAAAGGCATACAGAAATTGCTATAAGTACTTAATGGTCAATAATAGATTTACTGTAGCTTTTTTAAGCCATCTTATGGAGTTGCGTAACAAGAATTCAATACTAAATTATATTCAAAAAAATTGATTAAAATGGCTTACACGTAATTTCATTTTAAATCTATCAAGATTAACAATTCACTCCCAAAGACTCCAAGGCTATGTACAGTCTTAGGTTTATTCACCCACACAGAACAGTATTGGCATTCCCCATGGAGAACATAGACATACTTACAGCAAATGCATGGCCATTTTTAGAATGTAATTGTCATTGTTGCTTTGTGTTATACTGTTACCAACATGGTAGAAATACAGCAAATTATTGCAATTACTATTATGTTACAGCTATGACAGTTGAAATGAACACAAATTTTGAAAAATGTTTTATTCATCCCTTTTGCCAAAAGCTTTTAAAAATCTTCTATTGTCGGCCAGTAGCCTTGCAGAACACGACTGACTGTCTGTGAAATAAAAGGTGCACGTTTTCCCTGTCATAATGCTGAGGCCTTTCAACTCCTATTACTGACAGGAGAAGGCAAGGACTTTTGGCACCTTCTATGCAATAGGTCCTACATGAAGATCTTTGTAGTCTTAAGTTGTGCAGTGTAGACCCACGAAAATCTCCTTATTGGGTAAGGGTTGTATGATTGTATCCCTGGGATCAATTTTGTGACTGTTTCTCTTTGCCATATTCAATTTGCCATGAATAATGTCACACATAGCTAAACTTTGCTTTACTCCAACTGGCAATATTTACAACTGTTCTGTGCACGTTTACTTTTTTTTTTACACTAAAAGCTGGACTAGGCAGTGTAATTCAGCTGCTTATCCTTTAGTAGCTAGGGAATATTGGTGAATTTTGTTTACTAAACACTTTACAGCAAAAAGAAAGAAGTTTTCCCTCTCAGTCTGAAATTATAAAGAAGAAAACAGGTTTTATATAAACCTTTAAACATATGAACCCATGAAATTTAAAAAGTCAGCTCATATTCCTCTGGTGAAAATAACAACATTTTCAGGAGAAACACCTTCCATAAAAATAAAGATGATTTTGTCAAAATGAGGTAAAATCCATGCAGCAGGTACAATGGTGTTTTCAGTCACTAGAAATTCTGGCCTGGAAACTACTGCATAAGGAGGGAAGCTAATAAACACTTTCTACTGACCTGCATCACTGTCTCCCTGTGTAAAATTCACTCCAGAGAACTGAGGGGGGAGCACACCTTTGTCAGAAAAATTCATTTGCAGAATCATCCTGTCAGGGATTCGGTCATATAGCTTTTCTGTTTCTCAATGAATTTTTTTACAGAGTCTTAATTTTAAATTTGTTTAGCGCATCATGCACCTGTTAAAATGTTACAGGGAAATAAGAAAAAAAGCGATATACATTGGACTGATGTATTTCATCATCTATTGCATGATCATTTAAAATATAAATGAGGTGCCATTAAAAAATGGAGTGCAACAATGTAATTTCCCAGCTTAATTTTGCCTGTTTCTTCTACTTAAACATTGGCAGCAATGTACGTATAATATGTTATTGGGAGGAAAAAATAAAATGTATTTGGAAAAAAAATCCACATTAATTTTGTTTTCTTTTACAGAAGAACTTAATTTCACAGATTTCCAGCAACTCTGAAAGTGCTTGATCAGTACAAAACTGCGCAAAGTTAATTAATGATTTCAATTTCAAAGCACCTTTGATTAACTGAAGCCAGTACATAGGGAGGCAAACTACTTTTCATTAATGACTCTTTTTATCGTTTCTATTATAAAATGCCTCTAATTGACAGCACATATTTTCCAAACAGTCTGTATTATTAGATTAGAACTCTTGATGTTGTTCACATCTGGGTACACGAGCAAAAATAATTAAATTTAATAATAATGGAAAAACCACAGTAATCCATCATACTACTACGGTAGCATGAGCAATGAAGTCTGAGTGGGTGCCAAATTAAAAAATGAATCCATAAAAATATGCCAATTACTATAACCATAATAAAATTTCAGCTCCTGTTCAAATGAATATGAACCATAATCCTCTCTCTCAATCTCACTGGGGTTTTCTGATTTCAAATTGCACCTAAACACATATTTAAGGTGACTAGTGTTGCACATTAGCTTTAGAAATCACATATAACACTGCAGACCCACCTGAAACAAATCACCAGGACTCCTCAATTTAAAGTTCCTCCATTTTCTGTGCTATTGCCTCAGCTTCATCACAGCATTTGGTATGACCTGAACTATTTTTCCAAACTCATTGTTCATATACTGTCAGCTTCCTAACATAAGCACAGTGTGATTCTCTTTCTTTAGACACTGCTTTTTGAGCCAAGTGTTCTCATTTGTCAAGCTTTAGAAACCTGTTTGAAGAGTAAATAGGGAGCTCTGACCATTCACAACTTTTGTGTGTCTCCTGTGAAAAGTATTGTTCAACAAACAAACATCTCCTTTATCATGGTTAAAATGGATTGTTATTGTAATAGCTGAGAAAGGCATTGTGTAAATGTTGTTTCAGCAGTGCAGATGCATGCATCAATGTCATGTTTGTTTCACCTTTTTCCATATGGAAGAATATAGCATGCCCTGGTAGACATGTTTTCACTGAAGACTCAGTATGGCCAGTTCATGAGTTCATTGATAATTCATGTGTGAAAGGACCTCAGGAGGTCTCCAGTCCACCCTTCTCTTCAAAGCAGGGCCAGCTATGGGATCAGGCTAATTTGCTCAGGACTTTTTACAATTGGGTCTTGAAAACCTCCAAGAATGGAGCCTCCATAACCTCTCTGGGCAGCCTGCTCCACTGTTGTGTTTTCCTCATAGAGAAAAGTTTTTTCTTTATCACCAGACTAAATGTCTCTGGTTTAAAATTATGTCTGCTGTCTCTCATCTTCCCACCATGTACCACTGAGAACAGTCTAGAACTGTCTTCTTTATAATCTTGTAGTACTGGCAGGCTACTGTTAGATCCCCCTGAAGCCATGCCTTCTCCAGGCTGAACAAGTCCAGCTCCCTCAGCCTTTCCTCACAGGGCAAGTGCTCCAGACACTGAGCTCTTGGTTGCCACTGCTGAACCTGCTCCAGTTTATCAGTATCTTTCCCATTCTGGAGGACCCAAAACTGGGAATAATCCCTTCTCTCAAACAAGTGGTCATGCTTTTGTTAGTACAGCCCCAAATGATGTTGGCTGTCTCTGCTGCCAGGGCACGCTGCTGGATTGAGTTCAGCTCCCTGTCTACCAGGATCCCCAGAGCCTTTCCTACAGAGCTGTTCCCCAGCTGGTCAGACCCAACATGGATTATTACAAGGAGCTCTTCCTTCCCAGGTACAGGATTTTGCATTTGTCCTCATTGAATGTCACGAGGTTCACCTAGACCCATTGCTCCAACGTGTCTAGATCCCTCTGAATGATTTAAATTAATGAAAGTACCCTCCCTTGCCTCCTCCAGGTCACTGATGAAGATGTTAAACAAGGCAAGTCCCAGGGCAGACCCCCTACACATGCTACTGGTCTCCAGATAAAACATGATGCATTAACCACAGCCATAACCAATCTTGTCCACCCATCTAGACCATAATGCCACAACTTGGGTACAAGAAGTTTGTGGAAGACAGTGTCAAAAGCTTTGCTGGAGTTGAAGTAAATGACATCCACTGCTCTCTCCTCACTCTCAAATCCAGCCATTTTATCAAAGAGGGGAATCGGGTTGATTAGGCATGATTTACGCTTGGTAAATTCATGCTGACTGTTCACAAGCACCTGATTATCCTTCATCTGCACAGAAATGTGTGCCAAGAGGACACTCCATGATTTCCCCAGGGGTAGTACTTTGTAGTTCCCCAAAGAAAGTTTCCTTTGTTGCACGGCCATGGAGACACCCTGAAGTTCATTGTCAACATATCCTCTTGAACCTGTTTACAAAGAGCAGATGATTTACCTCCATCTGTGTATGTACTGTTTGACTGTATTTATTAGACATTTATCTCCTCCAGTGAACACTCTTCCCAACTCCACTCTCCAGTAAGGACTGTATTCAAACGTGCCAGTGTGAAGAGCTTGAAGAGAACAGTAATTCATTTTCTTATGATAAACCTATCATAGTGAACATTTCAGTAGTTTTACTTTGTTTTACTTTGGAATATGTTAAAAAGAGATATTTCTCAGGTATCATAAGACTGTCTTGTTCTAATTTTCTGGAGATTACAGATAACATAATTTATGCCTATAAGTAAGCCAACCTGAAATAAAACTGTCAGTTTTCCCTTCACCACATGCAAAATTCACTTTTCTGCAGTGATGCATCAGCCATGTGCATATGAGCAAGTTTCGTAAATGTTCACATTATGGACATGGGTTATAAATATCTCTTTCTTTTTAGTATAGTTATGGACCATATAAGTTGGGATATTTTTCCTGAACTTTTTTTTTCATTTTTTATTTTTTTTGTTTAAAAATTCATCAGCATTCTCATGGAGCACCAGTAAAACCATCTATAGATAATTTATGTCTTCTACTTTTAAAAAAAAGTTCTCTGGAAAAAGAAAGTTTTTCTCAGCAGTGTGAAAATTGGAAAAGTGCTTTTTAATATATCATCTAAAAAACTTGAAAGCCATGCTTAGGAAATACAATACACTGTTACAAGGTTCACAAAATAAATAGCTGTATGAATGGAAGCCAAGTCATTTGGCTTAATGATCAAGAGGTCTCAAAAACATACAAACTTTACAAGTGCATCTGCAAGAGCCTGTCTACAGCACTTACAGAATTCATTAGAAAGAGACTTTTCACAAGTGTATTAGTGTTCCTTAAAACCTTTGGTATGCTTAAAGGTGTGCAGAAATAGTTAGTAATTACAGTATTTATTCACTGGAAGTAAAAGTAGAATTATTCTGAGACTAGTCTCTAAATTGGAAGTTATATTTATATAAAACCAAGGAGTTTTCTCCCTTTTTTTTTTCTTGAACCAAATCCTTTAGTGCTGAGAATGGAAGGTAGAAGTCCTTTGTCACCATGTTGATCGTATCAGAATATGCTCCCCGTGGCAAAAAGTTGCTACTGGTAACACTAAAACATATGGATAACATAAATAGAGCATTTCATTATTCATTTATCTGGAGTTATTAATGCTGTAAAGCATTGTAGGTAGTTAATTTTTCATAATTTAACTGCCCCTCAATGATATTTTCTTGTGAGAGACAAGAAAAAAAGTTCTTTTCATTCAAATGGCCAAAAAAAAAAAGTACTTTATCTTTCAGCTATCTTTGATGACTATAACTGTTTTTTTTTCTTATGGGGAATTATCTGATCCAGCTTATTGGCAGATGGATGCATTCATCATTAATTCATTACTGAATTCATTCAGTTCGTGATTGTGGGAGATTCTGCTCCCACAAATTTTTAGGTTCAGTTATACAAATTAGTCACAACAAAGCTGACAGAAAATAGTGAGCAAAATGGGATATCTAAGTAAGGACAGAAGTTATCTCATGTAATTTCAGTGATCTAAAAGCTGTGGCTAGGCTAAGAAATTATTTGCACGCCCTCTGCAGTCAATAGGGTGACATGGACACTTCTGGGGATGATTAATATTCCTTACTAATCTCTTTCAGGAGGTTTTTCATCCCACCAGTTCCCCATATTGGCAACAGCGGAAGAAAAAACACCAGGTTAGCTGGCATGCCCAGATTTTTAGATGGCCTGTGGGGGGGGGGGGGGGGAATTCATGTCACATAAACTGCAAGGTTGTCACAGGATTTCTAGGATGGCAGTGGAGTGGCCAGGAGGAAGGATGGCTTTCTCGACCATATACTGTAGGTGGCACCACTTTTACACAGTAACAGAAATCTGCAGTTTCTTGGTAAACATCTTTGTCAGCAGAAACCAAGATGCTCCCAGGCTGTAGGACTTGGCATGGAAAGCATGCTTAAAGGTCAAATAAATTTTGAATGCAGAGGTCATGAGAGTATGATGAGACCCAGACAATGGAGCATCAATCATCATGCTGAGGACCAGAATCTGGGTCAAATCCAATTATCTGCAGTGGGTAAGAGGGCTGCAAGCTCTGAGAAGCTTGGAGAACCTTTATTACCTTGGAGTTTCAGGATAAGCAGAGGTGTTTTCTGTCCAGTTTAAAAGGAATGGACAGATAAGGAATAGGTCCCCATGGTACCTTGACATAGACAACTTGCTGCAGAGCAAAAGCAATATGGAATAGTCACATGCTGACCAACAAATACCAAAACCAGGAACAAATATTATAAATGTCAGATAAATTTCAACAACAACAAAACATCTGCAGCTATAGGACAAAGAAAAACCCAATTATTTGTTGGAAAGTGAATCACAGTATGTGGGCTCTGCTGTAAAAGATGGTACTACTTAAATACAATGGTGAAGGATTTGTTTTTCTAAGTAAAATAAGCTGATATTACTGATATTTATCTTTTTCTGTTACCACTGGTAAGCTTTTCCAGTATGAAGTCTGTCTTCTTTCAAGTACTATTTGTTGACAAAAACTTCATGTTCCATAGTGAGGGACTGCACGTGCAGAATCAACCCTAATTAAGACAAGAAGAAATAAAATGATATCTTACTGGTACTGAGTATGATCTATGACATCTGGATTTTTTTTGCTGGAGTTATGCAACAGTTGCATTGAAAAATCTACCTTACAAAGAAAACTTAGGTTGAGATGATTTGGGATGCAAATTTTTGATGGTCATACCAGAAATCTCGAAGGACATGATATACAAAAGGCTGTGTATCCCTTCCTGTAGCCTATAGTTAAAGAAGGCAAGCTGAAACTTTTATTATGTAGAATGATTGCATTGCTGGAGTCTTGGGCAAGACTTCAGGAAGAATAAACCCAACTATGTTGACCTAAGACAGCTGCAGATTGCAAAGAGGAACTTCATGTCAAAGAAATACTTCTTTCTTTACCCCCTTGCTTTATCAGAAGCATTCTAAAAGTACTTTAGTGAACCTCCAGATGACGAGAAACTACAGGCAGCTCTTTTGAAATGACTCCTCAAGTTCTGCAGGCACAGGTCCCCTGATGTCTTTAGGTGGCTAGTTCCTCTAGCAATTGATGGGAACCAGGGACCTAATTACAGGCTACAGTCCTAAATAGCTTTGTACATCTGCGCCACATGGACTTACACTCATCAAAGAAAGTCAGCAAAGCTTTGTAATATTAAGAAGGATTACACTACTGCAGCTATGCAAACAGTTGTGGACAGTCCACCTGCTATTGTGGTTTAATACAGATATGGTGCAAGTCTTTGTAGTGACTTCAGATTATGAAAATATTAAGAACAATTACATTCAGTGGTTTGCATGTTATTATTACTTTTGACAGCTATCAAGGATAATAGCCCTGGACTTTTGCTAGTTCAATCTCCCTCAAATCTGCATTAATTATTTCCACTAATTCTAAAATGTTGACAACTTACTGAAAACAGTATGTATTAGACAACCTATATAAAGAAAGGAAATATATCTGAAAATACTGCAATGTTTTAGGGAAATAAAGATGTATAAAAAAACTTCAGTGATGCAGGATTAGACCTCGTAATGAAATGTAGGTTGTCATATTTAAGGCTGTTCTGAGGTAAGGTTCTGTGAAATTAATTATACTTTAATTGCTCATACTAGCAGAATTTCTTCTCATATGCACTGTCTGTTTTACCCTTCAAACTCAGTGTATCATTGAATCAAAGAATAATCCCCACAGCATTACCACGGTCAAAGCAAAATTTAGCTAATTAAGGTGCTTAGGACTCACTGCAAAGAAAAGCTTGCTGTTGTTTTAAGTCCTACCTTTCACTTTAAAAAGTATAAAAGCAATTCGATCTCTTTGTTTGCAAAGAAAACCATAAAAATGTAACCAAGCACAGTCGACCCTGTCCAACTCCATTGAAAGCATAGGGTAATTCTCCAATCTGTGAACTTCCTCATACATGTTCATAGGCTATTAATGATGAACTGTGTTGCAACAGAAAAAGGAAACCCAACTCACATTACCCACTTTGCAGTAGCTCCATGGGAATTTTACTGTTTGACTGATGTAGTAGCAACAAGCTTGGCTTTGGCACACAAGAGCTATGCTTGTCCAACATGCCTAAAAAGAAAATTGGTGGTGCAGAGAAAGGAAAAGAAGGAATGAGTACTTCTGAGACTACCAGGAAAACAATTTGCTTTCTGTGTCTCGCTTCTACAACTACCCGCTACTGTGTGAGACAGAGCAGAGGGTCATATTTATGGATGGGTATATGGTATATGAAAGTTTAGCCAGGGTCTTAGATCTTTCACTTCGAAAACCATCCTTGCACAGACTTGTGGTGAGAGTTAAACAGAGCGTGCTGGACAATTGCACAGAGATTTGCTCCAGCGTCCTTTCTTTCCCCACAGAAAGTATTTAGGAAAACAGATTGTTAGAAAGAAACCCCCAACATTTTATGTCAGAAAATCAGTCTTGCTGTACAAATGACTGATTGCCTGTGATTCTAAGAGTTGTGAAGTGACTGTTAAAGAAAGAACAGTAACTATATTTATGTAAACTACTGGAGAACTCAGGAAGTATGAGGCTTAAGTTTGAACAGAAGACAAAACAGTAACTCTTTATTCTTCTGAAACCACTGTTCAATTTTAACGAAAAGAAGTCACACCGTTTCTTTCCTATCATACTCAAAATGGAATAGTGCCCCAGTATCATACTTCAATGGGGTTTCCATGCTTCTCTGACCTGGCTCAAAAAGGATTGCTAAGAGCAGAACTACCATTACCACTTTCTGGAGCAACTGGTCTGAAATTTCCATTAAAAATGTCAAATTTGCTCCAGTTTTAAAAGATCTGGCAAAAAAATACAAAGCAGTGCAGTTCCATTTCTCATACACGTTATTGTCACCAGTGGTATCTGCAGCAAATGGGGGCGTAGGGAAGCTGTTTTATCTTTGTCATAATGCTCTGCTCATGTTTATTTGATTGTTATGGCATTATTTTGTCAGTGACTACCGAACACTTGTAACCTGCAAGAATCAAGTTTGGTCCAGAAAGCAGTAATTCATTCAGAGAAGTAATTTTGGAAGTAGTCAGCAATCTGCTCAATTCTTGCTGTCAGTGCAATGGCACAGGAAAGATCTCGATGATAAACTAAAATAAAAAATGCTGATTCTCACAAAAACATCCAAAACCCACTGAGGTCTGAGGGAATGAGAGAAATCGGGAATTGCATGTTCTCAGACTGTGGAAGCTTGAGGATAAGCAAGACCTGCCTGAACCAGCAAAAAGTGCATTGACAATTTCAGTGCTGCAAAACAAGTTGCTTTGGTTTCTTGAATTTGTATAAACTAGGGCTTTGGATGAAGCAATCCTGAAGCTATCTTTTTTCCTTCTGGTCATAAGCTTCTGGATGCAACTCAAGAACAGCCAGATCTGATAGGTCAAATGGAATGAAAC
The DNA here is from genome assembly GCF_030936135.1 of Gavia stellata. Lineage (NCBI taxonomy): Eukaryota > Metazoa > Chordata > Aves > Gaviiformes > Gaviidae > Gavia > Gavia stellata. The sequence continues at coordinate 83,921,836 of NC_082595.1, forward strand.
TTGACCTATTGATGGGATGTCATGATGCCATTCTTTAACTAAAACATCTCTGTTTACTTCTCTCTTCTGTTCATTCTCTCCACATCGGATGTCATTTCTTTCTGTCAAGTATCTCTGCCCTCACAACCTTTCCTTTCTAAACTGAATAGATGAAGCTCTTATCCACAAATGATAAGCCTTATTTTCCAGCGCGTGAATTATCAGTGTTCAACTCTCCTTTAAACTCTGTTATTAGCTCCAAAGAAGTGACACTAAAAATAATCTCATTGCAGTTACTGGTGACCTAAGGAATCTGGCTACTTGTTCAAGACCTCTCTGCATCAGATATTTCCACTGTAGGCATCCAAGGACTAAACTAATCAGTTGTCTACAAAAATTCTTAATGTATCTCTGAGTCACTACTTTTCAAGAATTTCCCACCCTGATATTATAGCTTGCATGCCTTGTTCCTAAATACACTACTACTTGGCTGCATGCAACAGCCAAATGGCACTGTTCCACAATCCGTACACTCCTTTCTTCACCAGCAGGAAGAAATAAACATTTCTTTCTGCCTTCAGAGTTAGGTCTAGAGACTTGTTATGAACATTTTTGTGTAAAGTTGTGCTTATCTAAGGTGATTTCAATGAGAAGAGCTTTGGTTTAGTGGGAAACAATTCTAGGTGAGCTTCATTCCTTCATTGTAGCTTTACTAATGCTATAAAGCAGCAGGGTTCCATATTTAGTTTCTGTAGCTGTTTAGAGTTTCATCCTTAGCTTTAAAAAATATAAACAATTTCTTCTCTGATCTATTTACAAATTGTCATATATTTGTTTCTTTAGGGCATATATATATATATTTAAATTAAGCTTCTTCAGCCAGAAAGATCATTTTATAGCTTTTTTCTCCAAAATGCTGTAACTTGCCAATTCTGACTGTAGCCTCAGATTTTTTTTTTTTTAATTCTTTACCCCTCGTATGTCTTTTAAAACTGTAACTGCTTGTCTTGCAGTCTTATGTTTTCAATTATATGTTTAGTTAGATGTTTAACCCAATGTTCTTTTAAGAATTCCTTGTGGCAAAAAAATTAAAAAATAAAGAGAATTCAAATTTCCTTGAAAATTAAATGTCAGACCACTGATTTCTATTTTTTATGTATTTTCACTTGACACAGATTCCAGAAAAAAACAAACAAACAAACAAAAACAAAACCCCCAAAACTTAGAAAGCTGGCAGTCTAGTAATCACTGTACTGACCATCAACTTTGAGTAAGTCAATCAGGTCAATCAGTTGCCTGAGAGAGTCATGCTGGTCAAAAACATGGCAGAAACCATATTAGAAATTTAAAAACACTAACAATCACCTGCTTGTGTTTGGGATGCTACTGTGACACTGACAAATTTGCTGCTACAAAAATAGTGTTAATCAGCAGTCTGCTAGCTTACGGATACCTGAAGCATCCTCTACCATGCAGTACAGGGATGAACATATTCTGTCATTTTTAATTAAATAAATGATTTTGATCCTTGAACAGCTGTTGTAACTTAACAGAGATTTCCAGTAAGCTTTATGAAGAGCTTTTCATGAAGACTTCAGACCTCTCTGTTTTTAAAGATGGTAAATTATCTGTTGACTTGTCCTTGTAAAGCCCTGTTAATTTCTTCTCTGTATAGAACAAGACGTAAGGCAGAGCTGTATTTCCTGAGGTTTGACAGCTCTGATTTTGTACAAGAATTATGATGAATTCATACAACTAGACATGTAGCACTGAAAATACAGATTTTTGAATTTTCATCTTTTTTTCCCTCTTTTTAGCAGTTTCAAGATCAAGACAGCTCAGGTTTGTTGCCTTCTACAATTGTTACAGAAACCTGGGTCAGGGTAGTGTATTTCATTTCACATTATCAGCAACAGACTTCCTAGCGGTAAGCAACTGCATTTTTTAACTGCTTATTGTTGTCACTTGAAGGCTATTCCCATTAGAAAAAAAAAGAAACAACAGTACAAGAACTATTGTCCCTGTTTAAGATCACAAATCATTACATAATCCCATATTAGAACTTGTTCAGAGAGGATTCAAATTTATTCTGGATGAAAACTCTTTGTAGTTTTCCCTTTTAGTCTTTTGCTGGTTCTAATTTTAATGAAATCAACTGTGGGTGCTCTACATAATGTTATTTCAAAACTTCATTGCCATCTACAGTTTCATTATTTGAGTTTTTGGAACTTTTAAGCTGGTTTTGCAGTTATCTTGATGCTGGTATCTAATGCTTCTGAAACAGCATCTGAAGTCTAGTGGGATCTCCAAGACTGTCTCTTGGACACCTCAGAATGCCTCAATTTACAGAATTTATTTGTGCTCTTAAGAAAAGAGGTTGTTTAGGATTTACACATTTATTTGCAAATGTCTACAAGTACAACAGATGTTTAACTCCTGTTATAATCAGTGAAGATCTAGTCAATGCAGTCAGGGAATTCAAAAGACCAATTAAATAATCATTGAAGACTTGGTTAACCAAATTCTTTTGTAGGCTCCACTGGCCATATTGACCAAACTTCCGCTGCCTATAATAGTGAGGCCTTCCATACACAAGGGCATCTAAATTCAGCTGTTTTGATATAGAACTGAATTCTGTCCTTAATTTACGAAAACAAAGCCACTGTGTGACACTGAAAACTGCAGCTCTGGGGCTGGAATAAGATGCTGCGCATGCATTCATTACAGAGGCTAATATTTAGCAGAGTGTCCAACTCTCATCATAGTATTTTCTCTGGGCTGTGAATCAGTAAATATTTGATGTTCAGCTCAAGCTGAAAAGGGATAATACAGCCTGAAAATAGTAAAATGTTTACTGTAGCTGCCTGTATGCAGTACAAGACCAAAAGGAGAGCACCATTTCTGATCTTGCACTTTCAGCCCTGCCCAGACAGCTGGTTGCACTGTATAGGACAGCATAGGACAAAAGTACATGAGAATGAATTAAAATGATATCACAACTTTAGTCACAGTTTCATTCTCTTGTGATACTCTGATTGCATTCCTGCCAGTGTATATGATCAGTATTTGGCTTGCTCTATTTTTGCCAGCTGATGCCCCCCATGATGGCCGCACATGCCTACTGCTTTCACACTCTGGAACAACAACGCTGTTGGCCTCAAACAATGGAACAACAATGCTATGAGGCCTCAAATGGGAGGGACAACTCCTGAAAGGAGGTTGCAGAGAGGTGGGTGTTGGTCTCTTCTCCCAAGTGACTAGTGACAGGACAAGAGGAAATGGCCTCAAGTTGCATCAGGGGAGGTTCAGGCTGGATATTAGGAAAAAGTTCTTTACTGAGAGAGTAGTGAAACATTGGAATAGGCTGCCCAGGGAGGTGGTAGAGTCACCCTCCCTGGAGGTATTCAAGGAGCGTGTGGATGTGGCATTGTGGGATGTGGCTTGATGGGCATGGTGCTGTGTGGTGTGGGTGGGTTGTTTTGGTGTGGGTTGTGGTGTGTTTTGTGGTTTGTGGGTGGTTTTGGTTTTCTGTGGGTTTGTTTTGTTTTGATTTGTTTTGTTTTGTTTTGTTTTGTTTTGTTTTGTTTTTATGGTTGGACTTGATGATCTTACAGGTCTTTTCCAACCTTAGTGATTCTGTGATTCTGTGGAAGGAATGATTTTGTAACTCCAAGCTGAACAGCTGTGTTGCCACAGCACTGCCATTTAGTAAGCATTTAACATATTTTTCTTCATGAAAGTAGTACTTAGTACCTAAATAGAGCTCTCCATCTTCAAAGAGCTAGACAAACGTTAACTAATTAATCCATAGAGCATCCTGCAAAGGAGGTAAGTAATGCTGTCTCAACTGCTTTTTCAAATTCAAAGACTATAACTGATCTGCCTAAACCAAAGAAGAAATTAATATAATGTAGGCGTAAGTGTAGATCTCTGTTGTGCTCTGATTATTAGATTACTGGCAACTGCAATGGTTGTATCTGTCTTTTGTTATATGTCTTTTCCAAGGTTTTGAAACAAGCTCTTCTTTAAATGTTATTTTAACAAATATTTAGGCTAAAAGTTAAATATAAGGTAAAATTATGAAATGTAATAAAATATAAAATTTTAAAAGTTACGTAAAAAGTAAGAAAATACTTTTAATAAAATATACTCAAATATTATAGTTTTTAAGACAAAGTTTTAGGATTTTTATTTTTATTATTTTATATTTCCCCAAACATGCTTCCTGCTTCCACAAATCCCTTATTTAGATTCTTGAGAAAGACAGTGGTTAACTCGATCGGAACAGCTTAACATGGTGTGGGGTCTGCTGCACTACTGCCCTAAGTTAAGGTCTTGCTTAAAGGATCATGAATCTTATGCAGTGGCACATGACAAACCTTTTTTCAGAAAGATTGACATTTATGAGTTTTTCAGGAAACTGCTTGACAAGGCAGCTGTCTAACAGCTGTGGGAAAGAAAGGAAGAATTACAGATGAGGGATGCTTTCCCCTCCTTCCATTCCTCCCAGCTATTCACTACATTGGTAAACATTTTGTGATTAAACACTGCTTCTTAAACAACATTTTGACAGGTTTCTCAACATTCTGAAGTTCTAGTATTTCTGATAGGGAAAGATGGAGTGGCCTATTTGGGTTGGTATCCCCCTGCCTGTGCAGACAAACCTACCCCCTCTGCTGAGAGTGCTACAGGAGGTGGAACTATGCATGTCACTTAAAATTGTCTTATGAGAAGTCAATATTAAGGTTTAAAATGTACATGTCTGTCATGATACCCACTTTACAAGGAAAAATGGAGTCTCTGATAGTAGCAAAGCACAAACATTAGCTTTTTCTGACTATTTTCATCAGATAGCATCTACAACAGCTGAGGTACTATTTGAAAAACAAATGGCTTAGGACATATGGCATTAAGTGACTTTTGGCAAACCTATAGAGCAAGGCATATGGCATATGATAACCTTGAAGGAAGAAATGTCTCCTTGTATCCTGTAAAATGATATGACAAACTGATCTCTGAACCTATTTCTTGTCAGAAACTTGAAAAATTACATTGGTTACCTAGTATAAATTCAAGATTTTTCATTATTATTTTTCTACCCAACTGTGATTGCTAATTATATCTAACTGGCAAACTGATTTTTTTTTTTTTGAGTGAGCCTAATACATGGACATAAATATGAGCAGCCATTTTGTCACTCACAGCTATTATCTTGTTTTATATTCTCCTATCAGGTGAGTGCATTAGACCATCTCACACACCTTAAGTAAACCTCATAGAGATTTTACATGTAACAAGGCACACTTAAGTTGTATGTGTCCAAGGAGGATGTCTTATGAAAAGTATGAATAAGAATCTTTCTGGTTTTAGGTAAATGCAGAAATGCAGAAATCAAAACACTGAATAAATTCATTTAAGAAAGAAAACATTATCTGACTCCTAGTCTTGTGTTTAAATATTAGGCTAACAGCATTTTCTGTCTCTTTTTTCTATTTTCTATGTTAATTGCATATAAAATATAGATCATTCCTACGCATGGATTTCTGAACTGAAATCATTGCAGATGATACATTATCATTAATCAGGATTACAATTTTAGCAGTAGTGAACTAGGAGTATGCAGACTGTTTTACCATGAAGATTTTATGCCACACAGTCTTGCTGCGAATTCCATAGTAAATTAGTTACCAAAGTTGTAAATATATCTTTTTTCCTAATCTTCTATTAATTTTTTCTCTCAAATAGACAGATTTTCCAGAGCAAGGACATTAATTTGCTGTGTAGTCACAAAATAAAAAGTGTGCTTAATGACAGTTTCAAGCCACACACATAGTACGGTTGTTAATTTTATGATGGAATATCCATTTTTCATTACCAACAGAGCTCGAATAAAAATTGAACCCTATTTTCCCTCAAAATAAATTAGGGATACAGACTTGGCTTCCTCAAGTTTAAAGATGGTTTTTGATGGATGAGGGATGAATATTCAGCATCTTGCAGTTTATAAACCTAAAAATATCCAGAAATCAGGTCATCTGTTTCCTTAATCTGCATCAGAATAATTTCATAATCTGCCTCAGAATGGCACTGGAAGTGTTTTTATAGTCCAGAATAACTATTTGCATGGCCAGAATAGCAAATTTGGAGGTAAGCATATACAATTTCTGTATCAATTTTGTAATCAAAACCATTCCTGATTTAACTCTTTGTGGAATTACAGCTGAGAGGAATTTTTTTGTTTTTTGGAAGAGGTTGGACTCAGTTCAACATACTGAATAGCAGTTCCTTCCTTGATGCAGCACTTCCAAATACCGTAAGACTCTGCCCACCGGTAGCTGCAGCCAACTGGCATACCCCAATGCCTGCAGAGTACAGTTTTCTGCAGCACACGGGACTTTGTGGTGTCTGAAGCTGGACACAGGAAACCTGATAGCACCTGAACTGATAATTATTTTGGAAATTTCAGTTGCCTTCATGGTGAATTTGTCTCATAATCAAGGCTATCTAAATCTAGTCATACAATCTAACCATTCATTTAAACTTTTCTTTCAATCAGTATATAAAAAGGGAAACCTCCAGAACCCAAATCATCTCAACCTAAATTTTCTTTGTAAGGTAGATGCAGCAGCCAAACTTAAAAAAATTGAAAACTTGGACTAGACACTCAACTTCTGGATGTTATCCATCAGCTATGCCAGATGAATCTCTTAAAGCATTATTTACTCATCATCAAAGAATGACTTCCAACAGCTTCAAAGGCTAAGTCTTCCTTTGACCTTCAGGACTAATAGAACAAATCTGATCCCATGTCCACAGAGCCAACAAGAGCCATACATGTACCTTTAATAGGCTCTTGGTTTGGTACTATGCCATGGTATTTGTAAGCTGCTGAGAAAATGCTGAACACCCTCAGACTCTATAGATGTTAATGAAGGCCAAGGGTCATCATTATCTTTCTGGTCAGAGTTGCATAGACTGGAGATGAAAGCAGCATCCTTTCTCAAAGACCTTCTTAGTTGATTATACCATGCATGTCCATGGACAAAGTATTGACCTCTCTACATGACAAGGAATTGTGTCTTCAATTTTGATAGAAACCAAATTTCACTGTAGGCATCTAACTGACCACATTCATGTGCATATAATCTTGGAGACAAAAGGAATAAGTGATCACATTTTTTTGACCCTATACGGGATATTTAATGACAAGTTCAAGCTGTAGCACATGTACAGGTATTCTTGCAATGAACATCTTATAAATGGATTTAATAAAAATTAAAATGAAACAATCATAACTTCAAATTTATTTTCATTAGATTAATATAATTTTCAATTATTCATTAAATGTAATTAAAAAAATAAACTATACTCTTCAAACTCCAATTGTATCTTGTTACACCGATGATTTTATAATTAAAAATGAAAATTATTCTAACAGGAAGGAAATTGTTTGCAGAAAGGTGTTAAAATTGATTTTTATTAGAGAAGCACACCAAATACATTTTAATAAAGCAGTCAGACTGGGATTGGGCACAAGATCTGTAACAGGCATATTTAAAGATTAGCTCCCATCCTCCAAAAACCCCTTCTGTTGATTTTAATTATGAACTGACATCATTAAAAAGAAATGACCTTACAGGCTCTTGATTCAGATCACGCGTACTTTATATGAAATTTCATATTACTGCTAATGCATTGCAAATAATTACCTTATTCAACTGCTCAGAGGTTAAACAGACTTCTTTATACTTCACAAAGAAAAATAAACACCGTCATGTAGAACTAAGTTTTTACAGAAGAAATTATGTTCTGTTTTCTCTTCCCAATTCTCCCTACAAGCTCATGCCTTTTTAATAGAATTACTTGCAGATCTTATGTGGAGAAGCAATTTATGTAAATAAAATTTGTATATTAAACTGATTCTCTTCTTCCTTTCTGTTGCAAATCTACCTACCAGCTTACCTACCCACTCATATCCATCATTGATCACACTCTAGTTCATGTGCACTCATAGCTCATGCTCCTGACTATTGGTTGCAGTTGAAAAAGTTGCACCACCAAAAGCTGGGTGCACACAGAGCACCCAGACAGACCAGGGAGCAAACGATGTCTCCATCTTTGAACCCTCCAGATCCTGAGCTGCTTTTTTTCAGACTGTTCCCAAGATGACCTGGCAGGAGACTGAATTGTGCTGCTGGACAGCCATATCAGAGGACGGCTGCATGACAGCACTGCAACGTGCTGTCTCTCCCCTGCTCCACAGCACCGGGTTTGGGGGGCAGCACTGGGAGAGAAGATGCTGCTGCTACCATCACTTTACCTCTGCATTCCTGAAATCCCCCTCTGTGTGCGCACCTCCGTCACAGTGAGCTGCAGAGCTTCACCAAGTTGCCCTGACAGGGAGGAGAAGCCTGGCCAGCTCGTTTGTTCTGCTGACAGTGTTTGTTCACAGTCTGCTTATTTATTTTTTTTCCATGATGCACCCAGCATTACATAAACAGTGTATGTTAACTTCCTAATTATATAATGTAGAATATTAATTGATACAGTAAATTATTTATAATGCCTTCAATGTCCCTGGCCTTAACAAGGATGACATCTACTAATACACACAGGACCACTATATCTGCAGCCTGGTATGTCAAATTATAGTAAGGTCTTATTTAAAAAATTGATTTCTGTGTATAAGGCTGTGAATGGGCTGTAAAGCAGAGAGGATGGAGACCTTTTAAGTTAACAGATTTGGAAGCAGCAAGGCAACTCATGTAGTTTCACATTGACACAAGTTAAAACCAGAATTTTTATGACATTTTTCAATAAAGCTTTCAAATATGCATACTTTATAAAACCAAATAATCACTTAACATGAAATGATTTGTATCTGTTCTGAAATAGAATGAGCCCTTAATTGGTTTATGCTTGTTGTTTGCCCTCTGCCTTTCTCTACAGTCATTCCACAGTAACTCACTTAAAATCCAGAAAGAAGGTAACAATGCTTTTTGACTCTCATTGTGAATTTCATTGTATTTAAAATACATTTATAGCTATTAGAACTGGTGTTTTGTGCAAATTACATTTATGACTTTCTTAATTTAGCTTTAGCAGAGAAATATCTTTCACCACCTGAGAAAACATTTGACATTTTGAAAGGTAAGAGATATGTTCTGTCATAAATAACATCTTTAGGTCAGGACAATACTATTCAAATCAAGTCAAAGCAAAGGGGTTGGACAAAAAAAATCACCTCAGTTCAAGGGCAAAATAAAAAACAGTTGACTGAAAAAATCTTTCCACAGCTTGCGTTAACAATAGGGTCTTCTGGGGAAGATTTGTCTGTGTTGGTGGGGATCAAATCACCTGTCAGGTTTCTGAAGGGACACATCAATCAGATTTGACACATTGCTGATTGCTCCATTAAATCACCACTGTGGTCCTGATTTGTCTCATCAGATCAGAGAAAATTTTTTTCGAGGAGGCTTGAGATAGTAAACTGTTTTTCAAATTTCCTGACTGAGGGCTTTTCAAATAAGTATGTGTTTTTCATTGAACTAGCCTAATGGAGAATAAAGCTCTATCTTAATTGCAAGGTAATTTAGAACATACACCCTTGTCCTGTTAAGTAAATTGAAGCAGCACTTGCACCTCTTTTTTCCTTATTCTTTTCTCTTTTTCTCCTTTTCTTTTTCCTTTTCCCCTTTTTTATCTTTTTTTTTTGCTTCTGTTTTCGTTTTCTCTTCTTTTCACTTCCCCTTCCCTTTCCTCTTCCCCTTCCATTTTCCCTTTTCCTTTCCCTTTTCCCCTTCCCCCTTCTCTTCTCCATCTCATCTCTCTTTTCTCTCTTTTTTCCTCCACTAAAAGCTGCACAGAGTATTTGAAAAACCGAAGTTCTTTTCCTAAAGTTCACTACTGACACTTAGGTCAAAGAAAAAGATAGGAAAAAAATCAAACAACTCTGGAGAGCAATAAAGCTTTTAGAATGCAGCAGTTTGCTCTGACAAAGTAGCTCTGAGACATGTATCATATGACTTCATTATGTTACTGGATTTTCTATTAATATTTTGTATGTGCACCCTGAGCTTTGGATGTATGAATATTTAAGCAATCTAAAGAAATGAATACATTAAATTATCACTACTTTAAATATTTCTCCCTTGGTTTTGCATATAGTGATGTGGTAGTCTCAATCCATATTTGAACAGATTATACTCATTCTTGATGTGACACTAGGAAGATGATTTACAGTAGGCATGACTTTGGCACCCCTTAGATGTAAACCTGAGAGCAAAGCTGTGACCCAGCAACTTCGTGACTTGAAGTTCTCTGGAAATAGAACTGCTGCTGATATTTCAGCATGGCTGCTTCCCTCTTGAGCCGGCATAAAGAAATGTCATGGCACATAACATTTTCTGGGTGCCTACAGTTAGCTTACCTAATCTATATTTCAACAACTCCAACAGATATTTAACTTAAAATCCCAGTCTCAGTTAACAACCACCAATATTTCTCCATGCCCTGATTCACTTTAAATGAGTTTAACTAAAAATCAATGGAGAACATAAATAAATAAAAAAAGGAAAAAAATTTGAAAGCTCTGTAAGCATTTGCTCATGTGTCTTTTTAATTAATGGTCTTTCAGGGGGACTGTCCTTACATCCACCGTGAGTAAACAGTTCCTGATGAATCAGGAGCCAGTGCACACAATCATTATGGATATTGGGAACACTGACATAGGGCTGATTTAAGGTGTGGGTAAAGAGGGTAATTATGCAGCAAAGCAGCCTGTCAGTCAGCAATTCCCCTGCTTCACTTTTGTCCGAGAGGATAAGGACTGGCACTGTGGGTTTCTTACATGCATAGCTCTCTTCTACTACATAGTGGCATCTATATATTCCCCAGAAATGATGTGCATGTGGAGGACATAGGAACTATATGTAGACTGCTCTGAACAAGGAAAGTATGTTCAACTTTCTCCCTAGCATCTTTCCAGCTGCCTGTTGCAGCAGAAGGCCTGCAACAGGCTATCTTGGTATGCTTCATGGTATAGTAATTCTCAATATCTATCTGTGCTGGAGGCTGTGCCTGAGCCCAGCCTGACTGATTTGCTCTCTAAATAATCTGTGTGCTGCTCCTGGTGGGATTGGCCTTGAACCCAACCTATTTTTGTAGCATAGATACAGTCTGTCCAACCTCAGATGTATAGACTGCAAGGCAAAGCAAGTCAGAGGGTCACCGAGGCATCCGTTGTGTACCCACCATGTGAGAAACGAATGAGCCCAAACTGGGATATAAATTAGGAAGGCTGTATACACAGAAGCTTAAGACAGGTCTCTTAATTGAATGACTAATGCATGTAGCAACAAGAGCTGCTTTTTCCTCAGGAGGCTTACATTTCAACAAATACATCACTGCATAAAGGTAAGCATCACTGCAGCTTACTCTAGTAGAATAGATTTCCATTGTGATAATGGTTATGCCCCATTGTGACTGACTTACGGAATGAAATAGAAAGCTGAAAATTATGCAGATTGTTACCGGCAATGGCACAACAGCTGCCATCTGACTGCTTTTGACTGAGACTCTGTTTCAGCACATTCTTACCAACTTTAGTCGGGCATATTTGGGGAAGTCTGCTCTGCTTGTGGAGTCCTACAAATACTTATCTCAGGTGTAGATCCCAACACCAGGACCACTTTGGTTACAGACTCTTAAGTTTTGCTTCACTGTCAGCTAAGTAGATTGATCAATTGTCAAATCCATGCCTGGCATATTGAAGAAATTATTAAATGTTTGGAAAAGGTCAGCACTGAAACTTTTCTTCTCAGCTTGAAAAATCACAGAAAACACAGCAGAGTGGTCACATCTTAAGGACAGATATCAATGAAGGAAGAAAACAGATGCGTGTTCCTGTATCTGCTAAAAATCAGTGAAAGTGTTGTATTTGACTCCCATATAAAAAACTCGAAGTATAGAGAATGCCAATAAATTCCCAACAGCTTTTGTGTCAAACTTAATACAATTTTAAACAGTATCAACTTTATTTCCTGAGTGCCTTACACATATTCTGAGAAGAAACCGGCTCTTTACGAAATTGACTGAGCATTATTGAAGTCTTAATTCTGGATTTTAGATGGCATAGCCTTGAGGTTTAATTCAGTATAAGGCATCTGAGAGTCCGCAAAAGACAGAACTCTGGCCTTTGCTTCATCAAAGGGCTAGCCTGAGGTGAGGAAACAAAGAGAGAGTTACACGTGGTGTTATGTCAGCATTTTTGTCTTCTTATGCAAGGCAATGCTTCACTGTTCTTGTCGTGAACTGCAAAATGAACAGTCAGTTCCTGTTCGCATTGTCTGGAACGGGAAGAGTGACCACTACTAGTCGCTGCAAGAGCATCCTTGTCCCCATTAAAAAACCCCACACTTCTGGAACTATAAGGAGAATATCTATGCATAGCTTTGCCCTGTTTTTGTTCAAAACACTGTAAGAGTGAACACGTTCAGGATTCTGGCTTGAATAAACAAGTCCCTGAACATTAAAAGGAGCATGTAAAAGCAATAATACTGAAAAGACAGTTAAGGACTTGCACCAGAGATTTCGATTACGTTAGTTATAAAGATGTCTGTAGGTATTTCAGCTACTTCTGATATAAATCACTGAGGAATGGATATGTGCTGCATTACCCCTGTAACATACGGATTCTTGAAACTTTATTCTAAAAATGTGTAGGTTTGTGCACTTCCACTGCTTTTATCTTCAGCTTTCATAGTTATAAGACATGTTTGCATTTTAAATGATCTGATTTTCACTTGATGTTTTTTTGGTATTCACTTTGATGTTGACACTTTCACTATGTCTTTTGAGCTATACTTACTCCAAGGAATTAAGCCATCACTTTAGTATTTTAAATGCTTAAATGACATATGAAATAACTCCTTGAAGAAGGAGTATCTGTTTCAATTTGACTTTTCAGCTGTAGCTGCCAGTGTGTATCAGCCCCATAAAGAGTACAAAATGTGTGCAAGTCCAAATGTACAAAAATATTCTGCTTGGAACTTAATCAAAACGAAAAGAAAGAAAATAAATCAGTGCTTTAAGTATTAGTTCTTACAAAAGTACAAATTGAGGGAAGTGTTTTTAACATTTTAAATTGGAATTTCCCATTATGATACATAGGAATAATACATTTTTCATCTTCTAAAAGACAGCACTTTTTTACTTTTTTTTTTCTTTTCAGCCTTTATCACTTAAACACACAATATAATAATTACATTGTATTTGTACACAGAATACTCTGTATTCTACTTCCTGTTAAAGATATATAATTATCTGCAAGCCATAAATCATGATACTATGTCATTTAAGAAACCAGTGTAGACTAGACTGATTAGGCTGGTATGTCACATAGACAAATTCTTGTTTCCTTTAACTTTGTGTTTACATACTCCCTTAAATGCCTATGTAATCCTGCAACATCTCCTAACCATTCCCTTCCTCCAACCTCCTCCACTTCCCACCTCCATCAACTCTCAGCTTAGCTTTCCACTCAGTATGAGTCCCAGTTCAGTCTCCATAACCCTGTCTCTGTCCTTGTGCCTGTCCCTCTCGCTCTCGCTCTCCCTCTCCCTGTCCTCCCCCACACATTCATCGATCCCACTACAAAACTCACGTAAATTTATGAGACTTTGGTTGAATTTGGCAGAACCTGGACAGGAAATTCTATTTGTCAAAAGGAAGATGAACAGGTGGGTAAATGTGAAAAGATGTAGACAAATGAACAGTATAGTTACAGAAGCCATGTTTACTTGGGAAGTGAGACTAAAAGGCTCTTATACTTTTAAGGACTACAACAAGCGGGGTTTTAAAGGCATATAAATGCTATCTCAGTGTGGCCTATTTCCTATTACTTTTGGTGAAAGATATGCAGTACATAAAATAAAAGTAAAAACACAAAAATAAAAAAATAAAACACAAATAGAAAAAATACTAATAAGAGACAAATACTCTTTTACAGAGATTGCTGATACCAGGTATACCACTTCTCCAGCATCAGCTGGTACAATAGGAGATATGCTTCAGGGTGCTTATTTATTTATTTATTAAATATTAGCAGTTTATCAATCACAACTGATTTGATACTATGTGAACAAAATAAATTAGGGATAGCAAAGATACTTTATGACATTTCTGTTTATTCTTCAGTTCCAGGAAATGAAATCTTATGGCTTAGGTCTGTATAGGGTAGGGGGGCTCAAGGGAGCTTGATGATGTTCAAGTCCCACTTCCACCAAGCTCGGGATCAGTCTGTCCCTAAGAGCAAGAAATCAGGCAAGGGAAGCAGGAGACCTGCATGGTTGAGCAGGGAGCTTCTGAAAAACCTCAAGTGGAAGAAGGAAGTTTACAGTACATGGAAGAAGGGACTGACCACTTGGGAAGATTACAAGAATGCTGTCAGAGTATGCAGGGATAAAACGAGGAAAGCCAAGGCCTCCTTGGAATTAAACCTGGCAAGGGATGTCAAGGTCAACAGGAAGGGTTTCTTGAAGTACATCGGAGGGAAAAGGAAAACTAGAGAAGATGTGGGCCCGCTGTTGAACGAGACAGGTGCCATGGTGACAGGTGATGCAGAGAAGGTGGAGCTCCCGAATGGCTTCTTTGCTTTAGTCTTTAATGCTCCGGCCAGCCCTCGGGCGTCCCAGACTTTGGAGGTAACAGAGAAAGTCTGGAGGAAGGAAGGCTTTCCCTTGGTTGAGGAGGATCAAGTTAGAGACCAGTTAGGATTAGAGCCCTGACAGACAGTGCCAGGAAGAATAGCCACGTTTTCCCTTACTATATGCCATGTGGGACATCGCAGGCACCTTGTCTCTAGGGTAGATTAATAGGTGGTGACTAATCCTATCCTGTTCAGCTCTGTTCTAGATAACATGCTTGCTCCACTCACTTAGTATAGCTGAATATTACATGTTTTCATTGTCATCTTCTCCAGCAAACCTCAGCAGTGTACCCTCAGCAAGTTTGCAGATGACACCAGAGTGGGAGGAATGACTGATATGCCAGAGGGTCATGCTGCCATCCAGAGGGATCTCGACAGGCTGGAGAAATGGGCCAACAGGAACCTCATGACGTTCAACAAGGGGAAGTGCAAAGTCCTGCACCTCGGGAGAAACAGCTCCATGCATAGATATATGTTGAGGGCCACCCGACTGGGAAACAGCTTGGCAGAAAAGAACCCAGGGGTCATGGTAGACACCGGATTGAACACGAGCCAGCAATGCACCCTTGCTGTACAGGAGGTGAATGATATCCTCAGCTGCAGCAGACAAAGTATTGCCAGCAGCTCAAGGGAGGTGATGCTTCCCTCTACTCACCACTGGTGAGGCCACATCTGGAGTACTGTGTCCAGTTCTGGGCTCCCCAGTACAAAAAAGACGTGGACATACTGCAGAGAGTTAACCGAAGGGCCACAAGGATGATTAAGGGGCTGGAGCACCTCTCATATGAGGAAAGGCTGAGAAAGCTGTCACTGTTCAGCCCAGAAGAGAGAAGGCTCAGGCGGATCTCATCAATGTATATAAATACCTGAAGCAAGGGTGTACAGAAGACAGAGCCAGGCTTTTTTCAGTGGTGCCCAGTGACAGGACAAGAGGCAATGGCTACACACTGAAATGCAGAAGGTCTCACCTGAACATTAGGAAACACTTTTTCACTGTGAGGGTAGCTGAGTAGTGAAATAGGTTGCCCAGACAGGTTGTGGAGTCTCCATCCTTGGAGATATTCAAAAGCCATCTGGACACGGTCCTGGGCAACTGGCTCTAGATGGCCCTGCTTGAGCAGAGGGTTTGGACAAGATGATCTCCAGAGGCCCATTCCAACCTCAAGCATTCTTTGGTTCAGTGATTCTGGGAAACCTTTAAAAAATTCCACTTGTCTGTAGAATCTTTGCATAAACAGAGGAATCAGATCTAACTCATGTAGGAAACGTAAATTTGTATTTCTCTATTATTCTTCTCTTTGTTTAAATTCTTATGGAGATGACACATGATTTTGTGTCATCTGATAGATCAGGGGGCTCAGTAAACACATCACCACTAATTCCAAAGTGGTCCATCCTCAGTACTTTCATTTTTATAGTGATAATCACAGCTCAGCCTCACACTGTTTGGCCCTCCTTCCCATTGCTATCCGGGCCTTTCCATGCATTCTAGTCGTATCTGGCAACATCCAGACGGCACAGCAACTTTTATCTTCCAATGAGCTAATACAGTCAGTTACTTTAAACTCAAGGTCTCCATAGTGTTCTGCAGCTGTGATTTGACCTACAACACTCTAATGTTTCCACTGACTTACATTAGCAAAACCTAAATTATGATGTCAGCTAACTTATGTAAGCTTTGTTGTTTTAATTTTAGCCTATGTCTTCTAGCTCTTTCACAATTAGTAAAGGATGCATGTCTAAAATAAGACTACTGATAAGAAGATTTCAGGCGGAGTTAGTCTGGTGAAGACATGGTTGTGTATAAAAGCTAGACTTATTTATGAACAGGGAAGGTGACAGCATTTCCCCAAATACAGCAGATACTTATAGCATTTTTCTCCTAAGTTGTTATAAAAATGGCTTATTTGTTCCAAATTGTTTTTTGACTGGGCAGATTAAAAAAACTGAATGCCTTTTTTTATGTAAATGCTCTTATTTGTTTTGATTTTTTTGTAAAGTGTTTACATCAGCTTTAAGGATCATAATTTTTATAATTTCCATAGTTGAGAAAAATTAAACGGAGCTGCTTCCCTTTCACACCAACAGCAGGTGAATTTAATTAGGCTTTTTCCTTATTCTGTTTATGCAAACCACCAACCATCCCTAAAATTTCTGTATGTCATAGGCTGTTTTTGTTTCCACTTCTTTTCTTCCTTCTCCAAGGTAAACAGTTTTCTCATTTGGTTATGTTTTATTTTTCCAAATACTAAGTTTTTATGTAAGCTTTCCTCATTTTACTTTCATAAACCTCCAAACACCCTGCAGTTTCATTTTCCTTTATTTGTACTTTTCATGTTTCTGTTTCACAGTATCGTTATCTTTGTTAATTGGACATTGTTTTTCACTTTCAAGTTCTGCTGCTGTGGTTAAATGCTGCTTTCTGGACTGAGCTGAGAGCAACTAACAGGATTTATGCACCGTCCAGACTTTTCATACTGAGTGGAGACTTACCATGCTAATATTTCCCTTTAATATTTGTACATAGAAACTTAAACTTTATTTATTTTCCTCAACTACTGCTTAAAAAGTAATGAATAGCTCTAAAAAACAAATCTCGTATGAAGAACAGAAAAGAGAGGAGCCCATCAGAAAAAAAACCTATATTTACAGTTTTAAAAAGAGATCACTCTTTTTGATAATCTGAAAAATGTCTCTCTCTGGTGGACATAAAACAATGAACCAAAGGAGTTTTTGAATAGAAGGTAGAGAAATTAACTACTGTAGATGTACACCGCATGTTGCACATGAAGCAAAATAATATATATATTAAATACACAAAACAAGATGTTTTCTTAAAAAGACAATACCTCTTTTCCTCACTCTTATGTTTTTGAGATCATGTTAGGGTTTTCCTATTTTTATTATTTTACCAGATTTTGCACAAACATTTATAAAAAGTTTATATGTGATTGTTAGATACTGTCCTGAAGATCACATCTGTTTTCTGAAGCATAGAAATGAGTAGGAATGGCAAATTTTTGATTAATCTAATTTTTGCCATTCCCAGTATGATCAGAGAAAACCACAGCTGTCTATTTAAAGATTAAAACTGGAAAGCTAAGTGAAAACATGATTCAAATTAGAGTACAGCAAGCAAACCTAGAGAAGAAAGCATAATAACACAGTGAATTAAACGTCATGTGGGTAACAAGAACCTATATCTCAGTTGTCCTAAGCTATTGACCTAAGGCATAAAAAAAGAAGCAAGTGGAAAAGTCATACAGAAATCTGTTTCTTACCCTAGTTAGGTTACATCATGACTGGAAAGCCATTTTTTGTTGCAAGTTGTTATACTTACAGATTGTTTTCTTTTTATACATAATATATTTATTATGATTTTTCCTTCTTCTCTGTAGATAAGATAAACTGGTGGATATTCAGCCCATAAAGAAATGCCTGTTGGTTTCACCCTATGTCCTGTAGGAGTTGTCTAGGCTGTCATCCTTTCAGCTGGGTTAAGCCAGTTTGAAAATACCATTTTTGTTCAAAGGAGTTTCTGCAGAGGTCATGATTTTTTCCCACTAACTGGAACTTCTGGTCCTTTCTTTGCTCTGCTTCTCCTTGGGATCATATTGTATGCTAGCACTGGTCCAGTGGTGGGTCTTCTTCAGGCTTTAACCAGCATATTCTCACTCTCATTTTCTCTACTTTCTTTTTCCTTTTTTTTTTTATTTTCTTCACTTTTCTCCCTGAACTCCTACTCTGGCACTGCCCTACAAAGAAAGGCTGTTTATACTGCTTTTCCCATAGAAGTCAACCTTTGCATATTCTCCTTTTCCCTATCAGGTTCCCATATTCTATTCCCATCACTTAAGCTTTCACGTCTAGCAGAATTCTATTCTTAACAGACAGAGAGAACTTGGTGGATGTACACAAGCTATTATTATATGAATAAATCTAAAATATTCTTAAGTTTAAGTTTAATCTGAAGAAAATCATAGTTTGTAGTACTGTGTAGTATTCTGAGAAAACTATAAAGTTAACAGCCTGAAAATAAACTATGAAAGCCAGCAGATATTATCTATGAAAGAAACATCTAAATGACTGACAGGCTGAGAACATCAGTTGTCTCATGGCTCATAAATAAATAATAGACACAGACTTTATATCAGCTATTATTAATGTAAGAATTACTTTTTCAAAGAAAGTTAAATCCCTTTTGTCTATTCCAAATAGTTATTAGAATAATGTAGGAAAAAATGCAGCTACTTTCATGTTATTTATGATTTATTTATTTTCTAATTCAAGAAAATGAAGAAACTGTTTTCTGACCTGTGCTGAATCTCATCCGATCAACTTCTTTCACAGTCCCATTAAAATGTTTACACCCTCCTTTGAACTCTGAAGGCTTTTTAAGCATCACGATTCATCCTCTGTGGCACACTGATTAGAGTCCAGTATAAAATTGGACCATCAGTGTCCCATCTAGAAGAGAACTTCTTCAACTGATTTAGAGGTTCAAGCTTTTAAAGCACTAAAAGAATAAAATAACAGAGAAAAAAACATGCAGCTATATATGTGCAATCTAAGTTTGATGAAAGTTTGCTAACAGTCAACCAGGCCTCTAATTCTACACCTGCAGATGCAGAAGACTTCTATATTATTGTTGCACATATTCCAAGAGATCTGTGCTGGAATCTTGCAGTTTCATCAGTGAAACTTCATGGAAGTTGTTAGAGAGAATTCAAAAGCTGCCTTATTTATCTATGTTATAATGATGTTAACATTATACAAGAACCACTTGTAACTAACTCCTTACTAACACATTTTATTAACATAGCACCAAACAACAGACTGCAATTTTTGACAGTGTACTTCATACATTCATTCTATATCATCTGTATTTTGCATAGTCCATGAAACCTCCCAGAGGACTATTACCATATTTCAACATTGGACTGCAAATCTCAGACACTGAGCTGGTTCAAAATCTAGGTCAAATATTTGTATGATAAGCTGCCAAAATTATTTAATGTAAATTAATTTAGAAATCTGAGTGCTTGCCCCATACTGCCCCTCAAACTTCTTCTTCTTGCTCCTTTCCCATGAAATCAAGTAATCACAGGACCTCAGCACTGACAATTACAAAGTTGAGTGGAAAAAGGCAATGTTTCAAACCTTATTCCCATCCATACCTACACCAAATACCGTGCTGTCTGTTAGTGGTAAATATTTCAAGGTGCAGGTTTTCCAGAATTGGAGGTAGAATTTAGCATCATAAATAAACAAGACTTAATAAAAGGACCACTTCACAACCCTACATATGGGCTCCATAAAATCGTGTATGAGGTATTTGGGAAAGACCTCCTTTCTTAACCTGTGATATTAGCCACTCATAAAAGGAAATGATGCATACAATGCTTGTAATGATATCCACCATATAATTTTTCATGCTTTTTTTTTTTTTTTTTTGAAGAGACATTCATTTGAAAAAGAATCTCAGTTACCTAAGCAATTTTAGTAACAAAAACCAAATAGCATATTGGTTTTCTTACCCTGAAACAGTGGACATTATATTGCTATCAGTAAAAGTATTTGGGCAGAGGTATTGGACATTGTATCTAAATTATGTCAGTTCCATGGGACTGGTGATGTATTCAGAGTACTGACAGATCTGCATGTCTCTTTGGAATGCAACAGAGTTAATATTTTTCCTGGCAAGGGAAAGCTTGGAACTGTATTAAAAAATAATCTTACACAAAAAGAGCCCCATTCCCAATGGACCTTTTATAAATTTGTGCAAGCGTGAGAGATTTCACGGATTTCTTTTAGAAATTTTAAGAATTTACGTGTTCTCTATCCCCTCCTAAAAGTGCAACAACGGATATCAATTAATGCAATTGTCAGCTGTTCTGGCAAAAAGAGGTGAAATTGATTCTAGCAAGCGTCTGCCATGCAAAGACCATCTGTTCCATCTTGCCCTGCATGCAAACTGTTAGGTAGGAATTTGGAGGCCATCTTTGCAGCAGGAATTCATCCTGTTGAATCAAAAAAATTATGGCTGGACAACTGATGCCAAAGGGACTCTGGATATTGAGAGAATGGCTGGATCCTCAACACCCAAAGCTATCCCAAAACTTACAAAACCAATTTCGTTCTTTCTTGCCAAACCAGTGAACACAAACGCATTAGAAATCCACTTAACTGCAAAGGCATGTACAAGCTGCAAACCCGTATCAATTACTGAAGGCTGGATGGAGTAAAAACTGACCCCAATGAAAATTTGGGAAAAAAATATGCTAATACTGTTATATAGTATAATAGATAATCATATATAACATTATAAAACTGCATGTAATATTCATATGTATTATTTCATATAAAATATTAAAATATAAATTATAAAGTAGGTATTGACCTACCTTATTTTATATATTTGTGCTGTTAATGGCACTGCTAAGGTGTAATTATTCTGACCTAAAATAGGTCTTCTGACCTATCCATCTGAAGATCTCTAAAGTGCTTGTTCATTTCCATTGAATATAAAGTACAAACAATGTACATATTTGAAGTTAAATGATATGAACCCCACCCCTATTCTTTCACAAATGCCATATATTGTATCTAATATTCTTTCAGCAAGGAGAAATACTTGGGCTTTTCAATAATTGCTACAAAGATAATTTTAATCTCTTACCTGTATCAGGGCTGCATGCACTCTGGCCTGGATCGCTTTCCTACATAAATAAGACAAACTCATCACCAGGTTTTTCTTTTTTTCCATCCAAATGTTGGTGGTGCTTTCCTATACCCTTAATGCAGGCAAGTCAACCCTTTTGAAACCTGTCATCTGGCAGAAAAGATTATTGTCTGCTTAGTCTTTACCACATGAACCACAATGTTTATGTCCAGGGAAGGGATGCTGAAGATCATGTCTATATATGTAAACCTTCTCATTTTTTCACACTTATTTTTCTTTGAATCCATCAGTATCATTTACAGGAAGTGTACACATACAGGTGAATGTTTTTTGGCAGCACAACACACTCTTTTGGGCCACTGAATTATGCCATCTCTGTTTTAACTGAGGTCCTGCCCTGTCCGCACTGTATGTGTCATAGCCTCAGTGAAGAACCTTGGGGCTCCGGTGTGATCTCCATTACCTCGTGATTATTCGTGGATGCTGGAAGAGACTTCTACCACTGAGACATCTGCATTGCTAACTGTCAACTGAACTTAAACATGCATCTTAAAAAAATTCCTATTGAGAAACTCTTTTATAGTATCCTGGAAAATTTACTAAGAAACTGGGTACTTTTTTTTTCAACTGAACATAGTTTTCGTATTCTCTCATGTTAGCTCACTACTTTTAAACCACCCTTAACCCAAATCATATTGAGGTAAAAGTTAATTAATATGTTTATTTAAAAAATCTCAAATAGTCAATACAGTTTGCAGTTTTATTAAAACAGATACATATATATGAAAAGAAAGCTTTATTTAGGTAGCATTAAGCTCATCTGTCAAGGTTCTTTTCACCTGATATAATCCAGGTAATAAAATTATGTTTATCAACATTCCTGGGTACTCACATGATTCTTACGCCTGAACTTCTGTTCATAGAAAGAAGTCTGATTTGGTTATACTTTCTTTTATGAATAGTTCATATATATTTCAAATCTTTCATCTCTGCTAGACATTTAGCATTCATCTAAAAAAACAAGAATGTGCCTATATGTTCTTTCAAACTATTATCAGTTACTGCATGCTTTGAAAATATTATACCTTCAGACCAATGTAAGCCAAACATTTTTACCTCTCCAGAGTCACCTAACTTCAGACATCTGCACTTTGCATATCTGCCTCTGATCAAACCACAGGTCCCTTTATCACAGAATCACAGAATCACTACGGTTGGAAAAGACCTGTAAGATCATCAAGTCCAACCTGAAAAAAAAAACAAAAAAAAAACCACAAACAACCCACGCAAGCCAACCACCACACAACAACAACAAGGCACAACACACCAAAAACCAACCCACCCAACACCACACAGCACCATGTCCATCAAGTTACATCCCACAATGCCACATCCACACGCTCCTTGAATACCTCCAGGGAGGGTGACTCTACCACCTCCCTGGGCAGCCTGTGCAAATGTTTCACTACTCTCTCAGTAAAGAACTTTTTCCTAATATCCAGCCTGAACCTCCCCTGGCGCAACTTGAGGCCATTTCCTCTAGTCCTGTCACTAGTCACTTGGGAGAAGAGACCAACACCCACCTCTCTGCAACCCCCCTTCAGGTAGTTGTAGAGAGCGATGAGGTCTCCCCTCAGCCTCCTCTTCTCCAGACTGAACAACCCCAGCTCCCTCAGCCGCTCCTCATAAGACTTGTGCTCCAGACCCCTCACCAGCTTTGTCGCCCTTCTCTGGACACGCTCCAGCACCTCAATGTCCTTCTTGTAGTGAGGGGCCCAAAACTGAACACAGTATTCGAGGTGCGGCCTCACCAGCGCCGAGTACAGAGGCATGATCACCTCCCTACTCCTGCTGGCCACACCATTTCTGATACAAGCCAGGATGCCGTTGGCCTTCTTGGCCACCTGGGCACACTGCTGGCTCATATTCAGCCGGCTGTCGATCAACACCCCCAGGTCCTTTTCTGCGGGGGAGCTTTCCAGCCACTCATCCCCAAGCCTGTAGCGTTGTCTGGGGTTGTTGTGACCCAAGTGCAGGACCCGGCACTTGGCCTTATTGAACCTCATACAGTTGACCTCGGCCCATCGATCCAGCCTGTCCAGATCCCTCTGCAGAGCCTTCCTACCCTCAAGCAGATCAACACTCCCACCCAACTTGGTGTCATCTGTAAACTTGCTGAGGGTGCACTCTATCCCCTCATCCAGATCATCAATGAAGACATTAAACAAGACCGGTCCCAAAACTGAGCCCTGGGGGACTCCGCTTGTGACCGGCCGCCAGCTGGATTTCACCCCATTCACTACAACTCTCTGGGCTCGGCCATCCAGCCAGTTTTTTACCCAGCGAAGAGCGTACCTGTCTAAACCACGGGCCGCCAGCTTCTCTAGGAGAATTCAGCAAAAAGAAGCAGGGTCTATTTCAAATGTGTTTTAGGATGACGTTAATTTCATGCCCAGTCATATGAATACTCTAAGCTTATTACCAGCATTTGTGTGACACTGAGTATCAAATTAGACTGATAATGGGCTCGTTGGGATAATGTCTTTGAGAGGTACTGGGACTGTGAAGAAAGCATGAGTCTTAAGTAAGTCTACCTGTTTCACATCCACCTTTGTGCGTTGAGGAAGCCACAATTCTTTCTCACAGTAGTCTCTGCTGCCTCCTTTCATCTGTAAAGCTGCTTGCTTCAAAACAGTTTAAACATCTTGTTGCATTTGATCTGGCTGCTTCCTCTTTTGTCTTTGATTCTGTATTATCTATCACTTAGTCATCTATCAACATGGTAACTTTGCCTCTCTCTCTAAACATGCCCTCCAGCTTGAGACAAATGCACTTCTTTTATTTGCTGGTTTCCATGGTACTTCAAAGGTGCAACCAGCTCTGCTATGCTGCCATTGTTGCCACCTCTGAAATAGTGAATGAATGTCTGCTCTGAGTGTGCAGCAGATTTCGGTTCTCAAAATACAGGTCACTGTTATGTTTGTCCTCTTCATTTAGATGTGCTATTTTGGGAAGACTGAGCCTTTACAGCTACAGTCTCTCTGTTGAAGATGGGATCCTGGTGTCCATCTTTTTTGTTGTACCATTTCACACAAATATCTGCATATCACCATCACATTTAACAAGCACTCAGTGACTCCTTTTCTCTTCCAATTACTTGACTCCCTTTTAGATGAAGATACAGCCTATGATCTCACATGTTGTTGTCATATTTAGAACTTTCCTTGGTGGTTTAATTTTTTTTATTTGTCAGCTTTTTGCCACAGCCAATTCCAAGAGGTTGGGTATTTCCATTGTGCGTATGCTTTAGGATTTCCAGGGACATTGACAACGTCTGGTGCTTGTCATAGGTGTCTGCCAGCAGAGTAGTCTAGCAGCATGTGCTGGAACCCTACACAGGTGCTTGGATCTTCTGAAAATCTGAATACTACATTTGGAAATTCTGTGAATCCTATGTGGAAAGGTGTCCATTGGTCCCATATGTGGGAATGTAAATGTCACAGCTCTGGAATAATTCTGTAAAATGCACATCATCAGCATCAAATGAATAAGAACAAGTAGTAGTAGACACACAAGTAAAAGTGATACTAGATTGCTCAGGTTTTGTTACAGTGAGAGCAAATATGAAGCTTCTGCTCAGCTAGACACATAAAGCCCACTGACACAGTTTTTGCCACCTCAGATGATAGTGGTTACCCCCCTTGCCTCATAACTATCTATGCATTACAGACTATGTGAAAGTTCATTCTATAAAAAAACCCCACACATCAAAAACCTAAGAAAATTATTGCAGAATTATGATTTACTAACAAAACCATAAACTGCCTCACTTTCGTAGAAACTCATTAGAATGATCTACACTCACATTTTGCTTGTGAACCTTCCTAGCATTTTCTCCTACAGCCCAGAGACTCATAACAGCCAGTCCCTGTAGTGTTAGCCACCTCACAGCAAAAGTATAATTACCTTCAGCATCTTTTCATTCAAGGTCCAGCTTTTGTCTCTGGTTGTTTTGGCAGGGAAAGTTGCTCTCTGATAACTATCACTTGCAGAAAGTTTACGGAGACCTTTTGAATGACTGACAAACCACAGAGCTTTCCACAGAAAAGAAGAAGTAAAGCTAAAGGTGAAAGGGTTCTAGTTACCAGTGCCTCAACAGATCCAAGGTTTCCCATGCATCTTCAAAGCAATCTCTACACATGCCAGCCAGGGCAGTATTACTAACTAGAGTTGATTGCTGACATCGATAGTTTCCAAAACTTCTGTGTTCTTTGAGGATAAACACAAGGAGAGTCCATGCCAGAGATAAAAGGATTATCTAAAGTTGCTCTCCTTAGCAGAACTGGGGTGAAGAAAACTATGGATAATTTGAGCGCTCTTTCTAAAGATACTATCTTTGTTTTAGCCTATCTCTCTCCTTGATCGTAGCAATGGATTTTTATTTTGTTCTCCATCATCCTGAACTCGGCAAAAAAATGCTACAACAAAAACACCCTACTGCAGATACGAGTCGCTAGTCAGTCCTTGAACAAAGAGAATCTATTCCCTAAGAGTTCTGCTCTTGAAGGGTTAATCTATTTCCAACTTTGTTCATGTAATGTATTGTCACAGTCTTCTATTTTCAGCTTTATCTCCTCTTGTCAGCTATGTAAAACCTCCCTGTTGCAAGAACCTTCTTCTTTGCATTTAGCATCTAATTTTATGTATTGGTCATCATCTTAAAGTCATAAGCATTATTTTCATTAGTAAATGTGTAAGAGTGGTGCCGTAATATGCCTTCCCATAAAATTGTTGCAGAAGGTCATCTACTAATGCTACTCAGTTTTTCCAGAAAGGTAGTGTATATCTCTTCCAGGGTTGTAAAGGTTCTGGATTGACCTTGTTTTCTGCTTACTGCCCAGGAAGAGAGAGATGCTTATGTGGAAACAAGTGGATGTAGCACCTGTCAGGCAAGTGTTATAATGATTTATAAAACAGCCTAGGAAGAAAAAACCCTCTGTTTTACCAAATGTGTTAAAGTTGCCTACTGTCTGTTACCATCAATAACAATTATTTTTTAATTTTAAGGTTTTAAGTATTGTTTCATTCTAATTAAGGCCTAAAGGGAGAATACATTGCAGTTATCAAGTGATATTTTCATACTGGCATTCAAAAATCAAATTCTTTTTAAAATTGTTCCTTCCTCTCAGTTACTTCTGTTCTTAATAAAATCATGCCTAGTCACGTTTATGAAGAGGTACTAATTTATCTGAGGTATTTGGAAGTATCTGATATATAAGTAATGTATACACTTGAGCAATCTTAACTCTATGTGAACAGGTGTACAGAATTTACTGGTTTTAGGAGACTCATAGCATGTGCAATAGTGTTGGAAAAGCATCATAAGGAGGTGGAGGAGAGCAAAGGTTACATTCTTTATAAAGAGAGGAATGCAGATAGTTACAGTAGTGACCTCCATGGAGTCTCTGTACTGTTACAAAATTACAGAATACAATAGAATAGAATATTTATTATATAGAATATAGAATATATAGTTATTATTTATAATATATATATAGGTATAATAGTTTATTCTGTGTCTTAAGTGGGCATATCACTGCTGCTGGGGCAACCAGGAGAGCTGAAGGAGAAAATAAAACAAACATATGCCTAAACTCAGGTCCTTGTTGTTCCTCTTGTGGCACATTTGGACTGGAAGCCAGCATTCAGAATAGCTCAAAAAAGCAGATTCAGAAACCACAAAAGTTAATTGCTTATAAGGTAAAGCATATAGTAATATTTCATTCACTTACAGCAGCAGAGTATATAGCCCACTTAATCAAAAGACGTGGTGAAGCTGGAAGTGACAATCAGAAGAGCAAAGGCAAATTGCAGTTTTTCATAACTGAATGACCATCTATAACACATTGAGCATATAGGTTATAGATATAACCTATATATATTTAATTTATGATAAATTTAACATCCAGAGAGGATATTGTCATAGTTTATCATGATATATTTAAAGGAATTGGAGAATCTGAGCATATTTACATAGAAATAAATGTTGTATCAGGTATATGTGGTTGAAGTAAGATAATTTCTGCTACACTTGGAATACCTAAAATCCAGTTATTAAGCTGCATAAGTATTTTCACCATAATCAATAGTAAAGTTGGGGTAACCTGTTATAGAATAAAGTATGATTCAAGTGATTGAAAACATCAAAATTTTGTCCTTAGCAAGTAAAGAACCGAAAGTTGATATCACAAGAGATGCATCAGCACTTTGACTGGAGCAGAAAAAAACAAAGAACAAAAAAAGGCTCAGAAAGCATGTTTAACACCAGAAGGTTAAATAGCCCCATGCCTATTGCCACCACTCAGTACTGAAATCAGAAGATTTACAACATCAATTAGCAATTGAGCAACTTGTTACAATTTCAGATAAGAAAGATGGGGCCTGGCAGGTGAAATTACATAGGTATGTCTCTTTTTAGATACCTCTAACTCTCCAGGAGGACATTATCAGTTTTCTAGATTAACATTTGAGATTAAATATGTCAGTGAAATATTGTAGAAAGAGAGTTATGAGGCACTTGGTGATACTTCCAGGGAAGATATAATTGCTGATGATACGATTATTGCTTCAACTGATGAGGCTGAGCATGATAGTACCCTGAGAACAGTAATGCTGAAAGCAAGAGATGAAAATGTTAAATATCACAAAGATACAGTAGAAAGATATAGAGATAAAATACATGCTGGACCTTGTATGACTTCAAAGTGACTAAAAAAGCCAAAGGTATTGTGATATGCTGATGAATCCCAATAAGGAAAATGGCAGGTCTTTACAGAGAAATTATGTGTGAAACATACGCCACTTAATAATTTAGGAAATACTGAGTACATTTTTCAGTCATACAGAATTCAGTTTTTGCCACATTGAGGTTTTTTCCATAAGTCTTCACAACAGCAAATATAATGTTCTTCTATGGTATTTATAGCATAGTTTATCTTCTCAGTAATTTATAGTTTTGAAGGTATCTAGATACAGACAAACTCTAATTCTCCATTCCCATGACTAGAAAAGATAGATTCCCTGTGGTCTGTTCCTGTACTTTAACACTACCTTATTCAACACTTTCTAAAGGTCTTGTATAAAAAATATATCTACAGAATAGATCATCACTCATCCCACAGGCCCACACAAAATATGAGATTGACTTTATTGGAGTAGATTCTTCCAGAAAAATCCAGAAGCCACTTCATCTCATCTTAAAATTTGAGTCTGAGTCAGAGGAGGTAAATCACCTTCAGCAAATGCCTATTTCTCTTTGCTAACTATACAAGGAACATAGGATGATTAGCTTAGATGTCAAACATTTGGGTATTTAGGGGAGATAAATCGCATGGAAAGCATGTGAAGATTTAATGCCCTTTCTTTTCAGTGTATACATGCAACAGGAACAAACCCAGTACAATATGAGTTTCTTTTTTAGCATAGAGAAGTTCCAAGATGTCTCAACATTGTATTGCTATTCTTTTCCTATGTAAATTATTACTTTATTCTGTTTTTTTTCTTAGCATGCCTCTGAAATTCAGTTTAAATTATATAAATTGTCTGCATAGTATTAATAAGATTTTCCTATTAATCTGTGACAGGCATGAAATTTAATATTTTCCCCATGACAAACCCATGAAATTTATCAGCCTAGCCTATGCTCTGTATGGTAAACTATTTATAATATATGGTTGTTAAAAGCAAAAAGGAAGCTAAAATAAATCAATAAACATGCAGAACTTTTCTCCCTATGGTAGTTTTATTAATTACTTTTGTGGAAAGTAAGTTTTACATTATTCACAAAGCCTTCTCAAGCTGTAACCACAGCCTTTGTCATGGTACTGTATGTTATTAGTATTCAACTTGGTACTAAGGAAGTGACTAATTCTGAATGAAAATTCAAGAATAAAAGGAAAATATCCTCTTTGATCATTTTAAGTAGCACATATTTAGGATGGGATTCTTCTGCAGCCTCCAGACTGCCCTCAGTTGTCATAGGAACTCAAGACATTCCCTGTGACTACCAGTTCTTGCTGCATTTTTTTCTTTCATACTGTTAGCTATCATCTGTTGCACAGTCAACTTCAAGTACTGAAAAAGACAAAACCTCCCAAATTGCATGATTGGCTTAAAGGACATAAGAATGAACAGTAATCATTCTCTTTATTCGCTCTTTGGCACTGAATGGGGCTTGCATCAGTTTCCACTGTTTTTCTCTCAAATCACAAAGTCTATATGGTCAAGTAAGTACTTCAAGATCTGGGCTTTTTGAACAAGGACAACTCTTATGAGGATTATTGAAAAGCTGGCAACACATTTTCAGTCTCTGCTGCTATATGATTTTTTTTGTTTGCTTTTTTTTTTTTAATACAGTCACTATCCACATGCTGATCAGTTTAGACCTGTTTTTCAACATTTTCATCTGCCTTTCTTTTTCACAGTCTGTTAGCAGTTTCAGTCAGTCTTGTAATTATAAATTATATTCTCAACTGATGAAGTAGGGGGATTGTAAAAAACATTATTTGGAAATTTGAGGGATACAGGAAAATTAAGTGCACATTCTTAAAGTCATACCTAGGATGTGGCTGTATTAAGCACTCTGGGGGTTCTCTTTCCTTGTCATGACCATAAAAGTCATTGGGGGTGATTAATGTGGATTTGGACAGCCAACTTTGAGACATATCACTCGCAATTATGACTTTCATCTTTGCTGCCTATGTTACATTTTGTATCTGTCCCTAAGGCTTTGCAGAAGTGATCACCAAAGTCACTTGAAAGTACCTTTCAAAAACCTAGCCTTTGTGTATATTCTGTCATTGTATTCAGAAGTTTGCAAGATCACAATATTTTGCGTATATACATAGTTTGCATGTGTAGTATTCATTTCAGTTGAGACATCTGATTATCCTAAAGTTCTGCTTTAATCTTATTTTTTAGCTGGGCTCAAATCAAGTTTCTTACCCAAGGTCAAAGATTGTACTAGCAGCTTAGGCAGTGACTGGAAAAGAAACTTCACTGCATTTCTCAGGTCTTCCTAGACTGCAGAATTAGGTATGCAATAAAGTCAGAATAGGAAACTCAGATTTCAAAGAAAAAAAGTCCAGAATTTTAAACAGCTTTTAAACATTTCTACGTTATCTATTTTTTCCTTTTAGAAATAGGATATAAAAAAAAAGCCTTACAAAATGTAATAAAACACTCCTCATTCATCCTGACTACTCTAATGCATATACACATGCATAAATCGAATATACTGTTGATAAAGTGCCTGAAATATCTTACAGACAAAAACCTGATAAATATATATATGTATATAGGATGAGTGTTTTCTTTAGGATAAAAAATGGCATAGCTTTCTTTAAATACACCACAAAACTATACAATGTATTCATCCAAGATTAACAAATTATCGTGATTATTATTCATTGGGCATGCTCATGATGACCTGCACCAAGCAAAATGTATAATGTTATACAGGACCATAATATAAAATAATATAAAACCCAGCACTGCTTCATATTTCAGAGCAGATATTCTGATTTACCCCAGTGGACAATTTCTCATTAAGAGGGTTTGTCTGATTGCAGTGCTGAACACTCTTCACCCCCCCAATCACCCACTTTTTGAGACACTTTGCTCTTACCATCTGCATACTTGATGTATTACTGTACTTTGCGAATTTTAAGCAAAAAAATCTGGGTTCCAAGTTTTTGAATCCGAAGGTCTTTAAGAGTAAGTCCTGTTGCAAAGGGACCATAGTTATGCAGTATCAAGGTGTCTTTTTTTTCCTAGGCATAACTTGCTGAGAAGAAGGGAGGAGGAAAGGTTGCAGCAAATTTAGCTTCCCATTGAGCTCTCATTCTTGCACCTTTTGCATATACACTCACACATATACACGCAGAGCTGCTGCTCAGTGCTACCACTTTTCTCTGCCTGAGAGAAACTGTAAAATTGCTCAGGAGCCAGGATTATTTCATAGTGCCTATTCCCTTCCTTAGCAACCCTGCACAGCAAGACTGTACTCCAATTATGTGACCTGTACTGAGAACACATACCTGGCTAAGGGGCAAACCTGACACAGGAAGAAAGCTTAGTCTCTCCCCAACAACTATGAGATTGCATTCAACCCTAGGTTTTACTTTAAGTAAGCAATCTTTATGAATTAAGGGAGTTCTGAGTAGTGTCTTATAATTAATATGTTCCACTTAAAATCAATGTCTAGGGTAAATGTTACATTGGTACAAAGAGCCCTTAACAATATACATAAACACTGAACACATCAAATAACCAAATTGTTTCACAAAACCTCAAGTTCCCCACAGCTTGAACCTGAGCAGAAAAACATAACTCTCCAATGTCATTCAAGATGCCTTCCACTCCCTGAATAAAATCACTTCCCAAAAGGAGCTCTCATTTTAATTCTGCTTCAAAAAACAAATGTAAAAAAGTGAAGATATGGAAACTTGATCTATAAATAAATTAACAGTAACTCCACTAAGAAGGAGCTGGGGGTCTTGGCGGACAGCAGGCTATACATGAGCCAGCAGTGTGCCCTGGGCTGTGTCCACAGAAGCATGGCCAGTTGGTTGAGGAAAACAGCTATTCCCCTATACTGAGTCCTCTTTACAACACATCTGGCATATGCAGTCCAGTTTGGGATCCCCGAAAGTGATGCTAATGAATGTGTACAAGTCCAGTAGACTTGCTCCATCCAACATTGTCATGGGCTGGAGCACTTGCCCTGTGAGGAGAGGCTGAGGGAGTTGGGCATGTTCAGCCTGGAAAAGAGGCAGCCTCAAGGGTATCTAAGCAGCCCCCCATGCTTATGGAGCATGAAGACAGGCTTTTCACAGTTGTGCATGCCAGGAGGTTGAGAGGCAATGACGATAAATTGGGGACATTTTGACATAAGGACAAAATTTTATATTATGACCATGATGAAACATTGGAGCAAGTTTCCCAGAGTGGTTGTGCAGTCTCCACTCCTGGAGATAAAGACCTGAAGAACCTGGTCTCAGTGCTTTGTTGACCCTACTGTGAGAAAGAATTTGGATGAAAGACCTCCTGAGGTCTCTTCCAACCTGAACTATTCTACGATTTTATGATTTTGTAGAGGTCAAAATGTCATTAACATGAAAAAATATTTTTAAATTCACTCAGCTTTTATGAAGTAACTCCATTTCAAGTGGAGAAAAGATACATGCATATATTGCAAAACTGTAGTTTTAAAAACCATGCCAACATGGTGTAAAGAGAATACTCTGGCTGAACTGTGAAATCTGTTGGATAATTTGTATCTGCAACAACACAGAACATTTTTATATATATTTATGTATGTGTGTATGTATATACAAGCATACATCTTTACTCATGCAATATGCTTGTTTTCCAATTTTTCAGTCATTTTCCCTACTCATTCTACATAATCAAGATCTTGAATTGTGTATTCATTTCCAAAAATTTTCATCACATTAAAGAATAAGAACTTATGGTAAGTCTTACTATATTACAGAGTACATTAATTCCTTTGGGCTTTACTGCTAGCTGCTTTTTTATTTATTCATTTATTTTTAATGAAATGGGCACAGCATATATAATGATATTCGGGCTGAAGGATGAAAAGGAATAAAATATGACCATTACATTAGAAATAATTTTGAGATCTAATGTGAAAAAAGCGTTAGGAGTCAAGAGCTGTATGGGTTTAGAGGGAGATCTGTTGGTAAAATCTAATGCAAAGTGATGCAAGTTAAACAGAGAACAATATGTACAGCTTGTGATACCCCTCTCTAGTCTAAAATAATGGATTAAAATAAAACTGTAAATTGCAAAGAACTGAAAAAGAAAATTCAGTTAAACAAATGTGAAATGAAATTGAAAAATTTAAATGTACCTCTTCACCATGAATCATGCTAAAATAGAAAAGTTCTTTTGTCGACTACTAACAAAAGCAAAATTGTAAAAAAACAAGATTTGGATTTCAGAGGTCATATAGAACAAGACCGAACATTAAACCAAACTACCAATGTGAATAATGATCATAATTATTCATTTGTGTGACATGGTAATATAAAATGAGATTTTTTGTGAGACTATATAGAGAATTAAGATCAATGTTCAGCCCAAAGGAACTTGAAATATAGAAGAAAGCGAAAGAAGGGAAATGCTGGTGACGTGAGTTGTTAAAGCTTAAGCAGCGAGGTAGTAGTTGTGCTAGGACTTGAGCTTGCATCTCCCACGACAATGCTGCAGTCACCGGCTTACACTGCTTTCATAACAACAGACCAAAGCATTTAACCTCTCAGCAACGATGAGGAATTCTGCCTGCATAATGAAGAACGCAAGATCATATCCCATGATTTTTCTTAAGACACCCTGTTTATACAGAGGATAGCATATTTGGCCAAAACTGTGTGCCCGGGTGGCCAAGAAGGCCAACGGCATCCTGGCCTGTATCAGAAATAGTGTGGCCAGCAGGACTAGGAATGTGATCGTGCCTCTTCTCCCATGTAACTAGCGACAGAATGAGAGGAAATGGCCTCAAATTGCGGCAGGGGAGGTTCAGGCTGGATATTAGGAAAAAATTCTTTGCTGAGAGAGTGGTGAAGCATTGGAACAGGCTGCCCAGGGAGGTGGTGGAGTCACCATCACTGGAGGTGTTCAAAAAATGTGTAGATGTGGCACTTCGGGACATGGATCACCAACCTGGTCTCCTTCTGTGACCAGGTGACCTGCCTAGTGGACAAGGGGAAGGCTGTGGGTGTTGTCTACCTGGACTTCAGCAAAGCCTTCGACACTGTCCCCCACAGTATTCTCTTGGAGAAGCTGGCGACTCGTGGCTTAGACAGGTGCACTCTTCGCTGGGTAAAAAACTGGCTGGATGGCCAAGCCCAGAGAGTTGTAGTGAATGGGGTGAAATCCAGCTGGCAGCCGGTCACAAGCGGAGTCCCCCAGGGTTCAGTTTTGGGACCAGTCTTGTTTAATATCTTTATCGATGGTCTGGATGAGGGGATAGAGTGCACCCTCAGCAAGTTTGCAGATGACACCAAGTTGGGTGGGAGTGTTGATCTGCTTGAGGGTAGGAAGGCTCTGCAGAGGGATCTGGACAGGCTGGATCGATGAGCTGAGGCCAACCGGATGAAGTTCAATAAGGCCAAGTGCCGGGTTCTACACTTCGGCCACAACAACCCCAGGCAACGCTACAGGCTTGGGGAAGAGTGGCTGGAAAGCTCCCCCGCAGAAAAGGACCTGGGGGTGTTGATTGACAGCCGGCTGAATATGAGCCAGCAGTGTGCCCAGGTGGCCAAGAAGGCCAACAGCATCCTGGCCTGTATCAGAAATAGTGCGGCCAGCAGGAGCAGGGAGGTGATCATGCCTCTGTACTCGGCGCTGGTGAGGCCGCACCTCGAATACTGTGTTCAGTTTTGGGCCCCTCACTACAAGAAGGACATGGAGGTGCTGGAGCGTATGTCCAGAGAAGGACGACGAAGCTGGTGAGGGGTCTGGAGCACAAGTCTTATGAAGAGCAGCTGAGGGAGCTGGGGTTGTTCAGTCTGGAGAAGAGGAGGCTGAGGGGAGACCTCATCGCTCTCTACAACTACCTGAAAGGAGGTTGCAGAGAGGTGGGTGTTGGTCTCTTCTCCCAAGTGACTAGTGACAGGACTAGAGGAAATGGCCTCAAGTTGCGCCAGGGGAGGTTCAGGCTGGATATTAGGAAAAAGTTCTTTACTGAGAGAGCAGTGAAACATTGGAACAGGCTGCCCAGGGAGGTGGTAGAGTCACCCTCCCTGGAGGTATTCAAGGAGTGTGTGGATGTGGCATTGTGGGATGTAGCTTGATGGGCATGGAGCTGTGTGGTGTTGGGTGGGTTGGTTTTTGGTGTGTTGTGGTTTGTTGTTGTTGTGTGGTGTGGTGGTTTTTTTTTTTTTTTGGTTGGACTTGATGATCTTACAGGTCTTTTCCAACCTTAGTGATTCTGTGATTCTGTGAAAGCTTTCATAAAGAAATACCACTGGCAGATGAGTACATTCCAGGTTGCATAAGTGTTTTTTAAGAATAAATTTAATAATTAATATACTGTATTTTATTTATTTGTTTATTTACTAAATGAACTGAACGGCAGAGACTTTCTTTTTCTATACCAGTTAAGGTAGTGAAATTTTCGTAACAACTTCAAATAGGAGAGCCCTGGATGGAATTAATTTCAATAAACTTTATCTTCTACTTTGTAGACATTTACACCTTTGCTGGCTAACTCAGGCTACCTTTCAATAGAAAAAAAATGTTTTTCAATGAGAATCACCTTTCCTGTTTTAGAATTTTATATTACACAGGTACATGGTAGGGTGCCCTAGAAACAATATTTTACAAACTCTTTACCTTGTATTTTTCCATATAGATGTGGCAAATGCATTGCATGCACAGTAACTGCTTTTTGTTGACATTTAAAGTAACTTTTACCAGTAGCTACTATTTAGAATATGCAATGAGATATTTATATGGAAGACTATCTCATAAAAAAGATGATATGGAAAGAGATTAGAAGAGCAAAGAAGTCATGTACAACATTCTGACTCAGATAAAACCTAACTTTGCTTTGACAGGGTGAAATAAAACATAAAGATTTACTATCAGTAAGACAGATACTATATAAATTGCTTCATACCTGTTCATTATTTCATTCCATGCAAAGTACTGGGACATCTAAAAGACATCATCTGTCCCAGTTTCTGTGGGTTATCTTTAATTTGAAAAACAGGAAGTCCATGTGACTTAATTATTTAACTGTAAAGCAGTTCATTAAGGTTCCAGTGCACCGAAGAGCAGTCAGTCATATGCTTGAATTTAAACACCTGCTTAAATTGTTCCACTGTGTGACAAGTGACCTAAAAATGGTGATGCTATTTTGATACCTTGTGAGGACACTAAGGAAAAATTAGTTATATAAAATAACCTTGGAGGAAGTTATTTATATACAAGTTAATTTTATTCAAAGTACATTGAAGGACAGACAAAAACTGCTGAATTACAAAACAGCAGACTTTTATAAACTAAGAAAAATTGTAACAGAGGTGTTCAGAGACTTTGATCATTCTCATAGGCCTTCTTTGCAGCTTTTCTGATTTGACTATACCTCGTTTGAAATGGAGGCCAGATATGTATTCAAACTGCAGGTACAAAACAATATATCCTTGGATTTGTTCTCTATTCTTATTTTAAAAAACTTTAACTTTTGTTGAGTACTTGGCTGATGAAAAAACTTAGTATAACTTCAAGAAAAAAATTAAATTGCTTAGCATGTAATTTGACATATTTGGGAAAGATATTAGAAGTCTGATGCGGTGTTAGGGCACTGGAGAACCCATATTAGTGTTGAAAGTGACTGGAATGTCAAGTATTCCCAATGTCTTCTACCTCTGTGCAACATGCTGTGAAACTGAGCTTGGACACTTCCAGCTGGAACCTGGAATTAGGACATAGCCTCTGCTTAGGATATAGAAGGACT
The DNA here is from genome assembly GCF_030936135.1 of Gavia stellata. Classification (NCBI taxonomy): domain Eukaryota; kingdom Metazoa; phylum Chordata; class Aves; order Gaviiformes; family Gaviidae; genus Gavia; species Gavia stellata. Next base: position 83,958,751 of record NC_082595.1, read on the forward strand.
TGGATTCACAGAAGATGGTAGGATTTAGATGTCAATGCCCTGGCTACATTTAGGTTTCCTTGCACATGGCTGTCTGGGTGGAGAAATGTCAAACTTCATTTGTCCTTCTCCATTCAAGAAGAGTAAGAATTTGTTAAGATTGAAAAATAATAAGCACAACTATAAAAGATGTCCACAAAATTTAAGGAAATGTGAATTTGCTTGAGCATCAAAATTAAGACTTCAAGTTTTAGGGAAAAAAATTCAATAAGGAGGTGTTTCAGGATGGACTTCTTTAATAGGGAAGCAATATTGCTTGTCTTCTTTCTCCGTCAAGGAACAAGTATGGCATTGCTAAGACACTCTCTTCTTCATGATTTTTAGAGATGGCACATGCATTAGAATAACAACTGCCCACAGATGACTTGGTTTAAGATTCTATTTTCTCTCAAAGTCACTGCATCATATTAAAACTTGTAAAAATTTCTGCCCCATTAAATGGCTTGTCATGGTTTTAATTAATCTGCATCTTATTTAGACCAGCCTCAAACCCAGGGTACAACTGAAGGAGGAAAATATTCCCCATAAACTTTTAGCCTGAAGAGAGATAATTGATTTGTATTTTTAAAGAAACCACTTCTTAGAAGTCTTTCTCTGTCCATCTTACTAATCATTCCTTTTCTGTGCATACAACGGAGGTCAATACGATTCTATATTATCTTTTCAGTTGCACATGCTCTACTGTACAAATACAGGTATGATAAGATGGAAGTCTCAGTGTTGTGGCTGTTCTGAACCTTTCCTGTCAAACAGCTTTCACAGAATCACAGAACCAAAGACTGATAGGGGTTGGAAGGGACCTCTGGACATCATCTAGTCCAACCGCCCCCTGCCAGAGCAGGTTCACCTAGAGCAGATTGCACAGGAATGTGCCCAGGCGAGTTTTGAATATCTTCAGAGAAGGAGACTCCAGAGCCTCTATGGGCAGCTTGTTCCAGTGCTCTGCCACCCTCAAAGGAAAGAAGTTCCTCCTCATGTTTAGATGGAACTTGCTATGACCAAGTTTGTGCCCGTTACCTCTTGTTCTGTCACCGGGCACCACTGAAAAAAGACTGGCCCCATCCTCCTGGCACCCATCCCTTAAGTATTTACAAGCATTAAGATCGCCCCTCAGCCTTCTCTTCTCCAGACTAAAAACACCCAAGTCCCTCAGCCTTTCCTCATGAGAAAGATGCTCCAGTCCCCTAATCATCTTTGTAGCCCTTTGCTGTACCCTCTCCAGCAGCTCCCTGTCCTTCTTGAACTGGGGAGCCCAGAACTGGACACAGTACTCCAGATGCGGCCTCACCAGGGCAGAGTAGAGGGGGAGGATAACCTCCCTTGACCTGTTTGCCGCACTCTTCTTGATGCACCCCAGGATGCCATTGGCCTTCTTGGCCACAAGGGCACATTGCTGGCTCATGGTCATCCTGTTGGCCACCAGGACTCCCAGGTCCCTTTCCACAGAGCTGCTCTCCAGCAGGTCAGCCCCTAGCCTGTACTGATGCATGGGGTTATTCTGCCCCAGGTGCAGTACCCTACACTTGCCTTTGTTGAATTTCATGAGGTTCCTCTCTGCCCAACTCTCCAGCCTGTCCAGGTCATGCTGAATGGCAACACAGCCTTCCGGTGTGTCTGCCACTCCTCCCAGTTTTGTGTCATCAGCAAACTTGCTGAGGGCACACTCTATCCCTTCATCCAGGTCATTGATGAATATGTTGAACAGGACTGGACCCAGTACTTATCCCTGGGGAAAACCGCTTTTTACAGACCTCCAACTAGACTCTGTGCCACTAATCACAACCCTCTGAGCTCTGTCTATCAGCCACTTTTCAATCCACCCCACTGGCCATTCATCTAACCCACACTTCCTAAGCTTGCCTATGAGGATGACGTGGGAGACGGTGTCGAAAGCCTTGCTGAAGTCAAGGTAGACAAGATCCGCTGCCCTCCCCTCATCTATCCACCCAGTCATGCCATCGTAGAAGGCTATCAGATTGGTCAGACATGACTTCCCCTTGGTGAATCCATGTTGACTACTTCTGATAACCTTCTTTTCCTCCAGATGCTTTGAGATGATGCCCAGAAGGGGCTATTCCATCATCTTTCCAGGGATGGAGGTGAGGCTGACTGGCCTGTAGTTTCCTGGGTCTTCCTTCTTGCCCTTTTTGAAGACTGGAGTGACACTGGCTTTCCTCCAGTCCTCAGGCACCTCACCTGTTCTCCGGGACCTTTCAAAGATGATAGAGAGTGGCCCAGCAAGGACTTCTGCCAGCTCCCTCAGCAGTCGCAGGTGCATCCCATCAGGAACCAGGGACTTGTGGATGTCCAGTTTACTTAATTGGTCTCTAACTTGATCCTCCTCAACCAAGGGAAAACCTTCCTTCCTCCAGACTTTCTCTGTTACCTCCAAAGTCTGGGACTCCCGAGGGCTGGCCGGAGCAGTAAAGACTAAAGCAAAGAAGCCATTCAGGAACTCCACTTTCTCTGCATCACCTGTCACCATGGCATCTGTCTCATTCAACAGCGGGCCCACATCTTCTCTAGTTTTCATTTTGCCTCCTATGTACTTGAAGAAATCCTTCCTGTTGACCTTGACATCCCTTGCCAGGTTTAATTCCAAAGAGGCCTTGGCTTTCCTCATTTCATCCCTGCATACTCTGACAGCATTCTTGTAATCTTCCCAAGTGATCAGTCCCTTCTTCCATGTACTGTAAACTTCCTTCTTCCACTTGAGCTTTTTCAGAAGCTCCCTGCTCAACTATGCAGTTCTCCTGTTTCCCTTGCCTGATTTCTTGCTTTTAGGGATACACCTATCCTGAGCTTGGTGGAAGTGGGACTTGAATATCATCCAGCTCTCCTGAGCCCCCCTACCCTCTAGAGCCCTAACCCATGGGATTTCTCCAAGCAGTTTCTTGAAGGACTTTTTTTCATATCACGAGAAACAGTGAAGTAAGACAACATTTCTATAATATATGAACAGCCTAAATAATAATTTACATTAAACATACAGCAAGAATAATATACATTAAACATACAGCAAGAAGAAAGTTTATAGCCCATTTCCACATCTGTTCTCAGGGTCATATGCATTGTTCACTTTGTAGGAGATGATTCATCTTAATAATATTTACATTTGGCATTACTTGAGTGTTCAGTGTCTTGAAATGCAGAATAATCTCTGAAACACAGCAAGAAATATAAATGTAGTTCTTCATTTCTGTATTTTTGTCTTCAAATATCTATGTGCTTTGATCATGAGAATGCCAATTCAAGTGCCATTAGCCATTTAGTCATAGTCAAGGAGAATATGAGCTCTTAAAATCATCACACAGCTAGTTTGTTTATTCCGTTCAATCAGATACAATAACAGAGAATTGGTTATGCTTGAAATGTTAGTGCAACAAAATAAACAGCCGATTATCATAGCATTATTTTTCTTAGATATTGAATATATATGCATCTAAAGTCTCATCTTTCATTCTAAAGAAACAGTGGTTTTGGACTGTGTCCCTCTAGAACTTTTCACATATGAATAGCTAATTTTGGCACTGAAACACAGTTTTAAAAACATGTTGAGCACATTTTTTTAGCATGCGAACACCCACAGCAAAGTGCCACCTTCAAGTGATGTAAAAAATATCCAGAGCCACTGCCTTTTGGTGAAAAGCCACTAGCCAATCAACCCACATTAACACAGTGTGTAATTGAGTTTCCAACATTCAGAGACAGGTCCTTGCGCAAACACATTACTTACCAAGGTGTCATCAATAATGAAATCTAGACAAGGAGTGAAAGCTTCCAAATTAGCAGAGTGTCACTTAGGACTTTAAACCTACTATTTTTACAGCCTCCCTCCAGGAGCTCTTTTTGCCTTCTGTAATCAGCACCAGAACTATTCACTTTCTCCCTGCTAAGCTTTTATCTCAATGAAGTGAAGGTGACAATGAAACACTCTCCTGCAAGGTCCCCCTGGCAACATTCCCACAATGCCTGCTGGACTGTTTTGATCCCATTCCATATGTCCACAATTTAAGCAGCGCTACAGCTGCCTGTCTCTGAATAGTATCGTATCACACTGCAGGGCACAATCCTGTGGTACCTGATTTTCGAAGTAATCTTCTCATCCTATTTCAATTTTCACATTAAAGAGCATGCTGCCTGGAACTTGGTGATTAAAGGTTTGCAAGGACAGGATCAAACAGGAAGATGCTAGCAGGGAGTCAAGAGTAAGAACATTATTCTGCAGACATAGACGGTTTTCTCTTCTCCTTTGAATGAATTCAGTCATCTACAGCAACACTGATCTAAGCATGGCCTTGCAGTTACATATTACTGCAGATACATTTGAGTAAATTTCTTACGTGTGACTGCACCCAGGAAAGCAATTTATGAGAAAGCTGGTTTTATCATTATCTAATTGTAGCTCTGGAGTATTAAGTGCAGGGACTGAAGAGTTAAGAATATCTTAGCAATATATAAAGAGGTACATAGATGATAATTTACTTGAGCAATAAAATTATCAATTATTCTGTCTGCCGATTAAACACTATGAACACTGAAGAATCAATTTATTTCAATTTACTTTCATAAATGGACACTAACTGCTCTTTTTTCCCTAAAATTTGTCAAATGTTCTTAGCTCACATTACATCAACATTTTAGTAAAATTACTGATGGTTAATACCATAAATGATAGTTCTTTGACAGTGAAACACTCTGTCATGTCAGAATACTAGCTAGTGAAGATCTGTGTTAGTTTACATGTTGATTTTCTATTCAGAGAGAAAAAAATTACCTGGAGATACCACAGCCACCCCTCAAAAATTTTAATAGAAAGATATTTGATAAACAAATAGAGTATACATTGAAATGTTACATTTCATCTGGCAACAACTGACATGTACATATTTATTCATGTTTTAAAAAAATCTAACATAATAATAACATAATAAACTTTCTTATCAATGACATAAAGAGTACAGGGGCTTTAAAATTAGTTTTCACCACTGGTTGTGGGACTACACTAGGGAGGGCGAGATCCTTGGTGGGTACTTTGTGTTCTTTTCCTGGTCCTTGGTACCATCTGTACAGGTATAAATAATAACTGTTTTTCTCCTGTTTTCTTCCTACAGTAGATGGTTAGTAGAAAGAACATAGACCACAGAGCCTTGGCTTTAACCTTATCCATGGTGGTTACTCTGCCTGCACTGCCAGTGATGAGGGCCGAAATATTTTCCACCCCCTTCCTTTCCACTCAGGAAAGAGAGAGAGAAGCACAAGAGGAATCATGCCTGGACAAATTACTGGGACAAATTATTGGATCACAATTAAGGACCAGGTTCTGACAACCTTCCTATTCCATTCTTCTCTTTCCTACTTCATTCATCATCAGTACCACCATAATACTTAAGAGTCTGTCTCTGGTAGATTAAATAATATGATTAACATCTCAGGTATTTTCCTTCTCTTTTCAAGACCGTTAACGGTGGCAGACCAGTGTATTATATTTTGGGATCTTTTACATTACATTTATCTATACCATCTATGTACCTACATATACACTTATACATGGACATACATAACCACTACTCTGTGTTAAAGAAGACTGTGTCAAAGGAAAGTGAAGTAGAATAAAATAAAAATTCTTCTGTTATGATGGGCCTTAGTCTCTAGACGAGTGCTTTCTACATCTGGAAACTCCTGAGAAAACTGTCTTTGCTGTACAAAGTAAATTTAACATTATTGGAAGTCTTCATCTTATAAATTTTTAGTATTTAAATAAGCTGGAACTAGGCCATCAAATACCTTGAGAAGCACCCTTTGAGTTCAGTTCTAGTCTGAATTCCCAAGCTTCATACCTAGATGGATCAATCAATTGCAATGGCCAGGTCAGAAAGAGGCACAGGTAACTCTGACCAAGACATAATCTGCCAGGATGAATCTAATCTTCCTAGCCAGCTGGAGTCTATAGAAAGCATTCTTTTTGAACATTATTTCTGGCCACTATATGGAAATGTGAGGAACCCAGGACGTTTCTAACACAAGATCTAAACTGGCGAGCTGAATGCATCTCCGAATAAAGGAAATAATCCCAAGGTTACATCCCTGTCAAATGTTCTTCTCCACCCTTTCCACCCCTCTAACTTATGAGTACACAAGGAAAAGCACATTTTTCTCTATGATATCTCATTGACTTCTAGGTCTCAGTGACAAATGTAAAATATAAATCAATGTCAGAGGGAAAACAACTGATGTTAGATAGCCATGAAAGGAGCCACCTCACCTCTCGATTAAGCCTGCACACTTAACTTAAAAAACATTGTACAGTCAAGTTGGCAATGAGGAAGAGTGGCTGGAAGTTCTTTCTGTGCACCTGCAATTCTGGCAGCCAATCTGAGATGGCTGGGGAACTATGCTGCACTGTTCATAGCTGCCCAGTAACACACTATACACTTGAGGCCAGAGGGTAACTACATGCCATCATGTCCTCAGGGATAGGGTCTGCTGTCAGTCTCCCCTTGAGCAAAGAAAACAGTAAATTGTTTCATTATAAAATTCACTGATTGGTGTCAGGTATAACATTAAAAGTTCGTGGTGGTTGTCTCCATCTATCCCTGGTTGTCATTAAAAACTCTTTAATGAAGAGTGATTTTCGTGGTTTTTGCAAAAATTGTTTAGCTTATGGATGGTATAACTATGGAAAGTATAACCAAACTGTCAAAAGTGACTGAAAAAATGGGGAGAAGATATTTCTGAGTGAAGAAAATCTGAAGAATGGTAAGTGAAAAATTTAAGGTGTCTATATCTGAGATATGTAGCTGTAATGTGACTCTATTGAGATCCAGATACTATATAACTACATGAATTAATATCTCAGTATTACAGATATCATCCAAAACTAAATGTATTTTTACTGGTGCTCCAGTTTTGATGTGATAAGATATCATTTTAGCCCTAAGATACTATAAAACAGGAAGTCAAAATGACAGAAGAGGAAAGGAAACTGTATTTTTTTTAGTGTCTTTGACTACTGTAGCTTTGCCATGTACCCTGCATTCAAATAAATCTTTTCGGTTGTTTAACAAAGTAAGGAATACGTGGTTACTTGGAAGCTTATTTGGCCTAACACTTCATCCCTTCCACTTTTATAGCATCTGTACTCCTTTCTGTCTAACTAGGTTTGCATGTGGTGCCAATTATCAAAATAGGAGTGCTATTTTATAGAGATTATTTCAAAATGCAAATTTTTTAAAATCAAAATTAGATCTTGAGAACTTGGACTTAAGGAAAAAAAGGGAAGATGTGGCTTTCTGAGAGCTGAGGCTTTGAAATATTCAATATCAGTAACAGCAAAATTTTTTAAAAAGAGGGGAAGCTAGCAACACGGAGTAATCAAATAATGGTAATTAATATTTTTTATGAATGAACCCACCACTATTTGAAAATCAGCATTTATACACTAATAGTTAAAATCCCTGATTATCCACGCCTGTATGCATCCACATCCATTGTGAATTAAATATACTAATATGCATCAAGAAGTTTGATTATTTTACTTTTACTAATATTTCACTTTCTTTATGCAATCTTATTTCTTATGCTGATTAAACTTCAGCAATCTGTGTGCCCAATTTTTTTGGTTAAAGGAGTTTGCACTTTTCTTACAGACATGCAGGTTTTTCTTAGAGGACATATTATGGGAAGAAGAAAGAAGACAACAAATTCACAGTGACTTTTCAGTTGTCTAACATTCCGGATCAGATATACCTGGGTGTCTTAAAAATATGTTCATAATGATTTTGCAGATCAACGGTTACAATGTGAAGACATGAGTCCTATTTTAATTTGAACGGCAACTAACTCAAAGAACAAAGTTGCAAATTTTGTCTGGTCAGATGGACTGCTACAGACATTTTTCAAGCTTACTGCTTAAAGGAGACATGAAAATCTGGTTTTCAATGGCAAAGATGTAATTTTATTTGTCAGAGCACAGCTGCGTGTCTTAGTGAGAAGTTAGACTGGAGGTGATATCTCATGCAAATTGACAGCCATGTGTTGTGGGGGTCACTTGCACTTTATGAAGTAGTCAGGACTTGAAAGTACTCCTGAAAACTTCAAAAGCAATGCCCTACCTAAGCAATATAAATGGTTATATATAAATAAATCTTTAGGCAGAAGTTCTATGTAGTTTGCATTGGGATGAAGCTGCATGTTACACATTTTTGTCACTTGCTCTTTGGGAATCTTCCCTACCTAGAGGGATTTAAATTTGCAAATGACAGACACAGTTTTGTAAAGCCTTTGAATCAACTGCTATCATTAGTTGTGTGCTATGCAACATGAAGCATGTCACTGCTATTTAGCAAATAAGAATGCATAAAATAATACATGCAAACTATTATAGCAATAATAGCTTATTGATTCCAATGTAATCTATGAGCTAAAGATATTAAAATATGAAAAAATATAGTGGAAAAATCTGTTAATGTTTCTTCAAAGAAAAACAGGAATTCAATTTTCTTCTTCAGGAACTAAGAAATTAATGCCTGATTCTGAACAACAATGGGGAGAAGGGGACCTTGACGAAGACATTACAGACAAAAGAGCCACTGATAAAAAAAAATCGCTATGTGCCTGATCTTCCCAGTCAAGATATAGGAAAGAAGGTCTCTCAAACAGTTAGCAACAACCCAAGGAGGCTCAGGTTAAGTCATGTGCTCTTCACTGTGGACTGAACTAATGGTGCCTGAACTTATGGTGCCTGAAAAGGCATCACAACCAAAAGTTTCTGCTTTCCTTCTCAGTTCAACCTGGCAGCAAACAATAACCATGAACTGGAAAGACAGAAAAAAAATCCAGTCATACCTACTAAAACATTAATTGAAGTTTTCCATTTCACACTTCTAATCCATAGTAAAACCTTTGGTCCCTTCCAGTTGCTTTCCATTAAAGACTTGATTTATCTTTTCCATAATTTTTGCATTGATGCAGACAATTTACCTGTTTGATCCAGTTCTGGTGTGTTTTATCAGTTGAATTATTCTTTTCAGTTTTTCTTTAGTATTATAACCACCTTCTTCATCTGCTGCTACTCTACATCCATTCTTAAGGGACATAGTTGCTGATTACAGGTGCTGGGAAAATATAAGCTTTTAGTTGCAGTTAACACAGAGTTAAGTATTTGTATTGAACGTTATGGACATGTCTTTCTGTTGTGTTTTCTAACAGAAGATATTAAAAGACTGTGACAATATTGACTAGATCATTAGACAAACACAATAGGAGCAAAAAAAAAGGCAGAATTAGGATAGAGTGATGATGACTTCTCAAGACCCACAGACCCATTCTTAAAATTTGCCACAGAATATTTGTTTCCTCTGGCCTGTTATTCCACTGGGCAGGAAAAATCTTGCACCCATTGCCTGCTGAAGCTGTTGATATGGTGCTGAATGTATTGATCTGCAGGTAACAGATTTCATGAGCAATCTTTGAAATCTTTTATAAGACACTTTAGAATTTTGTTCCAAACCAGAAAGCAGCCTACATCATATATCATTTGGGCATAAGCTCTCATACAATGAGTGGTGAGACAATTAAAACAGTTAAAATTATTATTACTTCAGGATTTTGCCTGATTATTTTTCTCATCAGCCCAAAATGGACCGTATCAAGGAAAATATATTTAAGACTAATGATTTTTTTCATACATACCAACTGTAAGCAAATGTAGCAAAGATTTACATCATCAAAACAGACAGTTAGAACTGCAATAAAATGCAAATACTTAATAAAGCCAGGAAACAATGTGCCATACATGTCACATATTGAAAGATCAACAGTTGCTCCAAGACAGACATGTTCAGATTGTCACACAGTGGCTTGGAGAATTTCCAACTTGAGTGGAAAAAAAACAAAATGAAGGCAAGAGTTTTGGGAGTCCCCCTTCCACTGCTACTTATTACAATTAAACTGAATCTATCAAGTTCTCCTTCTGCCTGTGGGGTATTTTGGTGATCATTATGTGACGTTAAAAAAACAAACAGACTTTTTGTGGTAGAAAATATATGTAGGAATTTGAATTTATGTGGTTTATACTTCTATGATTTTCTAAACTAAATATTTAAGCTCAGTAATACTCAGGAGCCTAAATGCAGAATTTTTGTACAATTTTGGACATCTTAGCATATACAAAATATCTGCATGGGTCTGACAGATAAGAAACAAGACTAAAAATAAACCTCTACACTTCTGGACTGGCAACTGAATGACAGGTAGGAGAACCCGGGGGCCTAAAAAGTCACTAGATCTATTTTTTCTACATCACATAAATCTATGTGATTTTCTTTGAGATGCTTACTTTCCTGATCCATCTGGAATGGAAAAACTGAACTTTAAAAAGTGAGGTGAGTGTGTAAGTAGTCAGGTTGCACTCCTGCATGACCTAGGGCAAGATATTCATGTTAACAAGAGTTAATTATGAGAGCTGCAGATCTTACAATATCTCACAAACTATTTACATCAAGTTAAGTACCCAAGTTAATAATTCAGCTCTTGAGTTTATGTAGACTCAAGTATGTACTCAACCTTACACAACTTTGTGAAATGTGTGGAATGATGCACATAATTTATTTGCAGAAATATTGCCAGGACAAGGTCCAAGGTCTTAATCTCACTTTCTTAAGGCTCCATTAATTATTTTTTTTTTTAAATAATTTGATACGCTTTGAATAAGAGCTTTACTTAGATCAATGAAAGTGTCATATTTTACGAGTCTGAGTAAAAGAATCATGACATCTCTTTGAAACTAGTGGTTAGAGGGACCCTACGAATGTACGTCATTTTGAGGCAAGCTAGAGCTATACTATGATTAAGCTTACAATGTTATGCAGGGTACTTCATTCCCCCAGTGCAGGTTTGTTCTATGTGTTGGGAATAAGTCCATGGCTGAGACCTTACATACGTTATATGTGCTAGACTAAGTGGTAGCAAGCTGCTTCCTCCTCTAGCAGTATGAGGGTGTTCAGGTATCCCTGTGGTCCTAGGGACAGTGCAACCCCATATGATTTAAAGGGAAATGTACAGTTTAATCATTGATGAATGTCACATTTGAAATTTAAAGGATAATTTATGGAGCTTTGCTAATCTATATGTCAAATTTCTTAAAACATGGCATGGCATTTGCATTTGCAGAAAATACCTCCTGTGTATCAAAACTGCTGCCCTGGGGTTAAACTAATTTATTGAACATCATCCTTTAAAAATGCTACAAGATCATCCTTCCTTTTATCATTTTAGTACCTAACCCTTCCACCTTTGGATTTGCAAGACTTTACATGCTTTGTCCTACGCAGAAGAGAATAAACCTTTTCAAGGATGCAACCTGCAGGAATGTTCAGCCTCTTCTACAACTTGCCCTTTAAGTGTTTCTTTCTCAAAAAAACTCTCTCACTTTTTCCACCTATACAAGAGAGTATGTATAGAATTCAAGTGTGAAGCCAGAACCATCACAATGTAGTTCAACTTAGGAAGAAAGTGGTTCTCACCTTTCATAGAAACCTAGCAAAGATTAGAATTTCGAAGTTCCTAAGTAACTTAGAAATCTAAGGCCGATGACTTTCAAAGAGATGTAGGCTCTTGAGAACAGAGTGTATATATATTTTAGACAGAAAAAGATGAAGTTTTATATACACGTACATCAGATGATCTTTTGAGGTCCCCTCCAGCCCAGGCTATTCTATGTATGCATATATATATGTGTTCTATATATTTTATTTCCTTTTATAATTCCTAATAGGACAGCTAGTAAATATTCCTGCCTCATTAGCATTCTAAACACTTTGTGAACTTGGTTTTCAATCCCTTTAGAAAATTATATTTAGCTTCCTAAGTTACTATGGAGCTTCTCAATTTTTTTAAGCAAAGACAAAAATGAAGTCTAACTGATCAATATGACCTGAGAACTGGGATCACTATATTCATTTTGGTTTCCCGCTAGCCCTTCAGCACAAAGCTTGTAACAAAACTCTTTCTGATGTTGTCGTGTTCCCATGCTGGTGAATCTATAAAAGGAGTAACTACAGAATGGTCCCAACAATGCATTTTTACTTGGAAATTTGGACTGCTGGAGAGAAGCTTCTCACACACAGGGTAGACAGGACTGAAGGGGAGATATAACTTACTAGCTTAAGACTGAAATTCCCAAAACCTCTGGTTTGCTGCTCCAGCCTCATCCCTTCACTACAAACATTACTGCTCTGCTCAGTCCTTTCCCCTGTTCCTCCTCAGTGCTCACCTCCTTCCCTCATTGCCTCTGCTTAGTACCTGTGGGCTAGCCATAACCTTGTCAGGGGGGAAAAAAAAAAAGATTAGGAGAGATACATAAATATGATGAAGAGATTTTATTCTTAAAAGAATTTTGTAGCCAGTAGTTAGAAGGACATAAAAGGAGCCTCTTCCTTCTTATTGTAACTACTCCTGTTCAGTGATCAAATACTAATTGCTCAATGCCATAATTGTGTAATGTACAGTCATTAAAAGTATGAATTGTACTATAGGATGGCTCTTCTATTTGTAGGAATTGCATGCCTGCCCTTAGCCCTTAGAAGAATATCTCTTCATTGTAGCTCTGTGGAATTTCAGCAAATGGTAGCCATCGTGACAGAATAAAGCTGACAGAGATGCTCTTCCACAAGCTTTTCTGACTTGCTTTGGTGGGACTTTGATAACATGAATGAGACTGACATCAGCCAGAGTGACAATGCTCTGCAAGCATTAGATCAACACACAATCGAGTGCACAGAAACTTGTTTCCCCTTTGAATGTTTCAAGTGGAACAAAATTATGTCATGGTCTCCAGGTGATCACAAGTTTAAGATTAGAAATGGCAACCTTAGACTTCTGGGAATGTATTTCTTTTAACACAGTTAGTCTGCTAAGATCAGTAGGGTTTTCTACTCTTTTCCTAAAAACCTCATTTGCAGGAATAATGTCTCCCATCATGAGTGAGCCCAATGCAGTTGCCCAATGTCCTCTTCCAGAACACTGAAAATGAAAACAACAAATACGCACCTGGCTGCTGGAGGCTGTGGAGAGGCCCTCAGACATGGTGAGACTGAGGCAGGCAGACTGAGGCATTAGAGAGAAAGAACATGGGCTTTGGTTGAAGTTACTGCAGAACTCTTCAGAGTCTATACCAGATCAAGCTAAAAGGTGCTCACGCTGCTATATGGAAAGACACATGCTCAGGGGTCTTACCTTTGTCCTCCAATCCCATCTATGTATCAGATTTTCCCCTCCCCTCTCCCTGCCAAAAAGGATCCTTGTCAGTGAGAGTGCTTAGCTGAAGTGCACCTTCCAGCCTGCAGAGAACAGCTCTTACTGGGAACACTGTGGGAGCAAAGGGTGAGAAATGCAGAACTCCCTGTGTACACCAGGTTTCTGTGGAGATAACGCCGGCCTCTCTCCAGGACTTCCTTTGCCACTGAAGAAATGTCATCAAATCTTCCCATTATTTTGTTCTCATCCATGTTAGGATAAAACTAACTGTACCCCAGATGTGGCTATTCCTCTCCTTTATTGGGAAACTAGCACAGAGTCAGATACCTGACTGTTAACTGTGTAGCGTTAGGTGGGATGAACACCATCATTAACAACACCGGAAGACTGAAGATCACAATCTAACTGTGAGGAGATAATGGCTTTTGCTACATAAAATATCACAAACATTTTACTTTGTAAATATTAATGGTTGATGAAAAACTTGAGTGATTTATGTTTAGTAGCCTGATCCTTACTTCAGATCTTACTTCACAGATCTCTTCCTCTGATCTCAGTGAAGCTCTTAATTGTACCAAGCATGATTAAAAGCCTTTTCAGTGAATGCTGGTATTCACTCTCCTCCTTTTTCAAATGTTATGTCTACCTACCTTATTTTTGTAGAGTTATGGAACTCTGCAACTCCCTATCCTGCAAGTGATCAAACATGGGAGGCTTCTCTGTAGTTATCAGAATCATGCTTTACCTTTTGCAGAACTACTCTTTAATTAATGGCTCCAGGGTCTGGTTCTTTGAGACACAGTATTTTTTTTAGCTTCTGTCACCTTTCTTGTATCAAACACCATGTCTGGTACACTACCATAATACAGCTTCACTTTAACCTCATATTTGCACATTTTTTTTTAAACCGTTATAATTATTTTTTCTATGGTCTTCCACCAAAAACATGAGTGATATAAATGAAGTCCAGGTATTCTATTAAAAAAATACTAGTGTTTTACTTCATTATCCAACATCTTTACTGGGATTCCTTAGTCTTTCCTCATTACTTGACATAGAGGAACAAAACCTTAGAGTCAAAAAAGAAGGGAAAGAAAAGACCACAATTATCTCTGTTTCTCCAACATGGAAATTGGTCATTAACAACAAAGAATAGAGATTATTGTGTTAATATGCCATCTTTTAAGTTTGAGTTATATTTTATATGTATGTATGTGTGCATATATTTTTAAAGCACTATTTGTCCACAGGTCTCTCTTGTCTGAGACGCTGTATGTGCACACAATTTATCCAAGCTAGACAATATTGATGCTGTGAGGAATAAGTCTTGCATACAGTGAGAAAACACAACAAAATCAGAAACAGAAATGTTAATAAGTCTTCTAACTCCCTGTGCATTAGTGTTTGCTGTCTTTTTCTATTTGTACATCCCCTGAAAATCTACAGAAAATCCTAGTCTTCTGACAATAAACTTCTTTTTGTTAGTTACCCTTTATATACATACATAGAGTAATAATCCTCGAGCCATTGGACTAAATATATACCGATACACAAAATGATCCGAGGACTGTCTGTTAACCTGAAACCAGCTGGCATCCATAAGCAAAATATTCTCACACTCCTCCCATATAGAGTGGCTACCTCCTGGCTGCCTATTGGGAAAGGTCCCTGATGAGGGGACCTCAAACCGTGCCTAAGACTCTACTAACAATTTGACCGCATGAACAAGCATATACCAATGTTTAATCCTGGGGCCTGGTGTTGTTTAATTTACTGATAAGCTATAACCTTAGGATCCAGAAACTACAGCTTGAAACCACTGCTTAGGACAACTGTGTTTCTGAAAGCCCAAGACAGGGCTTGAAAAGGACATGCACAACCTGCACGATTCACTGGTTTTGGAATCAGCATTCACTACCTCCTGACTCTGAAAATTAGAAATCAGAAATCAAGCCCTGATAGCGAGGGACAGCACACCTGTGGTTATATTACCAGTGCGAAGGGAAAGAATTGGAAGGAGCCAAGGGTGTATGAAACATAAAGGTTAGAATTAATGTAGGCACCTGTTATCTGTTGATTTTTCAGGCCTGCTCATTATTTTTACTAATTTATTTGTTCTTGCAACACTTTAAATAGGTGAAAAACTGTATGTGCCTTTCTGCTAGCCTAATGGGCTGGAACACCATTCCATTTCCCCTTCCTGTGAGAAAAAAAATATGCTCCTTTTAAAGCCTAACTTTTTTTTTCTTTTTACCTTCTGAATTATTCGTAAAGCTTTTTTGACAATAAGTGTAAAGGGTGTGAAAGCACAGGGGACAGCTCTGTGGGGTACTGCGAAAGCTTTGAAATACCCGGGTCCCTAGAACCAACAGCTTTTATGCAAGGTAGTTCAGTAGCGAGACAAATAGAGCAGACTTTGGAGAAGACCTGATAAAGTTGTCCCTACTGTTGATGGCATGGAACATCCCACAACAGTCTGCATAAAATGGGGGACTGCTTTTGTACCAGTAGCCTCAGTGTCCTTGGCACTGTGAGGCATGTATGTTAGGGAGTGTTTTGATTGTATAGAGCTCAACAATTGTGATGACAATGTCAAGTGCTTATAGGTAAGGATGAGGGGAAAGGCTAACAAGGCAGATATCCTGCTGGGTGTCTGTTATAGACCACCCAACCAGGACAAAGAAGCCGATGAAGCAGTCTACAAGCGACTGGCAGAAGTCTCACAGTCGCAAGCCCTTGTTCTTGTGGGGGACTTCAACTTATCGGACATCTGCTGGAAATATAATACAGCAGAGAAGAAACAGTCCCAGAGGTTCCTGGAGTGTGTGGAAGATAACTTCCTGGCACAGCTGGTGAGTGAGCCTACCAAGGGAGGTGCCCTGCTTGACCTGCAGTTTACAAACAGAGAAGGACTGGTGGGAGAAGTGATGGTCGGAGGCCGTCTTAGGCTTAGCAACCATGAAATGTTAGGTTTCTCAATTCTTGGTGAAGTAAGGAGGGGGGCCAGAAAAACCACTACGATGGACTTCTGGAGGGCAGACTTTGGCCTGTTCAGGACACTGGTTGAGAGAGTCACTTGGGAGATGGTCCTGAAGGGCAAAGGGGTCCAGGAAGGCTGGACCTTCTTGAAGAAGGAAGTCTTAAAGGCGCAGGAGCAGGCAGTTCCCATGTGCTGTAAGAAGAGCCAGCGGGGAAGATGACTGGCCTGGCTGAACAAGGAGCTTTTGCTGGGACTCAGGAAAAAAAGAAGAGTTTATCACCTTTGGAAGAAGGGGGAGGCAACAGAAGAAGAGCAAAAGTGTCTCGTTAGGTCATGCAGAGAGGGAATTAGAAAAGCAAAAGCCCAGCTAGAGCTCAATCTGGCCATGGTCATAAGGGATAACAAAAAATGTTTTTACAAATACATTAACAACCAAAAAAAAAAATAGTAACAAAAGGACAGCCAAGGAGAATCTCCATCCTTTATTGGATGCGGAGGGGAACATCGTCACCAAGGATGAGGAAAAGGCTGAGGTACTTAATGCCTTCTTTGCCTCAGTCTTTAACAGACACACCAGGTATCCTCAGGGTATTCAGCTTCCGGAGCTGGAAGACAAGGATGGAGAGCAAAATAAACTCCCCGTGATCCAGGAGGAAGCAGTTAACGACCTGCTATGCCACCTGGACACTCACAAGTCTATGGGACCTGATGAGATGCACCCAAGAGTTCTGAGGAATCATTTATCTACAGTCCTGGTTAACAGGGGAGGTCCCGGACGACTGGAGGCTTGCCAATGTGACGCTCATCTACAAGAAGGGCCGAAAGGAGGATCCAGGGAACTACAGGCCTCTCAGCCTGACCTCGGTGCAGGAGAAGGTTTTGGAGAGATTCATCTTGAGGGCACTCACAGGGCACGTGCAGGACAACCAAGGGATCAGGCCCAGCCAGCACGGGTTCATGAAAGGCAGGTCCTGCTTGACCAACCTGATCTCCTTCTATGACCAGGTGACCTGCCTAGTGGATGAGGGAAAGGCTGTTGATGTTGTCTACCTGGACTTTAGTAAAGCCTTCAACACTATCTCCCACAGTATTCTCCTGGAGAAGCTGGCGACTTGTGGCTTAGACAGGTGCACTCTTCGCTGGGTAAAAAACTGGCTGTACAGCTGAACCCAGAGAGTCATGGTGAATGGAGTGAAATCCAGTTGGCGGCCGGTCACAAGCGGAGTCCCCCAGGGCTCAGTTTTGGGCCAGGTCTTGTTTAGTATGTTTATTGATGATCTGGATGAGGGGATCAAGTGCTCCCTCAGCAAGTTTGCAGGTGACACTAAGTTGGGCGAGTGTGTTGATCTACTCGAGTTTAGGAAGGCTCTGCAGAGGGATCTAGACAGGCTGGATGGATGGGCCAAGGCCAATTGTATGAGGTTCAACAAGGCCAAATGCCAGATCCTGCACCTGGGTCACAACAACCCCATGCAACGCTACAGGCTTGGGGACGAGTGACGGGAAAGCTGCCCAGCAGAAAAGGACCTGGGGGTTCTGGTTGACAGCTGGCTGAAGATGAGCCAGCAGTGTGCCCAGGTGGCCAAGAAGGCCAACAGCATCCTGGACTGTATCAGAAATAATGTGGCCAGCAGGAGGAGGGAGGTGATTGTCCCCCTGTACTTGGCACTGGTGAGGCCGCGCCTCGAATCCTGTGTTCAGTTTTGGGTCCCTCACTACAAGAAGGACATTGAGGTGCTGGAGCGTGTCCAGAGAAGGACAACAAAACTGGTGAGGGGTCTGGAGCACAAACCTTATGAGGAGCGGCTGAGGGAGCTGGGGTTGTTCAGTCTGCAGAAGAGGAGGCTGAGGGGAGACCTTATCGCTCTCTACAGTTACCTGAAAGGGGGTTGCAGAGAGGTGGGTGTTGGTCTCTTCTCCCAAGTGACGAGTGACAGGACAAGAGGAAATGGACTCAAGTTGTGCCAGGAGAGGTTCAGGCTGGATATTAGGAAAAATTTCTTTACTCAGAGAGTGGTGAAGCATTTGAACAGGCTGCCCAGGGAGGTGGTGGAGCCACCATCCCTGGAGGTGTTCAAGGAACGTGTGGACGTGGCACTGCAGAACATGGTTTAGAGGGCATAGTGGTGCTGGGTTGATGGTTGGACTTGATGATCTTACAGGTCTTTTCCAACCTTAATGATTCTGTGATTCTGCATTAATTGTTACAAAGAGCTTTTCCTAAACACTGCTTTCGACAGTAACAGTATGATTCTACAGTGCACATATCCAGTAAGTTATTATTTCCGTACTGACAGAGGTATATATGGTGTTCTACAAAAAAAAAAGAAAAAAATATTCTGTTCACCTTCAGTGATGCACACAGAAAAGTTTTTTCTCTGTTTCTTTTCTTCTGTGGAGTGCTAGTAACAAGCCCAACAGAGTTACGTTAGGCTGTAAGCTAAGGAGAAGCTCTTACTTCTCTGTTTAAAGATCTTTAATGCCTCACTCCAAGATTCAGCAGCCCCTCAACTTTATGATACAGCACATTAGAAAACTTGAATCTCTTGTCTTGAATTTGTCTAAAATTTAAATAAATATACTTTTCACCCTAATTCCCACATTTCAGATTTATCCATAATTCATATTAAAATCCACTCTGCCTCCCCCTAAAAACAGTTTGTTGAAATAGTAGCCTGGGGGAATTAAAGGAAGGAAGCATAACAAGTCACGATTTTTCCTGCTTGGCTCATGTTCGTACTAGTGGGAATAGACTCAAGAGGCACATGTGTCTTTATCTCGTTTATTAAAGAAAATCACTTCATTTTACAACCTGCATTTTCTCTCCTGTGTTTTTGACTGGTGCCTCTATGCTTTGTTATCCTCCAGGGTTAAAGTATCTATGATATTTAAAATTATAAGCCAGTCTTCTTGTTGGTGCATGTAGGAACAACTTCAGTAATATCAAGAGAATTTCACTGGTAATTAATTTCACCCATTGATGACATATTATGTAAACAATTCATATTAGCGTAGAATACCAGAGTAATTTTAAAAAGTTTAAAGACTGAACTGTAGGAAGAAAAGGAACCAGCTAACTCCATGGAAGACCAGCAGTAGGTCAGAAGACAAGGTGAAAAAAAAGCAGGAGAGGAAATACGGGAAAAAGTAGTAGTATACATATATGGGAAATTGGAGTGATAAAGATGTGAACAGAAAATTGCAAGTTAGAATTAGTGAGATAGAAACCAGGAAAGTGAAAGAAAGACATAGGTAAGAGAGATATGTGGGATAGAATTTGAAACACATCACTGATAGGTGAAACAAAAGACAGTCTTTCCCTCTGTCTTGTGACAGCAGCCATGACAGATATCATATTCTAATATTACTCAAGTGAATACCTTTGTCTAAACTACATTGGGAGCTAAGCTCGATATGCAGAACAATTTTACTGTGTTGTAATAAATATGGATTGAAGTGGTGCCTGTGTTTTCAAGTTGCCTGGTTCATCTGCTTCTGGTCAAAGAAAGTGCAAGAGAGACAGTGCAGCTCAGAAGAAAGAAGTCCAGATAGAAATTCTATACTACCATGATAAATGTAAAAAAATAAAATAAAAGTCTAGTGTGACCCTAGGGAAAGAAAAGGAAAAAGCTGTGATAACCTGTAGACTGTCAGTATGGTGAATGACATTTTTCAAGAAATCTCCTACACTTCCTGCAATTTTTAGTCAAGAAGTAAGGCATAATTGTCCTCAATCTTCCTTCTGCCTCTGTCCCTAAGACAAATAAATGGTGACTATCTAAAAATGGGTGACAATGATGTCTTGTCAACTTTCCTAAGTTTAGAAATATACTACAGAACAAAGTCTACCGGAAAAGTTGTTTTAGTATTTCATGCACTTCCAGAAATGAAAGGTAAAATGAGTTTTACAAACAAAGTCTCATCTTGAAACTGGTTTGCAGAAAGCCAGTTACTTGGTCAATAATTATATATAGCACTAGTTAATAATTTAGATTCATTTACACTTGGGTATTCATAAGACGTTTTAGAAATGTAATTACATAAAAACATACAAATTTTGATTTGTTCTCCTGGAAGGTGCCATTTACTTTTCACACTGAAAGCAAAATCTGCTAATAAAAACCAGAAGCAAAAGAACTGAATCTCTTTCCCTACCCTATGTTGTTTCTACTTTCCCAACAGTAATGCTAGATAGATTTCTATGTTCACCCCAAAAACCACACCTGTAAGATTAGGGCTGGGCTTTTGCATTGTTTCAGTAAACGTTCTTTCAGTATGTGTTCATGTAGTGCACATATGTTTTTAGTTGCGTGGATGGATAAGCTCCTCTGCTGAACACAGTAGTGTTGAAAGGACATTTTCTTATAGCAGATTTGAATGGATGTTCCTTCCTGGATTTATATGAAGCATCACAAAGTATAAATACCAAGCAGTCACCTTTCCACAGAAGTCTTCAGCAGAAAGAGAAGTAGGCTCTGCTGGCACAACCAAGGACACTTTGGTTATGCTGTAGGTGTGTGCTGCGGGGCAGTCTGAATTGGTCTTGGTTCCTTGGCTGTCCAGATCAGGGCCTGACCAGCATGCCCAGCAGCTCCCTCCTGGTCCTCATGCACTGCTCCTCTTTCCATTTGAAATCCAGGTACAGGGCAGGGGAAGTGGACACTGATGGTATATGCTTGGGTTTCATTCTCAGGTGAAGGTGGGCTGCACTTGAAAATGTTCCTAGGCCCCCAATTTTAGGTACAGCCTAAATATGTGGTATCTTTAATGCGCCACAGCTCACGGCAAATCAAAACCAAAAATCTTCATTAGGAACACTAATAGGATGTATTGCTCTAAAAGGGAAGCTAGCTTTAGCCATACTATACAAAAAGCTAAAGTTGCAGCTTGCAACATTTGGGTCTGATTCTCATTTACATGAATGTTCTTATACTCTTTTTCACTAGTGTAAAAGGAGTCTTAAAGCAGGAATTATTCCATGCTGAGAGTTCCTTTTTATCTGAGGAATGCAAAGGGATGTCAGCGTAAATGAGAATAAGGTCTTATTCCACATGCAGACTACCAAGTAATTAACCGTCTATTCTCGGTGTCAACATATGGTTACTGACACTGTGTCTTACCCAGTTCCTTGAAAAGAGATTCAGTTATGCCCAGCTTTGCTGGATCCATCATTCCTGCCTACCACCATCTCACCTTGTGCAATTCTGGTTTGTGAAACTTAGGACAGAGTAATTTCACTCGATCTCACTCATCAGAAGGCTCCGCCATTTCTGCATCAGACTTGATCACCACTGAAATATTTCTCTCCCACTTTCAGCTCAGTGTCATCACCTACATGAGACTGAGGCTGTTTATTCTGAGCGTATTTAATCAGGGCAGGCCCAAGGGGTAGGCACAACAGCCTCCCACATAGCATATGACAATTCTACAGAGTATACCCTGAGTCCTAAAGACTAGCTTGTCAGCCTTTCTTACTGATGGCAATCAAGATTTTTCTCAGTTTTGTATTTGACAGTGGAATCAGAGACTGTAGCAGCAGTGATGGAGTGAATCTGCCCCCAGAAGCAATCTAAAGACCTTGGACCACAGGACAAGCAAACTTCATTTGCAGTCCAAGAAAGCCATGCTGTTATATAGTGTATGTGCAGATTTCAGACTGGGCCCAGAGTCCCATCACAGAAAGAAATGCAGAACTGACTAAACACAAAGGTTTTAAAAGACCTACACGTTAACACATCTGGTTTTCCTGAATGGCACATCAAGCCTGGTATTTCTGTTTCAGCTAGGACATATATTTCAGAAAGACATCTAATCTTTATTTGAACACTTATCAAGCATCTAGGTAACTTATTTTGTTGGTTAGTGATGATTCACTATAAAAATGCATGTTTCATTTCTAGTCTCTATTGACCTATTCAGTGACCATGTTCAGGCTCTAGAGCTCTAATATCTTTGATAGATTAAACTTCCCTCCAGTGTTGGAAGTATCTTCATTTATAGACCACGATCAGGTTGCTTCTTAACCTTCATTTCGTTAAGCTAAATTGATTCAGCTGGTTTAGTATCTCACTGTAAAGGCTTTTTTTTCAGCTTGTAGGTCTTTTTAAAGCCATTTCCAATATGTCAACGCTGCTTTAAAATGAGTTCATAAAACAGAACACGGTACAGGTCTCACTAATATCATAGAGAATCAAAAATAGCTCTACACTTCCATTTTTTATTCCTCTTTCTATTTATCTAAGAATCACATTTTCTTTCTTTGCCACTGCTTCACACCATGCGCTCAGTAAAATCTACTGCCCCGTGTTGATTCCTACTGCCTAGGGGATGCTTTGGGCCAAAATCCATGTTGGATATAACCACATTTCACCATTGCAGAATACTTCAAAATCTTCAGCAGTCAACCTAAGTACATAACACTTTAAAATATGAACCTGTTTTATGGATGATTGCCTGCACAAATACAAGGAACATTTACCATATGACTACATCAGTAATTTTTTAAAATGATAGATAGGTTTAACGTATTCAAAACTTGTATATGATATTGAGTTAATATCTTTTAAAATCACCACTGAAAAAAAGAAAAATCAGAGAGAATAATACTGCTTTTTTTCATTACAAAAGTATTATCTGACTTCTTTGTATCATATTCAGCTATATTAGTTACACAGCAGTATTGAACACTCAGTTAACTGATCTGTGGATGACTTAATAAGTCAGATCTATATCACAACAATGTTTAATTAAAATATGATTAATGACCATTGACATGCTGTCACAAAGATACAAAGACTGTCTTTCTTTCTTTCTTATCCTGTGATGTACAGTTTTCCTAAAAGTATTCAGTGATCGGGCAAGACATTTCCTTATATAACAAAAAATCATGTACCACCTCCCTGTAGCACCGCTGGTGCTATCTTGATATTTGCCATGAGAAAATTATTTTAATTTTCCTTTTTTTATTTGATACTTAGTTGGACAGATCACTGGGTGCTGTATGGTGATACAGTTCAGCTACTTAAGTTGTCAAGCTGGAGTACCATCTACCCTAGTGCTTTGTCTGGCAAAGCTCTGGATGGGTCAGAAAGCACCTGTCTCCTTTGTGGGCAAGAAGCAGTCACTATCTTCACGAGGTCAATGCTAAGGAGTCAGCACCTCAGGTAGGCAGTGTTGTGCAGGTACACCCAATCTAGCTCTAACTGAATTAGTTCAAGAATTAGAGTCAATAGCGGCGCTGCACGTGCAAGTTTGGGAGATGTAATTTGCCACACTGCTGCAGCGAAACTGCATCTGAGCTAACTTAAAGCTGGAACAGGCATGCCTATTGTGGTTTTCATTGTAGGCATATCCCAATGACTTGCTTTATTTTTTGATCCAGTTAAGATTTAAGCTCAGGCAGGAGCTGGAAATTTCTAGCTTTGCTGTCTGAATAAATTTCAATGGAAGAGACAGGTAAGAAGAATCAAATTGCAGCATGCTGCACTGTGATGACAGGATCCTAGAATTTCTTTTAAATGTAGTCTTTCATATATATTTATAGTATCTTTTTGCTCAGCTTGAGTCAATATTACTACCCCCTGGTGAAAAATATAGACAAAAATGTGTTTGCTTTTCCATCACTGACATCCTCCATTTGGGTCTGAACACAATTCTTTAAAGTTCTCATTTTTCTGCTGAAATCTCCAGTACCAGGGGAAAATATTATTTTTTTCATATCAATTCATGCTTTATTAGGTTATTTCACTTGTCTCTTATTTTCAAGTTTCTTTCACAACAGATAATTTACAGGCTTCTCCCTACTCTTTTGTGAGAGACAGATTGATTTGTTTGCGTTCAGAAGCAAAGGCGTAAGTAGACTGTGCTTCTGGATAAAGAAACATCAGCAACACAAAAGACAATATTTTGACAGATTATCTAAAAGTCACTAATGTTAGGGCAACAAAAAAGCATTCTGTTTCAGATTCTCAACCATGTGAGATAGCAATATATGCCTGAATGGCTATAACCATCAAGAGCAATAAAAATGTGTAGTACAGTTTTTGTTTTCTTAATATTCAGAGCAAATTATAAGACTTGGAGGTAATGTCAGCCAGAGTGACAAGTAGACAAGAGAATTCTAATTCTCTTTTTGCCACTATCTACGGAGGAATATGTAGTCTCAGTCACAAGGTGGGCTAATGATCATATAGCTCCAGTCCCTTCAACCACTGTTTGACTGCCTCTGCCCTTCGCATCAATACACTTGCATGCCATTTTGCCACTTTCAAGGACAAAGCAGCACCACAGACTGTTGCAATGCACTTTTATCACAGGCAGTCCACACGCCTCTGAGGAGGGAAAGAATGTTAAAGGCAAATATTTGCTCCCCATGAAATCCAGGAAAATCATTGTATCTTATAGATAAAACTGGACAGTGATTTCATGCAAATACCGTTTGTGATGCCAGATTTGAACTCATCCATTCCCTGCTCCAATTACATTGAGAACAGTAGCCCTATAAAGAGAAAACAGGGAGAGGGATTTGACACGCAGAGAATTACTGAAATGGCACTGCAGAACTATGGAGTTACAAATACTACATTCTTACTGCATGAGACTGCCAGCTGGCATTACTGTTGAAAGATTTATCTTTCACAATATTTGCAATATAAGGAACGGACCTGTAATTGTACTAATCACATATGAAGGTGTTTGGAAAAGAGGGCAATTTATTGTGGGCTTTTCAGATTCCTGTCCTTAGGATTTGTTTTGTCAAGGGCTCTTAAAGCTGCTGGTAAGGTAATTTTTAGCTTTCATATAAGTCTAAATAAATCAGAGAGTACCTGGAGATATGACTAGGTTTTGATGCCAAATCACCATTCTTTCTGTTTACATGGCAACTTTATAAAAGGTGGTGAGGCTTGTCCAGGTCACAGGTGTTGCAGGATTTGTCTAATTAAAGGTCCATTTGCTAGGAATTGTGAATGAAGAACACGTTCCACCACACTAGCTTGACTTGTGTCTAAACCATATCATGAAAATCTCTTTCCATGATAGATCTCCTCTGTGAGTAGTATGTTTGTCTAGATAGTAAAATTATTTTGACAACTGTTGCAATATGTATGAGATATATATATATAAAAATATGTATTTAAAGTAACAATGTACTTTGTGGGTATAAAATAATGTTTCTAGAGAATTAAAATTAAAACTAAGATGTTCACTCCAGCTCCAATAGGTGCATCCTATTAAACTTCCAAAACTCAGAAATAAAAAAGTTAATTTTGAAAATACTGTATTACTGATTCAACCTGAAGATCCACCTTAGGAGTGGCTGTGTCCCTAGTAATAATCCCAAAACAACCCGGTCACGTTTTATAAAGCTTTACTGAAGAATGATAACATATCCATTACAATAAGGACCAAAATGTCGTTCTTAACATAAAGGATTTAGAATTTGGTAGGTAATACCCTAGCCCCTTTCAGCTCACCAGTGAGCCTGACGAGGAAGTGATAGATGACCTCTGGCTGCCTATTATGTGTGGTGATATGACCCATAACCTCTGATGCACATCCATGGTCAAAGCTGTAGCTATGATAGAATACATGAGTTTTCTCAGTAAAACCTCCTAGCACCTCAGCTCTAATGCAGGCTGTTCAACCCTTACCGGCACAACTGGCAGTCCCTCTAGTATTTATTGATAATACCTTTTGCTGGTAGAGCTTCCAGAGGACTACGGGCTCTTCTCTGTTTGGTGATTGCTGTTTCTCAAGGTTGCAAGCTAATACAATAATGTTTTCAGTAAGTGTATTTGTGGCAAAATAACATATCAGGGAAAGAAATGCAGTTAGCACTTTTCATATAAAATACCGACAAAAATCATAGGCAGTACAACACAAATTATCCAGTCTTTCTTTGTGGAATCACTTCAAACATTTACTACCTTTTACAAAAAAGGCAGAGCAAGATGTAAGGAAACAGGCTAGCTTTGGGTGGATTTTATAGGATCTGCTTAAAACACCATTTGAATGAATAGCAGTTGTCCTGTTGAACAGTGAACTTTGGACCAGGTCTCTACAGGAAGGCAGAGATAAACTAGATGTGGGGCTGTATGGGGTTTACATGCCCAGGCGCTGGCAGCGGGGGCTGCAGGGCGGCCCCTGTGAGGAGAGGCCGGGGCTGCCCCGTGCCGGACACAGCCGGTTCCAGCTGGCTCCAACCCACCCACCGCAGGGCGCGGCTGAGCCCCTCAGCCACGGTGGTGGCACCTCGGGGAGATGTATTTAAGAAAGGGCAAAACACCCGACAGAGAGAGGAGGAGGGAACAGAAAGAGTGAACAAGGTCAGAGAAGGAGGAGGGGAGGAGGTGCTGCAGGGGCCAGAGCAGAACTTTCCCTGCAGCCTGTGGAAAAGACCATGGAGAAGCAGATTGTCCCCCTGCAGCCCATGAAGGACCCCATGCTGGAGCAGGTGGAAACCACCTGAGGGAACTGTGGCTTATGGAGAGCCCATGTTAGAGCAGGACAAAAGTGTGAGAGAGAAGGAGTGGTAGAGAGGAACCGCTGGATACCGACCGTATTTTCCCCTCAGTCCCCGGCACCACCCAGGAGTGAGGAGTGAAGGAGTGAAGCTTGAGCCTGGGAAACAAAGGGGAGGAGGAGGTGTTGAGGTATTGTTTTAATTTTTGTCTTTTTTTATTCTCACTACACAAATCTATTTTAATTGGCAATAAATTAAATTAATTTTTCCCAAGTTGAGTCTGTTTTGCCCATGACAGTGATTGGTAAGTGATCTCCCTGTCTTTATCTCAACCCACAAGAAACCATTTTTTCCATCTGTCTCTCTTTTCTTCAGATTTTAGTGGCAGAAAGGCAGCATTTCTTTTAAGAGTTTAGCCTGAAGCTGATCCCTGATTTTACCCATTTCCACTGCTCTATCATGAGTGGTCCCTGTTTTTTCCCTCAGTGATTGTGTTGCAGCTCCTCCACAGCTTCTCAGCTTTTCTGGAGCTTCCATCACATGGATTTGTATAATTTCCTCTGCTTTCATCCAGCTCCCATTGCATCTTTTATGTTGTACTCCAGAGCAAAAAGAAAGTTTAATTTGAAGAAAACCTAGTTTTCATGGTGTGTGTTTTAGGCGAGGGGAAGCCACTTACTTTCCAGAATGCACTTATTTGGCTTTAGTCAGCTGTCTAGTTTATTTGGTTTAGATCGTTTTACTGGCTACACAGGAGTGACAAGACACATCAGTAATTTCCCCTCAGACCTTCTGAAAAAGGCTTCTGGCAACTAAGTATATGACTATACATATCAAAAAAACACAGGAAATTAGAGATCTTTGTGATGGAAGCATTAAAAGTTCAATAAATCAGACCAGTTTCAGACTTCAGAACAGCGCTTTACGAGACTGACATTCATCAACCCCACACTTGCTGCCAAGGCTTAGTTCTTACTCATTATGCATCATTATCACTATGTATTCAAATAATTAGCCCTTAACAATCTTGCCCTAAACTCACCATCAGCATGCATATGGTACTGATACTGTGCATTCAGAGCTGCATGCGGAGCAGTAATCAGAGCTGATACTGTAGTTGGCAGTGAAGGTCACAGCCCCAATTGCCTTAGTCCTCAAGGCCGAGGTGGCCAGGCTGGAGTGCTCTTCAGTGAAGGAGGCCAGTACTGAAGTGGGTGACTTCTTTCTTCCCCATTTTAGCTCTTTCATTGTTGATGTTTTTCAGTTCCTTTCCCTTCCCCAAAGAAAGGGTGAGGATCTCAACTACTTCCAACAAAGTCAACTTGTTTTGGTTTTCATCCCACTTACTCTGCAAGAGTACTTGGATTCTACCAGACCTCTTTCCTGCTTGCCCTACATCCTTTTTTTGTCTTGCCAATTTTACTACTTGGACATGTGTTGATGTTCACTGTGTTCTGCTGTGCAATTGAGACAGAAGTCCTCATTTACCCATTTTTGATTATGTGTCATTTATATATTTAGGCCTGGTTTACTCTTAGCAGCATTACTGTGCTATAAATGCTTATACTCTCTTTCCCATTATGCTGCTTGTGGGTTCAAGGTAAGTAATGCCAATTATATCTTACTTAGCATATTTCTACTTCTCTGGCTGCAACGCATCCCTTATTTGGCTACAAACTCTCTGTAGTCCTGCATATCTACCTTTTCTCCACCTACTTTTTCTCTTAGTAATGGCTTACTGACATAGAACCTTTCAGCTTTCACGCAACATTTTTGGACAATCGACAGTTCTGAATTCAATCTACATGACAATATATAGGGATAAGGAAAGAATAAACTCTGAGGCCCACTTCTTATGCCTCCTAAAATCATTAGATATTTGAGTCCAAAGAAATGAAAAGACGTCTTGTACAAAAATATGCTGAAATAGTAAAAGTAAGCCTTAGAATTAATACTATTCATATATGTACATATATATGTGTATAATCTAGAACATAACAAGAAAAATCTACTTGTTATGCTTTTTTAAATTTAGCATTATATCAGTCTTACAAAATAGCATTATTTTGCTAATACAGAAAAACAGTAGTTAATTACTGATCATCAGTAATTAGATTAATAACACTTATCATCAGTAAAAATAATAAACTTTGATACTAACATGATTAGTGTTAGCGCCATAAACAGCGCTTCTGGGAAATACTGATACTGCTTTACATGCTTTATGGTTTTGCTTGCATATTTAAATTTTTCTCATGGGACAGAAGTAGAACAGAAATGCAATGAGTCGCACTATAGTCTGAAAACTCAAGTCCATTCATCAAAGGGGATTCACTTTGAACCAAAGTTCAGTGATGGTTTGAGACCTTTGTGGTATTCTGCAGCATGGCTGCATATGTCCTGATTTTCTCCAAAATGAACATTTTATGATTAAGCTGTTTTCTGTAGCCATGAATTTTTCATGGCTACATTTTTCTTTAATGTATGTTAATATCCTGCTTCAGAATAGTGCCGCTAATTCTTCAAGGCATCAAATTTCAGGCAACAAGACTAGTTAGCATTGTAGTTGAGCTTTGCAGGTAGTTCTTCGATGATAATCATTCCCCCATGAAGTGGTGTGTAATGTGATGTGGGTTTCTTGCACACTCCTTTCACTTCACATCATAGAACAGAGAACAGAGAGTAAGGCACACAAAACATGGTCAGTGAAGATAATCGGGGGTGAAACTTACATAATCTATAGCTTTGTTATGTTAAAGACTCTGCTTTATTGAAACTATTTTCCAGTAGCTTGTGGTTTGGAAATGGCACATATCATAAGCACAGGCGAGGAAAAGGATTTCTCAACTGTAAGAAGCTAATAATGACATGACAAAAAACCCCAACCATTATAATGTAGCTACAGAAAGGTACCATGAAACCTCTATGATATGACTCCAAAGAAAGGAGATGCATTGTTAATTAAAATATATTGATAATTCAGTCATCTTAGCAGCAACCTGTGCTGGGAAGAGGAAGAAACATCTAGATATATTCTGAATTACGGGCTTCAAAAGTACCTGCATAACTCAGCAAAAAGATGCACCACTATCAAAACTTCAGTAGTAACAGAGCACAGTAAGGCATATCCTACAGAGGACCATGTTCTTCATATGTCTCTTAAGAGAAGCGTAGAAAAAACTAGGACCAGCAAAAGCCACAGTAGACTTGTCATTTGTCAGCTAGTTAAGCTGCGTCTTTCTATGGACCATAACTTGCTTGTCACACCATGCTTAGATTTTAACTGATGATGGATCAGTTCTTAGTGATGCTCAACTGTGATTTCGTTTTCACTGAATAACACAATTTTTTAAAGTAAGCGTGTCAAAGGGAAGGACTAAAAAAGAGAATTTGGGAAGGCGTGTAAAAAAAATTGTTTTCTTTCAATTTCTTCTTGCATTTAGTACAAGATATAGGATTTCTTTTCCATTTTTTTTCAGCTTTGCCACTTTATCCCAGATCTGAAGAGTCACAGATGCTGAGAATTATCAAGACAGGGTTGAATACATTTTCTTTTAAAATGTAGCTGTTGTGTAGGGTCATGCATCTTTTATAAAATAACCAATAGGAGAAGAGTATCTACCCAAGGAAACATGCATTTTGTCCTTTCTTCATCTTAAGGGCAATCAAACACTTCACATCACTCAAGAACAAGGCCTAAATACTAGACTGGTTAATTTTCATCTTTCCTGTTCAAGTTATGCCACTGAGGAGAAGAGAATGGCAGATTCATAAGTCAAAGGACTGAGAAAGGTCAAGTGAGAAGAATATTGTCTCTATCCCTGTTATTCGGACAACCAGTCTGGAGAGGAGAATTCTGCATTCCTGTATCTGTTCCAGGAATTGTTTCTCACTGTTTATTATTCAGTGACTAATATACATATATATAAAAATATATATATATTTATTAATTTATTAAATATATATATTTAAAATGTCTAGAAGAATATGCCATCTTTCTCTCACAGGTGCCATAACATTTGCATGCTTTGCTGCAAAATTAAGTCACATCAGCAGGAGCAGTACAGAACACGTATCCATCAACGCCACTGCTAGCTTTGTTTTCCAAAAAAGTTCTTGGTGCAACGTCTTGAAATGTCTTGATGTGTGCTATGCATATCATGAGCATCTTTATTGCATTATGGGAGTTAGGTGGAAGTATTGATTTTCTGGTTTTCAAAATCAAGTTTAGTCAAAAAGCACGTTATTAGGATATTTCTCTGGGATAGTTGTGGTAAATTAGTAGTACGACAGGCATCAGTAGTTTCAGGTCAAACAGAAAGGCACTTGTCCAGCTTATGCATTAGATGGAAACTGAACAGAAGGATTTTCAGGATGACATCTTTTTTTCTTGCTCTAGACTATTCTTATACTATAATCAGACATATGGCACACTTTCCATTGCATAATGATCCACGACTAAAATCTGTCACAGTCCTGAGACAGGCACAGTAGCAGAATACGGTACCTAAGTCTATCTGTGTGAGATTTATCAGCTCCTTATTCATCCAAACCCCTTCCTAATTTTGTATGCCATATGCAGGATAGGACACAGAGAGCAATGTGTTCAGTGGGAAGTTTCCAACAGTACTGCAGTCACTTCTAGTGTATTTGGACAGGGAATAGTATGATAATCTGAGGACCTCTCATTGCTGATGACCTTTAAATGGATCAGACTTGACTAACATTTACCAACCACAAATGATAAATCAATGGATTAGCCAAATCTTAGTACATATAGCAGAGCTCTCCTGCCTGGCTTTCATTTAATTTGGGGAAGTCCACATACTGCTGCAGCCACCTCTTTGCATAGGCAGAACATTAGGCTGACATTGTAACAAGATAATGTTGTTATACTTCATACGCATGTATTTTATGCTCTGAGATTTTTGGCCATGTCAGCAACAACAGACTAACAGCTGTTCTGTCTCCATCATGATTCTATGCCTTTTTTTTTTTCATGGAGAAATGTAAGTCTCTCCATGATATTAAACACTGATAAAGCCATGTGTATGATCACGTTTACTTACATAGTTTCCACAGATTCATATTGATAATGTGTAGAGCCAGAAAGATTTATAGGTCATTACACTTCACTCTTGTGAGCTGAATTTGATCAAAGCATTTTTTCTTGAAAGGCAAATCTTCGATTTTAAGACAAGAAATGGAGAATTCACCACTTAACCTGGTATTTTGTGAGCAGCTTTGCACCTTCACTACTCAAAGCATGTGTCTTAATTTCAAATTTCATTTTTTCTGGCTTCAGCTGATAGAATTTGGTTCTTGTTATGCCTTTTCCTCACAGACTGCTAAGATTTCAGAACCTGGCCTTTTCTCCTTGTAAAGGTACATGTACCACATAATCTAGTAATCTCCTTCCCCAGTTCTTGTCAGACACAGACAAACTGAGTTTTTAAAGTATCATGCTTTAAGACCTTTTCAACATTTCTGAAGTACGACTGTTTCTGTTTTTTAATTACATCTTCTGTTTTTTAGCATCCTTTTAAGAATGGATGCGTTTGGCAGTGTATGTACTGCTCTGATATTAGCTGCACTTGTATACAGCAGTAAAGTTGCTCTCTATTCTTGAACCTCATATTCTATTTTTATTTGAAATTATTGTAACTACCCTTTATTTTTGACAAAGCTGTATGCTGAGAACACATGCTGAGTTATTTGGTCACAGCCTATAAATCCTATGAACTGTTGTTCCTAGATGTGTTATTGCACATATGGCAACGTTAAAATATACCTTAATCAGCTGCCAGATGATCCATATCACTCTGTGTATCAGCTCTTTTCCAATATTATTTATCATTCCTCCATTTTTTTATGCCATTTGCTTATGTTTATCAGAAGATATTTCATATTTTTTCATTATTTCAGATGATTGTTGAAAATATTGGGTAGCAATGGGTCTTTTCTCAATCCCAATAGAACCTAAATACAAACAATCTCACTTAAGGGGGCATCCCTGTTAAAACATTCTTTTCTCAATCAGCCCTCCCAATATCTTATTGGTACTGTATGGTTCAGGTTTGTGGTTTGGCTTTTTTTTAAGATCAGAATGCTATGCAGTACTAAGCTGAAGTGAAATATACAGTGGAATACTGCCAAATAATTTCAACTGCATAGATGGCTTGGCCGAGGTAGACCTATATTGCTGCAAATGAACAGAATGGCTATCAGTTTAGTTGCAATTCAAAAGAAGAACTTGAGTGTGATGCTGGGAAGAGATAATTATTCCTATGCAGGCTTAACTGCTACTGTCATGTTCCATTAAAGCGTGCAAGATAGGTTTTCTCTGTGTCTGTCTATTATGAAAATAACATTCAGGAGAAAATGGTAAGTGTATAGCTGGTAATAAATGCAAGTTTCTGTGATGTCTTGCAGTTACAAGGCCTGTGCTGTGTTAACACAGTATTTGTATTTCTTTGCTGAAATTATTTTGGACAGTGCAGAGAATCATTCAAAATAAAGAAAAGCAGCAACATTTGTATCCAAGTTACTAGTATTTTTGCAGAGACAAGATGTAATGCGTTAACAATCTATGTATAAATGATGTAACAGAAAATAATTCTACATATTAATGATAGCTAAGCCAACACTTCTTTCAACTTAATTTAATATATTCCCTTTGCATTACCTTGGTTAATGAACAGCTAGTAGGCCTTGTGCTTAGAGTCCCGGCTGCCAGACATAAAATGTAAGCTGTCAGGAGATGTTTATATATTATTAATTTATTTCAAATTCTTCCCTGACAGTCACCATCACAGTAGCATACGACCTTAAGGTATCACTTCAGATTAATAGAGAACAGTCAATGTACATTTCATATTAAAAGAACTTCAGATATGATATCTTTCTTTACAGTATGTAAATAATTTTTTAATATGTTCTACATATTGCACAGAACTCTGAAAAGTGATTTAGCATACTGAGAATACTAAACTGAAAAGCAAGAGTGAACAGAGACCAACATCTCTGTTCAGCAGAGAGACAAAGGACAGGAATATCATGACACTGTCCCAGAATATTAAATAAAAAATTAGGAATATCTAGGAGCACACTCACTTCACCAGTCCTACTGTTTAAATGTTTTTCCACAAAAGTAGCAAAGGATGTGGACCCTGAATTGCTTCTCTTCACAGCAACATGCAGTGTACAATGATGCAGCAATCACAGAATCCTGGTATCCTGATGGACTAATTTAAAAACACTCCACAGCTGTTCCTGGAGAACTCTGACCACAGCATTTCCAAAGCACTCATATTTTCCATTCCTATTGAATGGAAAAGTATTGACAATGGCAGACAGCATGTCTCAAACTGTACTCAAAGGTAGAATCACTTATACGCTGTAGCTTGTGATTCAGTGACATTTCCAAAGGGGTCCAAATAATAGTCTTGACTTCTAATATTTGCAAAATGTGACCGTAATGTCTTGAAGAGTCTGGTCTATCAATTAAAAACAAATGTAATCTTGTCAGACTCAGGTATCTCTTGACAGAAGAAATTTCCATCCCTTTTCATTAGAAATTGACTAAAATTATCACTGTCTTGGTAATCCCAAGAAAAGAAAGTGATATAATCACAGAAATGTTAATTGGAAGGTCATCTACTTCAGCTTCTCATTTGAAGAGTCACTGCTGGACCAGGGAAAAGAGAAGCACTGTGTTGAACCTGTGGAACCTGTGGCCCAGCAGCACAAATGGGAAGGATCGCCAAGGTGACTGGAGGCAGACTATACATGAACACTGATGCCAGTGAAGAACAAGCAAAAAAAATAGGGGCACAAAATGCCAGCTTCCTGACCACCTTCAGTCATTCTTTGAACTGTGACTTCCTCAGCAGACAGTGAGGATCATATCTTCTTTGAGATTGACTCAATCTTCACAAAAACCTGTGGAAGGACCAAGAGATAGTTAATGTAAAATATATTCCAGTCCATCTTGGATACACACATTTAGCCGCGCTATTAGTTTTGGTACTTACTTGCACAGAAGAAAGCTTAACACCGTAAAAATCAAAATGACTCTGCTTCCCCCATGCGCCGCCCAACAGCCGCCCAACGGGCACCGGGGCCTTTGCTTGAGGAAGCCCAGGATTTCTGCTCACCAAAGAGCAACCTTGCCCACATTAGCCGAGCATCAAGGCTACTTCTGAGGTCTCCCGCACTTGCCTGGGCACAGAGGCCTGTGAGGGGGTTGGGGTGAGGAGGGTCTTGGTCTCTTCTCCTATGTAACTAGCGACAGAATGAGAGGAAATGGCCTCAAATTGCGGCAGGGGAGGTTCAGGCTGGATATTAGGAAAAAATTCTTTGCTGAGAGAGTGGTGAAGCATTGGAACAGGCTGCCCAGGGAGGTGGTGGAGTCACCATCACTGGAGGTGTTCAAAAAATGTGTAGATGTGGCACTTCGGGACATGGATCACCAACCTGATCTCCTTCTGTGACCAGGTGACCTGCCTAGTGGACAAGGGGAAGGCTGTGGGTGTTGTCTACCTGGACTTCAGCAAAGCCTTCGACACTGTCCCCCACAGTATTCTCTTGGAGAAGCTGGCGACTCGTGGCTTAGACAGGTGCACTCTTCGCTGGGTAAAAAACTGGCTGGATGGCCAAGCCCAGAGAGTTGTAGTGAATGGGGTGAAATCCAGCTGGCGGCCGGTCACAAGCGGAGTCCCCCAGGGTTCAGTTTTGGGACCAGTCTTGTTTAATATCTTTATCGATGGTCTGGATGAGGGGATAGAGTGCACCCTCAGCAAGTTTGCAGATGACACCAAGTTGGGTGGGAGTGTTGATCTGCTTGAGGGTAGGAAGGCTCTGCAGAGGGATCTGGACAGGCTGGATCGATGAGCTGAGGCCAACCGGATGAAGTTCAATAAGGCCAAGTGCCGGGTTCTACACTTCGGCCACAACAACCCCAGGCAACGCTACAGGCTTGGGGAAGAGTGGCTGGAAAGCTCCCCCGCAGAAAAGGACCTGGGGGTGTTGACTGACAGCCGGCTGAATATGAGCCAGCAGTGTGCCCAGGTGGCCAAGAAGGCCAACAGCATCCTGGCCTGTATCAGAAATAGTGCGGCCAGCAGGAGCAGGGAGGTGATCGTGCCCCTGTACTCGGCTCTGGTGAGGCTGCACCTCGAATACTGTGTTCAGTTTTGGGCCCCTCACTACAAGAAGGACATGGAGGTGCTGGAGCGTATGTCCAGAGAAGGACGACGAAGCTGGTGAGGGGTCTGGAGCACAAGTCTTATGAAGAGCAGCTGAGGGAACTGGGGTTGTTCAGTCTGGAGAAGAGGAGGCTGAGGGGAGACCTCATCGCTCTCTACAACTACCTGAAAGGAGGTTGCAGAGAGGTGGGTGCTGGTCTCTTCTCCCAAGTGACTAGTGACAGGACTAGAGGAAATGGCCTCAAGTTGCACCAGGGGAGATTCAGACTGGATATTAGGAAAAAGTTCTTTACTGAGAGAGTGGTAACACAGTGGAATAGGCTGCCCAGGGAGGTGGTAGAGTCACCCTCCCTGGAGGTATTCAAGGAGTGTGTGGATGTGGCATTGTGGGACGTGGCTTGATGGGCATGGTGCTGTGTGGTGTGGGAGGTTTGTTTTTTTTTTTTTTGTGTGTGTGGTGGTTTTCATATGTGGGTGGGGTTTGGTTTTTTGGTTTTTTTTTTATATGGGGTTTGGTTGTTTTTGGTTTTTTGGGGTTTTTTTTTGGTAATGGTTGGACTTGATGATCTTACAGGTCTTTTCCAACCTTAGTGATTTTGTGATTCTATGGTTTAGCGGGCATGGTGGTGTTGGGTTGATGGTTGGACTTGATGATCTTACATATCTTTTCCAACCTTAATGATTCTGTGATCCTGTGAAAGCATCTAGCATACATTCCCTACTGAAGTAATTAATTTGATAAGATAGAGGAAAACTGTGTTTTGATATTCAGCACCCGTATGTTAGAAAATGACAACATGGTTCTCCCTCAGAGACACACACTTGATTACTGCACTGTTTAACAGATTTAACATAAAAAAGGTTTAATTACGATTTCAAATTCCACGGTTACTGAAATTAATGTGAAGCAATCATGATACATTAATTCTGGAGCCCCAGAGCATGGGACCCTTCCCTAGCTATTAATGCACTGAATAGGAAAGGTCTTGTTTAATGGTTCCGTCTAGTACATTAA
The DNA here is from genome assembly GCF_030936135.1 of Gavia stellata. Classification (NCBI taxonomy): domain Eukaryota; kingdom Metazoa; phylum Chordata; class Aves; order Gaviiformes; family Gaviidae; genus Gavia; species Gavia stellata. The sequence goes on from NC_082595.1 coordinate 83,995,710, forward strand.
TATAAATACAAATAATAATTTTAAGACGCTTTGTCAGATAGAGCTTTAAACTATCCCCTGTGTTATACCACTTATTTCAGAGATTATTGGGCTAAATCTTTTCTGACTTATACACATTTTATTCTAATATAAACCCAAAGGACTCAAAGGAGGAAAAGAAAAGAATCCAGATTTATTCAGGTGCGGAGAGAAAGCCCACTGTGCAAATAATATCACAGGATGAGCAGATCTGGTAAGCCTTACTACATTACATTGCTGAATTTAATTTGAGACTCTATATTGGACATATTTTGTTAATTGTCACAATAACTACAAATTTAGTAGGTCGATCTGAAAATCTGGCAGTATATAACTAAATGTCCTAAAAAGAGAATCATAGCCCAGACAAAACCAAATATGAAATGTGGGCTATGAAGCACACATTTAATGTTAAAATTATTCCCGAGTATTAAACTAAATTCTACTGTTATTTCTATTCCTACCTAGCAACAATTAGCTGTACATTAATAAGCAGAGAGTTCAGACTATTACTGCTAAAAACAATTGGCAGCACCCATATTTTCAGTCACTTCAGTAACCTAGTAATTTCTACAGCTGCTTCTGTTTATAAAATGCAGGTCTGAAGTCAAACTGAGTATTTTAGTGAAAGCATTCAAATGTCAGCACTCACAGCGGTCAAATACCAAATTTTGACAGAATGCTCACTGTAGATGTCTCTACAAATACAAAAGCACAAATAGCAGTTTTAAGAATGTGCTGGTTTTGGCTGGGATAGAGTTAATTTTCTTCATAGTAGCTAGTATGGGGCTGTGTTTTGGATTTGTGCTGAAAACAGTGTTGATAATACAGGGATGTTTCAGTTACTGCTGAGCAGTGCTTACACAGAGTCAAGGCCTTTTCTGCTTCTCACACCACCCCACCCCACCAGCGAGTAGGCTGGGGGTGCACAAGAAGTTGGGAGGGGACACAGCCGGGACAGCTGACCCCAACTGACCAAAGGGATAACCTATACCATATGATGGCATGCTCAGTATATAAACTAGGGGAAAAGCTGGCTGGGGGACCGCTGCTTGGGCTGGGCATCGGTCGGAGGGTGGTGAGCAATTGTTTTCATTTGCATCACTTGCCTTTCTTGTTTGTTGTTGTTGTTATTTTCCTTTTCATTAGAATTTTTATTATTATTAGCATTATTATTTTATTTTATTTTATTGCATTTATTAAACTGTTCTTATCTCAACCCACAAGTTTTCTCGCTTTTACTTTTCCTATTCTCTCCCCCATCCCACTGGGGCAGGGGGGGAGTGAGTGAGCAGCTGTGTGGTGCTTAGTTGCTGGCTGGGACTAAACCATGACAAAGAATTATACTGTGTCCATAGATAGTGAAAAGAGCAAATATGATGAACTGTTCAAGAATGGTCATTTTTAATGCCATATGGAAACAATGCAGAATTTAAGGAAAAATTTCCTCCATTTTGCATAACATTTACAGGAGTATAATAATTAATTAAAATAATTCAAAGTTATATACTTATCTCTGCAAAACACCAGACCAAAATAAAACAACATTGAAAAAATTTTAAAAGCACTGATCTTTGTGTCACAATATGGAAGGTCTTCCATATAGAATGTTTTCTATTTGCCTTCTGTGTAAGAAGTGATTATTGATTCTTTGCAAGGTCTAAGCAATTAAGGGAGTCCCACACTGAAGGTCATACAGCGAATCGTACGGATGTGATAACACATAGGTAAACAGACTGAAAGAAAGCATATCATCCACATTTCCATCCAGAATTGGGCAGAAGAAACAAAACAAGCCAGAATATGAAGCTTTATGATAAGAAGGTTTAAAATCACAATTTCTGCCCTTATGTGCTAAAAAGATTCTGATAGCTAATGATTATACACCACAGCCAGGTGCAGAGTTGCATCAGATCAGTAATTTAATAAAGCAGTAAAAATTCAATGACAGAGTAGTTACCTTCTGACCGTTACTCTCAATTACAGCTCTAACTATCAATTTAAATGACAGCTACTAACGTGTCATTTAAAACTAACAGCTTAGCCAGTGTTTCTCAATTATTCAGAGATTAATGTTCCCCAAAGGTGCTTCTAATAAGAAAAAAAAAAAAAATTATCTTTGGGTACATTACCAGTACTGTTGAAAGTGTAATCATATTGAAGAACTCTGAGAACAAAAGCTTGGTGGTTTTTATTATGTCCGTAAGATAGTCAGTATTTCTTATCTTACTGTACTTGTGTACTTAAACAGCTACAGGAAAAGGAGGTCCACAAGATAACAATAAACAAGTACCTGTGTCACTTTGTCAGGAGAAACATCCTTAAATTTCTTTATCTCCAGAATGAAATGTGTACATAGAGGTTCTGTATAAATTCAAGAGTCAAAATTTTGAATTACTATTTTTAATCCAGTAGCTAGCTCTAATGTTATCTACACATTTTACCATTTCCTGGCAAATTACAGCTTATTTAACACTGGTTAGAAATAAAAGACAAGAGAACAATTTTAAAAAGATGAGCCTTTTTTTATAGATTACTTCAGTCTTCGATATAGATTAAGATATTTCCAGAATATGTATTTATGAAGTGATTAACTTAAAGCTGTAATAGTCTGTCATTTCACGGTAGAACTGATAGGAAAGTTAGAACTTAACAGAGTTTAATAAAGCAAAATTCTCTTAGGTCATGCCTAAGTTTTTCCAGGTTAATTAACAGGTTTTAGGAATATGTTGACAAATGTAGGCACAGGGTTTTCTATTACTGTCTGTTTAACAAAAGGAATTAAACAGATGTCAGTAAACTCGACACATACCTATTTTTAGAAAAGAAAGAGCTTTAAGTTGTGGAAATAATGGATTACGTGGCAATTTATACACAGTAGTTGACATATGGAGAGCTATACATTAGAAAAGAATTACTTGCATTTTTTTGCTTAACAAAATAGATTTATGCCGGTTTGTCTCATGTTAAATTAGAGTACAATATTTTATCACTCTGGGCCTTGAAGTGACTCTGGGGTAGGCCTCTACATGTCCTGGCTCAGTGCTACAGTGCTTAATTTCTATCTGGTGAGACTCAGAGCTTCAAAAGCAGATAATTAACGTCAGTAGGATTTGGATCACAGTTCAAGACACTTCTCATCAGTCATATTGCCTGTACAGCTACAGTTCCACTTCTGTTCACACCTTGAACAAACACTATTTCTGAAGATAAGAAGCATTTATCTCACATCTAAGTGTATTTAGGACTTGCCCATGAAATATGAGGTCTAGGACACAATTTCTGCTACCAGGCAAACATAGTGTCGTCCTATCTCTTGTAGTCTTTACAGAAACATCATTAAAGTGTCTAATTTTAACTACCAAATCTATGTCTTCCGACAGATCCTGCTTTCCTTGACCTTGCTTGTCAATCCAGCCCAGGACATAAACTTAATTTTGTTTGGTACATGTTAACATGGGAAGAAACACTAAGTAAAATAAAGGACAGTTTATTTTCTACCTAGACTTTGGTAAGGCTTTCAGAACTGTCTCCCTTAAGATCCTTATGGAGAACCTGATGAGACACGTGCTGGATGAGCAGACGGTGAGGTGGACTGAAAACTGTGTGACTGGCCAGGCTCAGAGGGTGGTGATCAGTGGCACAAAGTCTAGTTGGAGGCATTGACTGCCAGTGTACCACAGAGATCAATACTGGGTTCAGTCATCTTTAAGATCTTCATTAATGATCTGACTGATGAGGCAGAGTGTACCCTCAGCAAGTTTGCAGATGACACCTAAGTGGGAGAAATTACTGATATGCCAGAGGGTCATGCTGCCATCCAGAGGGACCTCGACAGGCTGGAGAAGTGATTTGACAAGAATCTCATGAAGTTCAACAAGGTGAACTGCAAAGCCCTGCACCTCGGGAGGAACAACCCATGAACCGGTATATAAGGGGAGCTGACCAGCTGGAAAGCAGCTTGGCAGAAAAGGATTTGGGGATCTTGGTGGGACACCAAGTTCACCATGAGCCAGCAATATGCCTCTTACAGCAAAGAAGGCTAAAGGTATCCTCACATGCATTAGAGGAAATGTTGCCAGCACATTGAGGGAGGGGATCCTTCCCTCTATTCAGCCCTGGTGAGACCACATCTGGAGTACCATGTCCAGTTCTGGGCTCCCCAGTACAAAAAAGACGTGGGCATACTGGAAAGAATTCACTGAAGGGCCACAGGGATGATTAAAGGACTGGAGCATCTCTCATACGAGGAAAGGCTGAGAAAGCTGTGACTGTTCAGCACAGAAAAGACAAGGCTTGGGGGGATCTCATCAATGTATATAAATACACTGAAGCAAGGGTGTACAGAAGACAGAGCCAGGCTTTTTTCAGTGGTGCCCAGTGACAGGACAAGAGGCAATGGCTACACACTGAAATGCAGAAGGTCTCACCTGAACATTAGGAAACACTTTTTCACTGTGAGGGTAGCTGAGTAGTGAAATAGGTTGCCCAGACCGTCCATGCTTGTTGGAGATGATGTGTCT